>NC_048599.1:33676860-34019360 GCF_003668045.3 Cricetulus griseus | reverse complement strand
TAGGCAGTTCAACATATCACAGGAGACCTTACCTGGGGTGTTTGAATTTGTTCCTCACACCTTCAGGTAAGGAAACAGAGCCACAGAGAACTCTGTTCTATGACCAGGATCTAGTATGTGTCCCCACCCCACCTTCTCCATTCCCGGTCGGTGGAGGTCCCACCAAACCTTTCTATGCTGTTCTCATTTCAAAGGTGTGAGTAAATGTTTCTTTACTAAGTCACTTCTGAAATACAACACACACACAAGTCCCAAGACACCTAGAAAAAAAGAGGAAAGGATTTATGATTTATAAAAACAGAAGACAAAAGCTACTGGGAAGCTAGGGTTCAAATTGTTCACTAGAGAGCAAGGTTCCCAGGTATTCTCTTGATAAGCCAGCTTAAAATATATACCAGAGGGACATAATGCCTGGATCTGATAACTGAGTCAGAGAAGAAATGAAATTTAGTGGGAGGTGGATCTCATGTGAGGACCTTGTTGGGAGTGGGGTGGGGATGATTCTGTAGCTTGTTTTTTTTGGTCTCAACAAACTCACTGAACTGTTTGTTTTCCATCTTTCTAGATTTAAATCATGGTTTACTGACTGGAGATATGGAATATCTCCAAGGGCCAAATGTTTGAGGCAGACCATGTTCCTGTTTGGAAATCCAGGGCTTTTGGATGAGAGTATTTCTCATAAAACACGAATTCAATGGTTCTAACTCTCTGAGAAGTTACAGACCTGGGTTCTTTCTTGATATGCCTCAAAAACTCATCTAGATAGCTAGCTGAGAATGGCATGTGGCTTTCTCAGGCCAGGAGGTTAGTCTGGTTAACTCTCCCATGTCCTTACAGGGTGGGTGGTTGTGTCACCACTGGGACTGCAACTCCAAAGGGTCCAGAGGCAGACAGTGCTTCTTTGAAGAAGATGCTCTGGTCTTCATCTCTGGGGTGTTGAGTCTTCCATCCCAGCTCCATCCCTGGGACCTGGCAGGGTGTGAGGCTCACCCTCACTGTTAGAGCATCTGGAAATGTGAGCAGGTCTTCAGACTGGGTTCCATGTTGCCTAAGGACACTGCTCAGCTTGCTTTCTTGAAAGGCCTTGGTTCAAAGTGCCTGAGGCCAGAGGGATGTGATTTTCAGAAGGGCTTACTGGAAACAAGGATGTTTTTCACAGGTACTGACCAGACATCCATCATCCAGGGGACCGCTACTAGGGAAGGAGGCTGAGGAGGAGGAGACAGGAGTAAGAGGTGGTGGTATGACTGGAAGCTCAGCCCTGAGAACTGGAAGCTGATCATCTTGGAATTACTCCAATCCTGGAGGCAATCTTGGGTTATCCAAAGCACAAGATAGCAGAGGGATGACAGGAGGATTCACTGTCAGCTACAAAGTCAACACTCTAAACCCAGTGATGATCACCAGGGATGCAGAGATACCTGCCATTAAGTGTAATTATTTTTATACTATTCATGGCATGTCCCAGGCCTTCCCAATGTGTCCAACTGCCTTAGCAGTCTCTCCTTCACACGTTAAAACACAAGCCTCTGCTGCTTGCCATTGCATCTCCTCCTCTGTGCCTTTCTTGTCTCAGCCAGTGGCAAATCAATCCTTTCAGGAGTTCAAGCCAAATACTTTCCAGGCACCATGGACTTCTACCATACTACAAGCAATGTGTGAACGAAATACCAGTGGCTTGACCTTCAAAATACACTAGAATATGCCCACTTTCTTATGGTCTTACAGCCTCCATCCTGGTACAAGCCATCTAATGTCATCTCTGATGAGCAGTGTTGTTTTATAGCAGTCTTCTATCTGGTTAGGACAGATGCTAAAGCACTTCACGTAGAAGCACAGGTGGGTTTGCCTGTTTGGCCACTACTATGCAATAGCTTCTTGTTTTGTTCAGGGTAATATCAAATTCTGGCCGTGGCCCGGAAGACTTTGTATGCATTAAGTCTATCACCTTGTCTCTGACTTCACCTCTCAACCTGCTTTGAGATTTCCTGCCTCAAGACTTTGTGTACTACATATATTCTGATGCTGCTAACTCTCCTGGAACATGCACATTGTAGTTCTTATTACCCTCAAGACAGCAGAGACCTTGGAGCTTTGTTCAGTCTCATGGGGGCCAGGCAGACACTGTTGGCATCTGTCTGTAACTCCTTAGTCTATTTTTTTTATCACTTGCTTGTGGATTCTCAGTGCAAACCCCTGCAGTGTGCTCTTGATATGATTATGCTTACATGCAACATACCAGGGGGACCTCGGAGATACTTGTAGATTTTTGTCCCATGTATGAAGTTCTAGTTGACTACAGTGTTAACTGACTTAATGACACACTCATATTTATGCCCTTCTGTTTTCACTTGCACTTCTCTGCTGTCCCATGTGTTTACCAGGGGTGGGGGCAGGGTCACCTTCCAAACAAATTACTGCTCTAAAATCCTCATTTGTATTGGTTTCTAGGGTGTCAATGCAGAGAATGTCATCAAGTCTCTGTAAGTGTGTGACTACCTGGGATCTAGTTGATGAGACCCAATCATTTGGTGATCAGAAGCACAGATCCCTCTTTCCCAGAGAGGCGATTTCCCCTGTCTCCTGCGTGGGCAAACAACTATGGTAGGCTTTGAATGTGAACCAGGATACTTCACAGAGGCCATCTGATCACTTTCTCTGTTTCTCAGTCGCATCCAATGGACCGTCCTCCTTGGAATTAAAGATTTATGTGGTCATCATTCAGTGAAGTGGACGTTACTCCTCATTCTCAAAGAAACTTGGGACCTCAAAGAAACTTGAGCCCAGGTTTTGAATGTAATGTTGGCAACTATGGCTGACATGAACCATCTTAAATTTAGTGGCTTGAAACAATGACTTTTTTCTTTGGTCATCAGCAGTAATCTGGGCAGAACTTTGCAGGGCCTGCTGGCTCATTTGATTAACACAAGCCAGATCATTTGGGAAGAGGGAACTTCAATTGAGAAAATACCCTCTCTAGACTGGTCTGTGGGCAAGCCAGCAGTGCATTTTTTTGATTGATGATTGATGATTGACGTGGAAGAGCTCAGCCTGAGTTCCTGCCCTGACTTCCTTTGATGATGGACTGTGATGTGGAAGTGTAAATAAACTCATGCCCCCTTTCCAAATTGCTTTTGGTCATGGAGACTTATTACAGCAATAGAAACCCCAAGACACAGGGACTTTGAAATTTCTGCTCCCAAGGCTTCAGTTGGAGCAAGCACTTCAAAGCTTGAGATCTGGATTCTTCATCATTCCCATGACCGAAGCAAATGTTGGGAAGACTTGAGCAGCTGTGGTTGGGCCATGAGGCCCCCTCAAGTATCTCTTGGTCTACATATGCAGTAACATCAGCACGAGGACTTGATGGTGATCAGACACCTTACATGGCAGCCTTTAGCTCAAAGGGTGAATGTCTTAATGAGACACAGCATCATGGAAGCTGTATGACATTTCATGACTGGTGTAGGAAATCATAGTGTCATAGTGTCCCTTTGGTCACATCCTGATAGAGGGAGTTATAAAGGTCTGGTGTTTCTCATGGCCAAAGGCTTATTTGTCTGTTGTGAAAAAACCCATGCAAATAGGAAATTTAACTGGGCAAAGATAATGGAAGAGTCTTGGCTGCTCCAGAGCTGACACCCACCTTTCTCTGCCAGGAGGTTGGGCCACTTCTTAAGCCTTATGTTTAAATGAGTTTTCACGAACGCCTTGATGTTGATGTTGATGAAGAGAAAGAACTGCTATAGCTTGGGTCCATATATTAAATGTGTGATCCCCAGCCTATTGTACTATCCAGGGGTAGTGGAACATTTAGGAGGTGGGGCCTATAGGAAGGAAATGAAGTCATTGGTGGTATGCACTTGAAGGAGATTTTGTAACCCTGATCTGTCTTTTCTCCTTTTGTTTCCTGAGAAGCTTCCTTGTTACATGGCATCCTGTCATGCCTCCACATAGACTCCAAAGCAATAGGGCCAAGTAAGAATGGGATAAACCTGCAGACTGTGAGACAAATAACTTCTCATTTTAAGTTAAGTTGCCTCAGGTATCTTGTTATAGCAATGAGAATTTGACTCATCCAATAATATTTGGGGTAGTAAGAAGAAGGAAGGAGGGACAAGGGAGGGACCACTTCAAGCTGGTTTCCTCTCTGGCCTCTGGGATCATTTGGGATATCTATCTGGAGATCCAGAGACAAAGGAAAAATATTTTTCCCCAATAACCTTGTATAAGAGGCTGAGCACAATCCATCACATTTAAGGCTCTCAGAAATAGAAATGCCACACTACGTATGGAAGTGTGGGATCTTGTCTGCTATGAGACCTTGTAAACTAGGTTTGGGCATCTTTGGGAGGAGGGACATGCATGAGCTAAGTGAAGAAGACCGTACTTAATAGTGGTGGCCAAGGGAGTGTTGCAGGGGGATACAACAGTGGGGTGGGGTTGTTCCTTTTAGCCTGTAAAATACTGTTTGTGACTTCCCCAAAATTACAGAATGAGATTGGGGTGGGATTAGGCATCCCTGCATTGCTAGGGCTAAGGCCAAAGCTGGAAGGACTGTCAATGTATAGATCTCATTATGTTCAGTCATGAGTACTGGGAAGGAATGCTAAAAATGCAGTTACAGTGTAGCCATGTTTGGTAATCATGTTGACAGAGGGGTGTGTGCGTGTGTGTGTGTGTGTGTGTGTGTGTGTGTGTGTGTGTGTGTGTGTGTGTGTGTCTGGTTAAAAAGTGGAAGACAATAACTGAGCAGGTAAGATGGGCATTTTTGCTATGAATATGCATCCTCCCAAAGTAGGTTGTTTAGCACCCAACATATCCTAATAAGGGAGACCCTCTTTCATGGCATGACTGCTACATCAGAAGCCTGCCATCTCTGTGGATGCTCTGGGAATCTCAGAAGGAGAGGAGAAGGGAATCTTGGTCAGTAAATAGACAAAATGGCTTTGGTATTTCCCTAAGGAAGATGCATCACTCTGGAGATATCCTGGAGACATTGCATCAGTCCTGGAACTCTCCAGAAGGCAAGAACTTACCATTTTACAGCATGGATTTTTTATAATTTAAATTCTTTAATTACTACTCATATTTACATATCCATTTCCCCATTCCCTTGCCCTCCCATCCTCCCATGTTCCCAACCCCCCCCCCCAACTCCTCCGCAGAGATAGTGAGGCCCTCCATGGGGGACCTTCAAAATCCGTCATATCAAAGTCCGTCATATCATTTGGGGGAGGGCCTAGGCTCTCCTTGCTGTATCTGGGCTGCAATTGTATTCCTCCATAGGGAATGGGATCCAAAAGTCTATTTGTGCTCTAGGGTTAAAGACTGGCTCCACTGTTAGAGGTCCCATAGACTTGGCTTCCTAGCTGGCACCCACATTCAGAGGGCTTGGTTCGGTCCAATGCTGTTTCCCCAGCTTTATGACTAGTGTCTCCATGCACTCAGTAGGCCAGGTGAACTGTTTCTGCAGGTTTCTGCAGCACTGTCTTGGCTACTTTGTTCATCCCTCCTCCCTCTCCACAACTGGATTCCAGGAATGTGGTTCAGGGCTTAGCTGTGGGTGCCTGTTTCTACTTTGAACAGCTACTGGATGAAGGCTCTAGGAATGGTAACCAAGGTACACATCAATCTCATTATAGGGGAAGGGCATCAATGACATCTTCTCCACCACTGCTAGGATTCTTAGTTGGGTCATCCCTGTGGATCCCCTAACATTTCCTCCTGTGCCAGACCTCTCTCCATACCAGTACTGTTTCCCTCTACCAAGGCATCTCCTTTCTTTCCCTCCTCTATTCCTCCCCTGTCTCAGTCCTCTTGTTCTCCTCCCCCCTAGTCCAGCATGGATTTTTAACAATACACACAGTATATTTTTTAATTCTTCTGGGGGAAATTATCAGATTTTTAAAATGCTACAGCATCTGTTAAAAAGTGCATTTTTCTGAAGGCCGGAGATGTGGCTCAGTGACAGAACACTTAACTAGAATGTATGATGCCATTCCAACCCTCCATCCAGGACCACAAACAAGAACAAATGAGAAAATTACATACATACTTTTGGATATCAATGAGAAAACCAACTGAGCAAGAAGATCCAATTTCTCTAGATCCCAACATTCAGATGTATCTAGTATAACAGTGTATAGGAGAGATACATTACCAAGTCAAACACCAAACACTTGCATTTTCTTCCTCTTTCTATAAAGGATCCTTATCCTTCTGGGTATAGAGAATGGTGGGAAAGAAGTTTGGACAAACTGAGAACAAGCAAGATGATGTGTATAAGAAAGGGTAATGATGGGGATGTCCTTCTGTATATATGTTTCTCTTATTGGTTGATGAATAAAACACTGGGCAATAGAGGCAGGAAAATAGGTGGGACTAGAAGATGAGGAGAATTCTGGGAAAGGTAGGCAGATGGAGGACTGGGAGGAGACCAGGAGGATAGGATGCATTAGGCATTCTTTGGTAAGATAAGGCCATGTAGAAATACATAGATTAGTAGTTATGGGTTAATAATTAAGACAGGGCTAGCCAATAAGAAGCCCTAGCCATTGGCCAAGAGTTTTATAACTAATGTAGCATACATGTGTTTATCTGGTGCTGAAGCAGCTCTGGGACCTGGAGAGACAAGAAACCACCAGCAAGGGGGTAAGGGATACCTCTCTGTGAAGAGCAGAACAAAGAGGGGAAAGCCAGTGAGGAAAGGAAAGAGTGGTAAGTGGGGCAAAAAAGAATGAAGAAAGACTGAAGTGCTGGGGAACCTGGGTGAGTTGAGAGCCTGAAAAGAACACAAGGATTTCCAAGAACCTGTAACATTGAGTGGAATTTTTGAGAAAAGGACAACAATAGGTGATTATGAAAAAAGTATTTGTTACCACAAACTGTCAGAAAATTGCAAAAACATACATCCAATTCTGGCTTGATGTTGAGAGCAATTTGATAGCCCAAAGAGGATTTGATTTTATTTGGGATATTTCTATCACCTATATAGCCCGGCATTACTGTAAAACCAAAGCACATCTTATTTTCAATGTTGTTTTATTACTTGATGTTTTTTTCACTTAACAATACATGTAGAGCATTACATTTAATGATCATATAACACCCTAGTGTATGAATGAATCATAATTTACTAAGTTGATTTCTCACTGGCCATTTAGATCATTATCAGAATTAATATCATGAGCATGACTATACTACCAAGGTTTACCAAGGTTAACCTAGAGTCTCAGTGTAATGCCATCAAAATTCTGAGGTCATACTTCATGGCACTAGAAAAATTCATTGAAAATTTCATGTGGAACCACAAAAAGACCATTCTTAAATATAAATTATTCTAAGAAAAAAGAATGAATGGCTTATAAGTACATTTTATGCACATTTACAGTTGTTTAAACATATAACATTTTTTGGATATACTTAAAACTTATTTATTAATACAAATGTGTGCCTGCTTGTCTATATGTGCACCACAACTTCAATGTATGCCCCAAAATGCACAGTCTTCTCTGGTTTTGTATAACATAGATCCTAATGCATGACAGGAAGTCAGTACATCTGAATAATGATCAAATATATTTGAATAGTTATTAGATGGATGATAGTTAGGTAAATCATAGGGTTCTACATATTTCTACATATCTAAGGATGGCATACTGCCAAATAAGGGGTCAGCACCCGATGCTATCATAAAGAGGTGTATGTCATTCAGTACTATGGCAGTCCTAGAACTTAGCAATTCCCTAAGATTCAATAAATTATTAAGAAATTTTTACCTGAAAATGTCTGATCCTATTATTTTGTGAGTGATTATACTTCTTGGAGGATTGGCTCCCAGCGTTCTCCATACCACCCATCTCAAAGACTTCTGTTGGTATATACTTCCTGGAATATTGGCTCACAGTGTTCTGCACACTATCCATCCCAAGGACCTCTGTTGGTAAGTTTTTTTTAAAAGAGAGCCAGAATGAATAAATATTTATCCTGATATTGGAGCAGATAGCATTTTAGACCTCCCTTTGTCATTCTTCACTGTGAAGATTGAGGTAAGGAGTGGGTGAAAGACATCTAGCCCAGTTCCTGGTGTAGAGATGAACCTCAAAATGTTAGACACTGTTGAATCTGGGCCCATCTCTTCTCAGTATCACCTGGTCTGTCACCCTTCAGAAAAGTAATAAATAACTAACATTATGTTAGGTTCTGAGTTTAGTATTCTCAGTGCTGTTATGATTTAGATGTATATTTTTCCATTTTACTCAGGAAACAGTAATGGAGAGGCAGGCAATGTTCCTGACATCTCACAGTTCTGAGTGGCTTACCTGGTTGGAGAGAGTATACATTAGTTCTTGTCAATGGAAACATTCTATCCGAGTGTCTCAGCCTTTCTGTCCAACCAGCAGAGTGGAAGCACAAAGATGCTGTCTTGTGGGGACTATCAATTGCCTAGATGTTTGTGACATTGCTTGCAAAGGTGGGATTCATTTCATCACAGTCCTTATGACATCTAGGCTGGGAGAGGCCAACTATGCTTAAGAAATTCCTCTGAAGTCAGATAGACCAAGTGTGTTACCTCTGCCAGACACTGCTATAAGGATGAAGCTAGTTCATAAAAATTCTCTTACTCACATAAGGACAGGGTCTTACTGAAGAGGAGGGACATAGGTGAAAAGGAAAGTGAAAGCAGGAGAACTGGTGGGTATCTGAACAGGAGCAATTGGGGAGGAAGGACCAAGGGTCCCATTAAAATAGCCAGTCCAGCATCCAGTCTGTAGATTCTCTAAGTTGGGGGGGGGTCCTCTCCCATCCTGAGGTGTTAAAAGCTGTTATTTTTGTTTTCTCCAAGGTTTAGCCTTCTCTTTTCTGACTGTTCAAATCTTTGTTTGTCCCAGGGAATGAGCCTAAGAATCCCATAGACAAACACCAGTGCCCTTGGTTCCATTATGAAGCAAGGACAATAGCCAAGGTAGAAAATCAGATTGACAGTTTATATTGAAAAGCTTCCCATATATCACCACTTAGTCTGCACAATACCGAAATCTGAAGGAAGGTCCAAAAGCTTGTTTTTTCCATTATCTGAAGAAGATAAAAGGTTAAGTGCTGGATCTCCTCCAAGGGAAACTTATCAGCTGTGGTCCTTGGGATGAGTGGTGTACTAAACACTGGGAGCCAATTCTCTGGGAAGAATAACCCAGTCTCAAGACAATAAATCTCTTCTAGATTAGGTATTTTTGTGAGCAACAACTTTCTTGAGTGCTGGTTGAATCTAGGTGTGAATACAATACTTTATTTGGTTGGGATTTATATAAACAGTTATTTCCCAGTATCCAGGAGGAGTTTGCTTCAAGACCCTTTGACAACAAACTTAACAAAATGCTCACTTTTACATTAAATGATGAAGTAGTTGCATATAATCCACAAATCCCTCCAATAGTTTAAAACATCTCTAGATTACTTAGGATACTTAAAGCAACACAGATGCTATGAAAAATAGCTGTATATCCTATTATGTAGGGAACAATGACAAGAAAATCCATACTTGTCACATTTTTTCAAAAGTGCAGGGTTTTTTTTTGTTTTTTGTTTTTGTTTTTTGTTTTTGTTTTTGATGTTGGCTCAATCTGTGGAAGTATAAACCAAAGATCTGGAGGATCAACTTCTGATCCAAAGAAATGTAGCAAGTTCCTCCAGCCAGGAACAAACATTCATTCTGTCCTTTTAAACCCCTTTCTTCTGATTCTCTTTCCATTTTCCCCAGCTATGCTGGCAGTGAAGAAAAGTGAATTAGCTCAAGTTGATTGGTTTTTCCGTTGAACATAGAGATTTTGCTCTTAGGCTCTTCCTTGTGATTCAGACCTCAAGTCTAAATAGCAGCTGCTTGTAGCCTAGTGTGAAGGATAGCTGGTAGTGTTTAGGGAAAGGGTTTTTATTTTCTGAGAGACTGTGCCTATTGCCAGTAGCTTACCTGGAGGACCATAAGGTACACAGAGCAGAGCCTTGAAGGAGCCATGGCAGGCACACATTTGCGCCTGAAGACCTCAAATGCACACACCAAGAGAGCAGTTCACCTTCACAACTCTTCAAATAGTTTTTGTGTGAGTCTAAATAGAGGATTGAAAAATAACATCTGTGTGGCAGACACCATGTTTGTAGGCTCTGCAAGAGCATGACAAAATGCATGAGCCTTGACCAGACATGTGACTTTGAGTGAGTCACTCAACCACAAAGAACTTCATTGTCTAAAGTACAAATGGAGACCAAAGGTTAATATGCCTCCATGTCCAGCACTTACTGGGAACACAGTAACTTCTACTGTCCCACATATTCCGTGGTCACTTTCTTTGCCTTTGTTCTCAGTTACCTACATGGATGCCTGTTAGACAGCAGATTGTAAGGACTGTCATTGCAATTTGTACTGATTTGAATTGTTGCCTTTTTTTCTAAGGCATCCAAGGTCATCTTCTTAGGAAGTCTGAGAGACAAACCTCAGACTGTTCATTCTTTTCCAGATGGAAAATGGAAAAATGTGACCAAGTGTCCAAGTGTTTGGTCTATAAAACACTCAAAACATTCAGATGTTTGGTATCTTGAGAACAAGGTGCCATCTAAGCATGAGAGTGTCACAAATTCAGCTGACCTTGGGTTCTTTGGTTTCAATCCAGTAACTGAGAAGTAATCCAAGAAGAATTGTAGATTAATCCACCTCTTCTGTTTCATGGAAACATTTGAATTTTATTATCATTGTAGAAGGTTAAAAATATTTTTTTGAAGTTAGTTTATTTGCAGTGGCTAGATGAGATTCTTAGAAACTTTATATAAAGATTCAGATTTTGAGATTGTCTTTTTAATTTGACCAAACATGGTCTTAAGGTAATTCAGAACCTATTTTAGGGAAAATAGTTATTTGTTTTAAGATGACACCATTTTAAGTTATACCTTTTATTTACTTGTTAGCCAAAAATTATTTATCTTCCTTAAAACATGTATGCTTTCAGTGCTGTACACAGTCAGATGCCATAATGTTAATTTTTTCCTTTAAAAACTACTTTGCCTTCATCCACAGAGGTAGAAAGTGACTTAAGCCCATGAGGGCCACCTGGTAGCCTTACAGTCATTCAATGGCTGGCAGTGTTCCTGCCCATTCCTTGACTTCTGGTTCATCCATGTGGCCTTCTTTGGTCAATGGGATGTTAACACAGATGATGTGTGACTCATAAACATGAATGATGCTTGTACTTTGTAGCTTGTTCTTTTTCCTCCCTTTCAATAAACACAAGGACTTGCCTGGCTGGCCTGCTGGAGTGTTACATTAGAAATGAACTCATACCGTCCTTGACACCAACCAAGACTGCCAATCTCCAGTGAACCAGCTTCATGGGCAGATAGGACAAATATCAACATTAAAGTTCTGACCAATAAGCCGGGCATTGGTGGCGCATGCCTTTAATCCCAGCACTCGGAAGGCAGAGGCAGGTGGATCTCTGTGAGTTCTAGACCATCCTGGTCTACAAGAGCTAGTTCCAGGACAGCCTCCGAAGCCACAGAGAAACCCTGTCTCAAAAAACCAAAAAAAAAAAAAAAAAAAAAGAAAAAAGAATTCTGACCAACAATCCCTAGAACAACAATAGCTGTTTGAAATGGCTGAATATGGAGGTGTTTGGTTCTGGGCACAAGGGCAGCAACTGACAACTGAGACATGTGAACCTTCTTCTGGCTGTGTGACAAAGTACATGCTACTTAATCCCCTAGGGCACCATTTTCTCATCTGAAGTGTAGGGAAAGCTATTCTTATGTGGCAGGATGAATGAATAATTTGGTACATATTGCTACTGGCTAATTAATAAAAGTTACTTTGCTGTTGTTCTGCCATCATCTTTATCATTAGATAGGGAATGAGTGAGGCAGCTGATACCTTATTACACCAATGTGACTTTTGCAGAGACTCTTGTTTAAGGTCCTTGAAACTCAGAGATCTATCCACAGATAGCCCTTGGATGTCTTGCCTGGAAAACATGTAATTTTTCTACTGGAAAAAATTTTCAATGAATTTTGGTCTCATTGGTCATTTAAAAATATATATCTTTAAGTGAAGATAAATCAACAACCAAGGTCATCTAAATATTGTTCTAGAGAAAGTTAGTCCTTTTGATCCAAAACTTCAGATAATTAGGTAAAGTCACTGATAATCTCATAGTGGAACATTTGAGGAGAAGGGCAGCCTCTATAATCCAGGATTATAACCCCCCCTGCTTTATTGGATCAGTTGAAATAGATACAAGAAATTGATTGTGCTTGATTGATGAAATTGTGCAACTCTCCCTTTGGATCCAGGTTGTGTTTGTATGTAAGAGATAAGAGATCTAGTCAATGAGGAGTAATATCATGTCTACACTGTGTCTGACTGTGTTCCTATGCTGAGACCTCTTGATTTAAAGATCTTCAAAAGAAGTTTTATCCCCTCATCCAGTGTTAGAACACAGTTGAATACATAAACATATTAAGTGGATGAATAAATGATGGGTGAACTACTTACACTTGCTACTTGATGGTACTTTTCCTTGAACTAGACAGAGAAGACTGTGGATGATGCAGGCTTAGACACGGGTAACATATATACAGAAAAGAACTTGGGGAATCACTTTGTGACTTCTCTTATTGAAAAGTCTTGACAAGATAAAGTAGCTTGAGCCACACAGGAAGTAATGTGCTCAGGTGTTCTGGTCTGAGTGTAAAATGAGGCCTCACAGGATCATGTGTTCAAACTCTCTGTTCCCAGATAAAGGTGCAGTTTTGGAAAATTATAGAACCTTTAGAAGGTAGCACTTCACTGAGAGAGATAGGTCGATGAAGACAGTCCTTGAACTTACAAAACCTGGCCCCACTTCCTGTTGGCTCTCTTCTTCCTGACTGTGGGCACAAAGTGACCAGCAGTCTCATTCTTACCTCTATGTCTTTTCCTGCCATGATGGACTGGCTGTCTTCAATGGCAAGCTAAAAGAAAGCTTCATTCCTTTCGTTGTTTTCATCAGGAAGTCTGCCACCACAACAAGAACAGTTCCATACAAGGTGAGAATCTAGCTGTTGCATTGCTATGCCAACACTATTTGCATTCTGGTCTGCTGTACCCTCACCAAATATTCCCTTCTTATACAACAAGTTGTAAGTCATGGCCAAGGCAGTGTGTGACACTAATCCTACATTTCCTGCATTTCAAATTCAATGTGTGTACTTTTACTTCAGAAAATTCAAGATTTCTCTAAAGCCCAAGATTTCATAATTATACATGGGCACATATTTATAGATGTGTATATTTACATTAAGTGATATAAAATGGGTATATATGTATATAATATACAACCATCACATAAAATAACTTTCTACAGTACTGAATTAGTCCCTGTCTTTCCCACTGAGGCTACAATGTTTCCATGGTAACTAATGCACTGCAAAGCAGAAAGGGAAAACGGAAACTTGATAGAAGATTTTTTTTAAAAGCCCAGACATTATATACAAACATAAATAGGATGTGGCATTGGGTGTAGTATGGGAAAGATCATAAAAATTTTAATTGACACTTGCTTAGGAAAACCTTTGTATGTGACTTGCAGCATCCCTGGGCAGCAGAATTCTCTCTGAAGGCACAGAATGGTTTGAAAACCAATGGCTACCTGCTATCGGCAGACAATATTCTATCTGTCTAGAAAGACTTCAAAGACTACAGATAAGTTTCAGCTTTCCACCCCCCACCCCCCCACACACACCTGCTTGGCACATCAGCCTTATAAACTAGGCTCCACCTACTTGCCTGGGATTCATTCCAGAGCTAGGCAGACTAGCAGATAACTGAGCTAGAGAGGACTGTAGTTAGAGATTCTTTGTTGCTCTTCTTAGTTTCTCTTATCTTGCTTTTCTTCAGCCTTGCTTTAATCCCCCCTTCCTTGCTGCTGCTGCTGCTGCTGTTGCTGTTTCTAGCATTCACTTTCTCGTGACTTTTTTCTTTAGTATACATTATCCACATAACTTGTTCTTCTCAGGATTTTGTTGCTGTTGACACTTGCTTTACCATCTCTGCCACATCCTAACATTCCAGAGGAAAGAGAACATCTATGTCTCTTTCCAGCTCCAAGCACAGTGGGTAATACATGCCTGATTAATCAGCACAAGTCAGGAACCCCATATTTCAGCATACATAAGGATTCCCTCCTAGATATTCTAAGTTTGTAAGCCTAGGGTTAGATAATGACCAAGAACTGGCATTTCTAGTAAGTCCCCAGGCAGTGCTGATGTGGTTGGACCAGAAGCCACACTTGTAGACCACTGATCTAAGTTACATGTGGACCACTGATCAAATGTCATCTGTTATTTATTCCTTTAGCACACTTCTCTCAGGTTCTCTTGGCCCCAGCCCACACCCTCCATTTACCTTCTAAGTATGCCAGTATCATGCTGCACACACTGGTTTGCATTCTGTTGTCTTAGCCTACCCTCACGAATATATGCCAGTGATGACGGTTCTCAAAGGGTAACATTTTTATGAGGACAGTTGTGAAGGGGAAAGACAGTTTCACTTCCTCTGAATGAAATGGAAGTGACTCTGGGCATTCTAGCTGGAAAAGCTATATTTGTCTTCAGCAGGTCCCATGAATCTCTCAGAAATTATCAAGGCAAGGCACAGCAGAGCGGCTGGTTGACTTGGAGCTAGGCAAAATCTGCCTGAGTAAGTAGTAGAATGGTTGGGACTTCTCCACGATACAATTTGGTTTGTTTGTGCTCTGTTCTTATAAAACACACACACACACACACACACACACAGAGAGAGAGAGAGAGAGAGAGAGAGAGAGAGAGAGAGAGAGAGAGAAAGAGAGAGAGAGAGAGAGAGGGAGGGAGGGAGAGAGGGAGAGAGGGAGAGAGAGAGAGATGGTTATATATAAAATATGGATGAAATTTAAAGGGCCTCTTCTCTTAGGAGGCTTAGGGTTCAAGGCCTTGTCAATTTTAGGTCCTAAGTTCCTTCAGGGCACTGATTCTCAGTGATCAGAGGGAAGATTTTTGGGTCACATTCTTGAATTCTACCTCTAGAGAATCTAATTCAATATGTCCAGGGTAAGTCCTGGCATCTGGCTGCTTTTTATGTGATCCTTCAGTTACTTTGTTTAGATGGTATTGCTATGCTGGGGCACATTGGCCTGCATGGTAGGGCACTCCCAGCAGCAGCCACAGTGGCTAATTCTGGCATGCTGAAGACTAAAGGACAACCAGCAAAGTGCACCTGAATCCCTCTAGGGTTACAGATACAACAACCGCATGCTTGTAAAATGAGAAAAGACCAGGAATCTCTAATGTGAGCTCCCATGATGGGGACAGAAGAGCTGGCAAAAGCCCAGTTGGACTGAAATAGCTGTAAAGACCTTGCCTGCAGCTCTTTCATATGAACTTGAAATGCCCCAAGTTCTAAAGTTTCTCAGGGGAGTAATCAAGGCAACTTCTCGCCTTTTTTTCTACAAAGCCATGTATCATCCCTCCTACCTGATGAGATGTTCAAGGACATCTCTGCTCTTGGCCCTATTTCATCTTGAAAAAAAAAAAAGAAAGAAAAAGAGACCAAAGAACACTTTGCTCAAAGTAGAGGTGACGTCCCAGGACAGGGAAGACTTGGAAGACAGAGGGCAAGATGGGAGAAGGTGCAGTAGGAGGAAAGAAGAGGGTGGAAGAATGAAAAGGGAGAGGGGAATGGAAAGGATGCAAAAGGCTCAGAGGGTGGCCGAGGCATGGAAACGCTCTTGTGACTTACCCAGACCTCACCAGCAGTTACTAGCGGAGCAGAGCTTTTATCTGTGAGCCTAAGAGTGGCAATTCTACCAGACGAAAAGCAGATCTGCTGCTAACATCTCCCCAACTAGATTGTCACCTGTGTCACCTTTGGGGGAAACTTTCCTTCTCCTGGCCTTTGATTAATTTCACATTAATAGATGCTTTGCTTGGGTTTAGCCTTGATACCCACATTCATCTCTGTGCCATAACCTTGCTTCTGGCTGCTGACCCTCTGCATGCCCCCTCCTTGCCATGCATACATGGTTCACCAAGGCCCATGCGTTATTTCTGTTCTTTCATTCACTTACATGTACATTTATTTCACAACTACCACACACAGAATCAACACATCCTTACTGAACCAGAATGGTCCATGCAGCACTGTTCTTTTGTGTCTTATAATCTTATATGTCAATTTGGAAAATCATCTGCATGATAAAATCTCTTCAACACACTCTCATCCAGGTTCTCTGTCAGATTACATCAGAATTTCAGAACTGGGTGAGGACCCAGGTGATATGGGGGTCATCAGGGCTTGAGAACTGAGGAGGTTACTTTCTAAGCACTGCTATTATTTGGAACCTAATAATTCCAGAGGCATGGAACATGCCTGAATTTCAATTTCTGCCCTGGTAGCATCTCCTCGTTAGCTCCTACAGCTGCTGGACAGCTCCTCCCATGGCTCCAGACTGACTTCAAGATTTTAATGTTAGCAGCTGTAGTAACATCATTTTCCCCTTTGTCCTTCTTTTCCCTGCAGGTGCTGGTTAGTTTTTGTCAGCTTGGCACACAATCCAAGCTCATCTGGGAAGAGGGAACCTCAGTTCAGGAATTTCCTTCATCAGACTGGCATGTAGGCATGTATGTAGGGGGCCTTCTTCTTCTTCTTCTTCTTCTTCTTCTTCTTCTTCTTCTTCTTCTTTTGGTCGTTCGAGACAGGGTTTCCCTGTATTGCTTTGGAGGTTGTCCTAGAACTCACTCTGTAGACCAGGCTGGCCTTGAACTCACAGAAATCCGCCTGTCTCTGCCTCCTGAGTGCTGGGATTAAAGGTGTGCACCACCAACCACCAACACCCTGCTGTGGGGGCCATTTTTATGATTAATGATTATGTGGAAGGGCTCAGACCATTGTGGGTAGTGTCACCTGGGCAGGTATGAAAGAGCACACTGAAAATCAAAACAACTTTGAGATTTCATCTTACCTAAATCAGAATGGCAAAGATCAATAAAACAACCTACAGCAAATGCTGGAGTGGAGTATAGGGAAAGGGGATCCTTTCACTGTTGGTGGGATGCAAACTTGAACAGCCACTCTGGAAACCAGAGTGGAGAATTCTCAAAAAGCTAAAATTAAGTCTACCATATGACACAGATAGATTACGCTACACTACGGCATATGTCCAAAGGACTCAACATCTTATTCCACAGATACTTGTTCAGCCATGTTTATTGCTGCTCGATTCAGAATATATAAGAAATGAAAACAACCTAAATATCCTTCAGTTGATAAATGGATAATGAAAATGTGGTACATATACACTATGGTACACTATTCTGATGTAAAGAAAATGGGGCCAGAACTCCCCCCCCCCCCGCCCCGCAGGTAAATGGATAGGGTTAGAAAAATTATATTGAATGAGATAACCCAGATTATCCAGAAAAAAATCACGTGTTCTCTCTCATTGGAGGTTTTTAGCTTCAAATCTTCAGATGTGAGTATATACCATTTAGTAACTACAGAAACCAGAAATGCAAACTGGGAACAATGGCAGGATAGCGGGGTTAGGGAGCAACAGAGGGGAGTAGCAGGGTACAAGTGATCTGATCTGGAAAATGGCCAAGGGGGTCTATAATTAGGGAGAGTGAATGGGGATAAATACAGAAAGAGAGAGGAGGGCAAAATATCAGTAAAGGTATCTGAAAAAGTCATAAGGAAGCATATTATTAATTATCTACCTAAAGTAGCCTGTGAGACATACTACACACACACACACACACACACACACACACACACACACACACACACACACAGAGAGAGAGAGAGAGAGAGAGAGAGAGAGAGAGAGAGAGAGAGAGTTTAAATAAAGATTTCACATCTGGGATGGCAATGTTCCCTCTAAGAGCCAAAGACCATCTAACAAACTTCAGTCATGAGAAGCCATAATTTGAGTTGTTGGTCAGGGTAGTCCAAGAGACTTTCAAAATACACAAACTATTAATATTGTCTTTGGTTGCCCCATAGAGGTCAAATCCCCATTGCTGAAGACACCATGCACTTCAGATGCAGATCTCAGAGACCCCTGGGCTGCAACTAATCTGAATGTCCCCTCCCTGAGGCCTAGCTTTCCTGGTTCCAGAAGGCTCCATGCAAACTTCCAAAGAAGGGAAGCAACCAGCTGTTCTACTCTGCTATGACACCTATGAGACACAATAATGACCTGTATGGCACTATTACTCTAAGGGTGCAGTAGTGACACATATCCTTGGTGGCAACCAACAGCTCTCTAATTGGACTTCAGATTGGCTCAACAAGAGGGAAATCATACTGGACACTGGAAATATAGCCAACCGTCTTGCTGTAGTGAAGTCATGGATCTTGGAGGTGAATCTACAACTACCAATTTGCTAAATAAACGTAATCCCTAATTACCTTCTAAGTAGTTGTCCTTGTACCCACAGATAAGGGTTGTCCTCAACCCTTAAGAAGAAAATTTCTCTTTGCAGCAGACAGAGATAAAAACTACAACCAATCAAAATTCTACAGAGTTGTGGAGCCCAGTCCCAACAGATACAAAACAACTCCTGCATCAAAGTCTCAGTGGAAGAGTGGGTAGAAAGGTTGCAAGAGACAGAGGATTGGGGACTGCCTAAACATGAGCTGAACAAGGACAATGCCAAAAGGATGGGGAAAGCACATGAGGCCTCAAACCTATATTCAAAGGGCCACAGACAACTAAAGAGTTCTGATAGCATGAGAAATAGTCTTCCCCAGAGAAGAACACACCAATTAGTTATCTAATATCAAATGGACAGCCCTGAAAACACACAAATAACTTTACACCAGTTGAGTTGGTTGTATTCATTCATTTATTGATATTGATATCAATATATATATATATATTATCAACAATTAATGAAAAAAGGAGACCATGAATTTGAAAGAGAGCAAGGAAGGGCATCAGGGGTTGGAAGGAGAAAAGGGAAAGGGGAAATGATGCAATTATATTATAATCTCAAAAAACAAAAGAGAAAAAGAGAGGAAAAGTTAGATGCTATATTTTATGACTTACCCTTTTTTCCCCCAACTTTTATCTAAAACAAACAGCAAAAAAATCTCACAAGTTATTTATGTGTAGGTATGGAATTTTCTTTTCTTTTCTTTCTTTCTTTCTTTCTTTCTTTCTTTCTTTCTTTCTTTCTTTTTTTTCTTTTTGGTTTTTTGGAGACAGGATTTCTCTGTGTAGCTTTGGAGTATATCCTGGCACTCGCTCTGGAGATCAGGCTGGCCTCGAACTCACAGTGATCTGCCTGCCTCTGCCTCCCGAGTGCTGGGATTAAAGGTGTGTACCACCAACGTCTGGCGGTATGGAATTTTCAAACAGTAAAAACAAAACCAAAAATGTTCTTAAGCTAAAAATGAAAAAGCAAGTCCAGGAAGCCACGGGGTGCAAGCCAACAAGCATCACTCCTCTGTGTCCCCATGCTTTGGTTCCCTTTTCAGGTCTCTGCCTTGGCTTCTTTGTCCTGGCTTCTCCAATGATGGAATGGGAAGGATATGTAAACAAAGGAAACACTTGCCCTCACTAGGTTGTTTTTGGTAATGGAGTGTCTTAGGCTTGTATTTCTGTGACAAAGGCCACAGCCAAAAGCAGCTTGGGAAGGAAAGGGTTTGTTTCAGTTTATAACTCTCAGGCCATACTCCATCACCAGGAAAGTCAGGATAGGGACTTAGGTAAGGTACCTGGAGGTAGAAGCTGAAGCAAAGGCCATGAAGAATCACCGCTTACTGATGTGTTACCCTGGAATGCTCAGCCTGCTTACTTATAAAACTCATGACAACCTGTCCAGGGAATGGTACCACCTACAGTGTGCTGGACCTTCCCACATCAGTCATTAATCAAGAAAATGCCCTACAGAATTGCCTATGGGCAATCTAATGGAGGTATTTTCTTAATTGAGGTTCATTTTTCTAGATAACTTTAGCTTGTATTAAGTGGACAAATATCGCAATCCCCCACCCCAAGCAACGAACCAGAACATAGAGTTTATTACAACAAATGACAGTAACTAGGACATTCACTAACCTTTGTGTGGCTTTTCAGCTGTCTATCACCTTGTAACCATGCCCTGTAATAAATTCCCTCTGTTAGAAATAAAGTACCTGTGGTGGTTCCAGTTTTCTAAAGGGGCTTGCCTGACACAGAGTATACTGTAATGAATGGCACCTGTAAAATAGCAACTCCTCATCCCTTGTGAGTTGGTACACAGTGTAGCCAGGGAGGAAACACGGGAGGATGCTAAAAGATGATGTTCTTCTCCTGCATTAGAAATGTCCAGAATAGGTATTATAATAGGTAGTCCTTTCTTGCACCCACAGCACCGTGAAGTGACTCCTGTCTGGCACTTTCTACTTGCTGAATTGAATTCTCTGGCTCAGAAACTGTAAATGTGAAGAAATTCCTCCAAAGCTCCACTTATATCCTATCTCCTGTAACGATGTAGCTATAGATTTACCAACGGCACTGATCACACAAAGGTCTGAGAGGACTTCTTGTGGGTGCTATTACAGCCCCACCTCTAGGATATGATTTAGAGAAAAACGGGAATATCCCTTCACCATATGGGAAAGCCCAGGAGGAACAACCTGTCCATTGAAAAAGCACCAACTCACGTGTACTGCCTTCAAAAGTTACAGCAGTTTTGGAATGAGGACATAGGTCAGTGAGTGAAGCATTGTATCTTGTCAGAGAGTAAAGGGCATGGGCCTTAGAATTTCAGAACTTTGGATTTTATGAGGATCCATACTCAGGAACTATGGTTCAATACTTAACCTCCAAGGTAAGTAACATTTTTGTGTGTGGTAGCTACAGAAGGCAAATGAAAACTGCCACAGGCTCAGCATCTTGTAGACACTCAGAGCAGACTGTTCGGTCAGATCTTTGCCTCTTTCTCTCCCTTCTTTCATCTTCCAACTTGAGGTGAGAGTCCAGGAGAGGAAACAGAACTGAGACCTATTTGGGTTTCCAACTAGCTTTGTGTTCCTTTATCTCTTTCCTTTCCCACTGAGCCAGGGGTATGGTTGCTGGCTGTGGATACTTCCTTTCTGCAAACTCTAACAGTGTGTGGCTTTTACCATCTTTCCTTTATGTAGTCACTGCTCTTCAGCCAAGCTCCTTGAGAATAGGGACTTCCCTTTCCCATAATTCCTGAGCTCCTTTCTGGACCCATCATAGATGAACAATACATGTAGATTTATTTCAGTATTTTCAGTGGTGATCCTAACTTTTGAATTTGCACAAGTTTTCCAAGGTGAATATTCTCTGGGGTACTTTGCCTGCAATTGAGATGCCTGCAATTAGATGGTGGTAGGATACTGGGAGATGCTATTGGAATTATTTCCAGCCTCATCAATCACAAGGGTCTTCAGGGTTTTCCTAAAAGGATGTTCCCAGAGCTCCAGAAAGAAGCTGCAAGTCCCCTGGACCTTCCTTGGGCTCCCAGAACATCACCTGCTGCTCTACGGAGAGCCCTGTTGCAAGAGCACAGGACTTAGGTCCTACCTCTTGCTGACAGGAGTGGGAAAGGGCATTGTGGCCATCTTTCCTTGACTTCACCTGCTTTATAGTGGCTCTTTAGCATAATTCCAACCTCTCCACATTAGCTCATTTACATATTTGATTTTCTGCAGATTCTTAATCTCTTCACACCTGAACAGAGTTCCATGAGAGGCAGTATTACTTTCTTCACTAAAAGACCCTCTAAGCACATAGAAATTGTGACTGAGACACTGTAAGTGGCCAACTAATCATTGCTGAATGCCTTATCTTGCTAAATCCTCTTACTACTTTTTGAAAAGCTTCTATTATCTCAATTTTACAGATGAGAAAATGAGGCATAAGGAGGTCAATATGCTCACTCAATCATATAGTCATTGAGTGGCAGAGCTACTGTTTGAACTCAGATCTTTCTGACGCATTTTCAAGGTCATGAACAAGTTTTATACTAGCAAAAATTTCGGTGCACAAGAAGGCTTGCTAAGAATGAACTATGCGGCCTTCACTAGGCTTTTAAAGCAAAGCAGCGGTTGGCCGTGGGAATAAAAGGTTCTTGCAATGGATTTATTTTACGTTCTGGCTTTGCTGTTTTCCCCCCACAAAGATCTATTTTGAGAAAACACATGTGAAGTGTAAAGTCTGAGGAGAGACAGTGTTGTCTCTGTGTTTGTGCCGCTGGTCCTTGGTAGTTAATGTAAGACTTTGGGGTATGAGAAAGCCTCTTCACTGGACTGTGGTATCAGCCAGGTTGAACAGTGATGAGCAGTGAAGCAGCCTTCTACCCTACTGTTGAATAATTCTGGCTAATATCCTCCTGGCTATATTTAGACACAACCCATGGTCTCTGTTTACTAAGTAGATGACACACCCGGAAGGACAAGGCCTCCAAAGCCACCCCACACAGGCAGAGCATTGTGTCTATAATGATACCTTTCCTGTCTCTACTCTATTCTAAATGTCAAGCTCCCTGGACACATTTATTCTGTCACCCTTGCAACCTCCTCAGTGGTATGACATTGTATGACCTTGTCAAATCTGAGGAAATCTTCCCTCTGCCTTTGGGTGCATGTGTTTTTCTTCAGGACAGGGATTGGGATTCTAGCAGCTGCAGAAGTTCTCTGCAGACTGTCATCTGTTTCTCCTTTCCCACCATCTCCTCCACTATAGTGCATCACTACATAGAGAAATGGCCTGAAGGTCATGTTGGTGATTGGTAGGGAGGTAGGGAGGCTTGGTAGAGCAGAGGTGGATGGCAGCAGGTGGCAAACAGAGGCCGTGTTAGTTGTTTCCCACTGTTTTCAGAGAGGGAGGATTGTCCTGGCTCATAGTTCAGGTATGGTGGGCATAGTTGTGGGACCATCTCTTGTCCATGGTAGAAGAGTTTGAAGCTGTTTGTTCACATGTCTGTAGAAGAGGAAGCAAGCCATAAGGCCTATCATCCAGTGATTCAACTACCTCCTGGTAGTTTCCACAACTTCTCCCCAAAGTGTCATCAGCTTGGACCAAATGTTCAAACACATGAGCCCATGGGGGATATTTCACATCTAGGCCACAGAACAAGCCATGGCTCACAGGGGCTGCACTGTGGGTGGTGGTAAGCTCTTCTGAGGTGGAGGGGATATCACAAAACCAGGGGTGGGGAACAAAATTAGGTTTGACCAGAAGATTAGAACATATTAGGCAGAGTTGAGGTCTTGGGGAAAGGGCTCATTCATCACAGACCCTTTCTTTCAGTGAGTATTTAGTGAAAGCTTATTGTACATATCTGACTCTGGACTAGGCACTGAGAAGGAAGAATGAGGTAAATAACAAACAGTGATGGTTTTCCAGTGTGCTGGAATCATCATTAACAAGCTGACAAGCATGCAATCACAGTGTGCTGTGTAATGAGAGGAGGACTTGGGACTTCTGAGTGAGGGGCAGAGCTCTGAGCAGACAGAGGGGGATTTAGGAAGGCCAAGAGGGCAGAGAGAGTTGATATGTTTAACGGACTGGGTGAAGGTTTCCAGAGGAGGTAGATATTGCAGGGACGTGTGTGGCCTCTTAACACAATGACATCTCAGCAGGATCCTGTGTTGCCAGCAGTAACCATTGCAACTCCTATCTCAAAACTTCTCAAATGTGCTGTGACTCTGGGGAGAGGACACTGTTAATGTGTTTCTCTTATGTACACAGGTACCAAACTCCTGTGTACATAATACCACATAACATACATGCATGCATGTAATTTAAAATAAAAATAAATCTTTAAAAGTAGTTATGGCTAAAGGGAGTTTCAGAGTCCATTGCTTTGTTAAGTGGCTCAGTATCAAATCATGATCACTCATTGTAAGGCTTCAGAATTTATACAGGCCATAGTGAGAATGGCTTGTGTCTGCCATATGGTGGCATGTCTAAGTGAGCTTGTATCTGGAATCATCCGAAGCTGTTGATTCCAGCTGTTTGTTGGGATCTCAGCTAAAGCCACCAACCACGATGTCAACATGTGGCCTGTCTGTATAGTTTGGGCTTTCTCATAATACAGTGGCCTCACATGACTCAAGACTCCAAAGTTGAGGGTCCTTGCAGTGTATAATCATGGAACTTGTGTGGGCTCTTCTCAGTGTGTCCTGATATTGACCTGTGTGACCATTCCTAGATGCTTTTAGATCTTATTGAGCCAACAGTCCATCCAGGTATAAATACCACTTATCCAAAAAGGAATAGGGTTTCCATGGGTCTGGAATCCCTGGTGAGTAGTCATAGTAGATTGGCAATGGGTTCTTCAATGTCCATACTGTGTTCTATGGATGATGCTGTGGTCCTTTCCTGGAAGAACACTTACAGCATCAGGCCAGCAGGAGGAAAGGAGGCTCAAACATCTGCACGATGGTCTTATAGGCAAAGAGTACAAGGGATCTTTCAGGGCTCTGTTGTCCTTGAGGGGGAGAAGCAGTTTGGGGTTCAGGCACACCATGGAAGGAAGAAGCCTCCTAAAGTTACGAAATTTTACAAATAGAAAAAACAGTGCTAAGAATTCTGTAGATGGAGTTTCTGTCCCACCTGGTCTCACAGCTGTTTAGCACTAAACAAACACACAGAAGCTTATGTTAATTATAAAAACTTGGCCAGTGGCTCAGGCTTCTTACTGGCTAGCTCTCTCTTAATTGTTAACCTATATCTATTAATCTATGTATTTCCACATGGTCTTGGGCTTACTAGTGATGCCCAGTCCCCTTTCTTCCTTGGCAGCTACATGTCTCCCTGGTGACTCCTTCAAGACTCCTCTCTGTGTCCTCTTCCCAGCATTCCTACTCTGGCAGCCCCACCTGTACTTTCTGCCTGGCTACTGGCCAATCAGTGTTTTATTCAACAACCAATAAGAGAAACCTCTTAACAGCATACAGAAGGACATCCCCTATAAGAAGTCAGCTCATTTTCCATGACCTCTGGCGAATTAAGAGTTGAGTCCACTCCTGCAGCCTGCAGGACCCTGGGGACTGGAGCCCATGTGTTTCCTGAACAGCTGAGTTGGAGAAGAGGGAGGGACCTCTGTGCCTGGAGTTTAGGCAAAGCCACTCATATCCTGACCTTGAACAACAGCAGTGACCTCATTGTGTCTGAGTCAATCAGAGAGAGGCCACATCTGGCCATGGAGTCTGGAGAGGTCAGTCACACTATCCCACATCAGCCCTGCGTCATGGCTAGGTTCTGAGCTGTCAGTCCAAGTGAAGGTCTGGGATTTCTCTAGAGCAAATGTTTACTATGGTTGTGCTGGGGAAGCTCAGAGTCTAGACCTTTGGCTCAATCTTCTGTCTTAAGGTTCCTAGCAACTCACCTTTCCCTTATTGATGTACATGTAACAAAACATTCACTCTCAACTATAATGACTATCTAATTTCATGTAGGAGCACTGTTCCAATTATACTCACTCCTATCCCTTACCAATCCTTAAGCCATCATAGATCTGCAAGCTCTACATTAGTCTACTCTGGGTGTTTCCTGTAGGTGGAGCCATAGAATATACACAGTCCACTTTCCATATGTCTACTAGAGAAGATAGGAAGGTGATCAGCTGTTAGATGCTCAACATGCTAGGGCCAGCCCTTGAGCAGTGGAAGCCTGGGCCAGGGATGGCTTTCCATCTTTCTTATTTCATACAATTCCTCTGACAGACCCTTGGAAAAAGAGCTAGCTGCTTCCAGAAGTGGCTAGCCCATAATTCATTCATCATTGGATTTTCATTTTTCCTCTTAGTCATACCAACACTGCTCTGTGAGAACCTTTTTCCAGCCTTAAATAAAAGGAAGCAACTTAACAACTCAACTTCCTGCAAATAAAGCCTCCCCCCCTCAGACTGTCTGCCAGGAAATACTTGGGAAGGGTTCTACGGCCTTTGCAGGTTGTTGCCTGGGGCAGGTTTGCTGTGGTAGAGGGACAAAAGGCCTTAAGATCTGGATTTTGCTTCAAACTTAGCTCTGCTTTGCAGTGACCTTCCCAAAACCTTTTCTCTTTTCCTCAGTCTGCTCATTAACAGACTGGGGATAATGTCAGGATCCAGTTACAAAGACACTGGGAAGTTCCGTGGGTGCATGGCAGTGCTGGACTGAGGACCAGGATGGAGTCAGTGTCATGTCGTCATGATGAACGAACCCTTTCCCTCAAAGTTTTCACCAAAGGAGTTTCTGGTTACTTTCATGCTGGCCTTCTTGGATCTTAATACTCTATACTCATGCTATCAATTTGGCAGCCACTCTAGCTACATGTGACTCAATAAGTATTTTTGTTGATGTAATATATTTTGATCATATTTATCCCAACTCTTTTCTCTAACTCTTCCAAGATGTTCCCTTCCTCCCCACCTCTCTGCTTCTTGTCCTCTTTTGTTGTTGTTCATAACCCATTGACTCCAATTTGTGTTGTCCATATACAACAGAGTGTGGTTGGCTGACCATGGTCCACATCCTTAAAGAAAACTGATCACTCCTCCCCCAGTAGCTATCAACTGTCAATAGTTTCTCAGTTGGGGTGGGAGCTGGTTAATGACTTCCCTTTCTCTGTTGACTGGCTTGACCTTATGCAGGTCTTGCTTAGGCAACAACAGCTGCTGTGAATTCATGGATATAATGATCCTGTCATGACCAGAAGACACCGTTTGACTCTGGTCCTTCCCAACCTTTGGCTTTTACAATCATTATGCCTCCTCTTCCCCAAGGGTCTCTGAGCCTTGGGGACATGATAGATGGCCCATTCGTGGTTGAGCACTCCACCAACACTTATTCTCTATATACTTTGACCAGTTGTGAGTTTCTGCATTAACCATTATTCACTGCATAAAGAGACTTCTGTGATAAGGTCTGAAAGTGTATTAATATACCATATATATATATATACATATATATATGTATGTATATATATATATATATATATATATATATATATATAGAGAGAGAGAGAGAGAGAGAGAGGGAGGGAGGGAAGCTACATACTATGTTCATTAAGCAAAATAATAGTGGTAATAGAGGTAGGTTCACCCATGGGTCCTGTGAGCTCTCCAACCATAGGTTCTTTGCCAGATTTCCAACACCAAGCATTTGTTTCCAGAAAGCAGTTGTTTGCCCCTGTAACCGTCCTGCCACTATTACATCCATGGTTATATCTTGCCACTATGGGCATTATTGTAGTTCACAGGGTTCACAGCTGGGTAAGACTGTGGATGACTTTTTTTTCTTCCAGAAGACTGCAGGTCACTTTCCAGTACTATAAATGTTACTGAGCACCGGGCGTTGGTGGTGCATGCCTTTAATCCCAACACTTGTGAGGCAGAGGCAGGCAGATCTCTGTGAGTTTGAGGCCAGCCTGGTCTCCAGAGCGAGTGCCAGGATAGGCTCCAAAGCTACACAGAGAAACCCTGTCTCGAAAAACAAAACAAAACAAAAATGCCACCGAGCATGGAGGAAGCTTCTTGGTCAATCCAATTTGATTTTCCCATGACCAATTTATGTAGTATCTTCTTCAGCAATAGGGTTTTACTACCAAATTCTGGTGGGCAACCAAAAGCAATGGCAATAGCCAGATTGTTTTGGGGGTTTCCAGGACACCTCTGACTCTAGGTGAGGTATCCTACATCCGAAAAGGCTTTTTATTTGACAGCCTGTGGCTTCTGGAATGAGCAGAACCCTTCAGGTATAGTAGCTCCAATTAAAACATTTAGTAAGAACACATACACCTTATAAAGCAATTGGTTTCCTTATGCCCTTTCAAACATCCTTAGTGTTATCCCTTCTCCAATTTCCTCTTCTGTCATACCCTCTCACTTGTGACTCTTAAAGACCAACTACTAAATGAAGTAAAAATTCATTTCCTCAGCAGCACTGTCATATTTCAGGTCCTCAAGTAACTTGTTACTCCAGCACAATGGCAATGCAGACAGAGGACATTGCTAAGATCATTGAATTCTGGGAGATAGCACTGCTCCCACTGCTCCAAGATACCCCTTGACCTTTGCCTATTTGTTACCACTTCCCGCCCACAACTTTGTTCATGGTCTTCCTCAGATCTCACCACATCTGGTGCCTTCTAACTATTCCTTTGGAAGGAAAGGTACCATCCCAGGTTCTAAATCTCCCTCCTCCAGCATTCCTGGGTCTCACACTAATAGTGGGTCTGTCTGTAGTCTCAGATCTACTCTAAGGGACTGGTTGCATTGGACTCTTTATATTTGCCTGGGCTTCAATCCAGTCCACCTGGGTTTACTCTAGATGGTGTTAGGTAATAGGAGCTACCCCGGGTGGTTCTTCTCATGGTGATGGCTGTGAACAAACACATGTTTCTGCTTTAGCCTATTGATCACAGCAAAACACAGAGTAAAAACCAAATCCAGAGGTAGAGGGAATCAACTCTACATTAGTGTGAGAGACCAGGATTTAGTAAGACTAGGGCATGGGTCCATCCCTGATAGGGAAATTCACAGCTGTGCTCTCATACACCTTTTCTTTTATTCCCTGATGGTAAGGCTTCTAGCCCTCTGTTTTTTCACAGTTAGCTGTGTTCCACAAGGGACTCTTCACTACTTCCCCTGTACTTGCTACTCCCTGTGAACATCATCAATCACAATTCAGTTTTGAGGAAGGTGATAACTGAAGTCTCAGTAGCATAGCCAGAACCCTGCTTCTTCAGGTCAGTGAATCTTCAATGCTGGTGTTTGGGGGCAGTGTGAGAGCTACATTTGGAGCTCATTTACCCTCGTTTATGTGCACAAACAGAAGCTGGCTAATAATGTTTCCTGTGTGAGTCATGGAATACACCTGCTGAGAAGGAGCCCTGCTAGGGCACTAGTCTAGAACGCAGGAGGCGTGGGATGAGGCATGCCCTTTCATGGGTCCATTTTGCAGAAGTTTACCCTGTTTCTGTGCTTCTCAGTGTTCTCATATTCAGAGTAGATAGCCAGGCTTATGGTTTCTGTGTCCCTGGCTGGCTCTGAGACATTATGGTCCCAAATCCTCACCATCCCTGCTCAAAGTGGCACTTGGTCCTACTTTCTGGTCACAATTTCTGTCTCTGAAACCTTTCCAACGTTTTATTTATTTATTTATTTATTTTGCTTTTTTTCTTTTGGTGGCTGGAGAGACAGCCGTGGGTGCTGGGAACCGAACT
This sequence comes from Cricetulus griseus, assembly GCF_003668045.3. NCBI lineage: Eukaryota > Metazoa > Chordata > Mammalia > Rodentia > Cricetidae > Cricetulus > Cricetulus griseus. The sequence continues at coordinate 33,990,138 of NC_048599.1, read as the reverse complement.
CTTATATTTTTGGTTGTGGGGCCTAGCCTTTAATGGCTGAGCCATCTCTCCAGCCCCCTTTCCAACTTCTAACCCTTGTTTTCTGCCAATAGAATTGATGTACAAGTTCTGAGAAATAAGGTCTACTTTTAGAAAAAGTAGCTACACCTACTTTTTCTAGAAGGTGTATCTATGGAAACCAGCATATGGACTCAGGTGTGGAATCCTGGAACATCAATACCATGTTGTAAATGTAAGTCAAACTCAATCAGATATCAGGGATATTGCCAGAACCAATTTAGGATTACCTCAAAGGTACAGGGCTTTGGCAATTTTAAAGGCTCTGATATTGTCTCCTGGGGCCCATGCCCAACTTGTCTACACCCACATGGGTATCAGAACAATGTGGACTTTAATTTTCTACAGAGAAACCATGTGTTTTTCTCCCCTAGGAACCAAATTGACTAGCATTTACCCAGAATGATTTGCTGCAGTTTTAGCAGCTCCTGTTTGAAGATAAGGATGTTTCTGAAAAAGGCCCAGAAAATAGCTGGAGAAAACAATGTGTTTGGTTGCTTGCCTGCAACAACAATAGAAGCAGGTGGAGTGATTCATAGCTTGTCGGGAGACTGCTCCCTGTGGGATCCTGCCTGGGCAAAATACTCTGAAAGCATTTTCCAGGTCAGGGTAGCTGAAAAATATTTTGGGAACTAGATGGGGGAATAGTTGGAAAGGGAGTTTGTGAAACATGGTTGGGGGTGGTCAGGGCTGCAGGTGTACTGGCCAGGCAGATGGGCAACAGGATGGCTGATGGTTTTCAGACATATTACTAGAAGAAGTCTATCTTGATAAAGCACCTCCCAGAGCTGGGGTTCTTGCAAATGATCCAGTCTATAGGCTGTTGCTGAGGTCTGTCTTTTTGTGCCTGGTGTACCTACTGTGGATCAGAAGCACTGAGACTCTAGCCATCCTTGCTTGTTTTTTTTTTTTTTTTTTTCATGTCAATTTGATATAAGCTAAAGTTAATTGGAAAGAGGAATCTCAATTGGGGAAATGTCTCCACCAGATTGCCTGTAGGCAAGTCTGGGGTGACATTTTCTTGATTAACAATTAATGTGCGAGAGCCCAGCTCACTGTGTATTGTGCCAGTCTGGGGCAAGTAGTCTTGGGTTGTACAATAAAGCAGGCTGAGAAAGCTACGAGGGACAAGCCATTAAGCAGCATTCTTTCATTGTCTCTGCTTCAGTCCCCGCATCTAGGTTCCTACCTTTCTTTCCTGCCCTGATGTTTTTTGATGATGGATTGTGATACAGAAGTGTAGGCAAAATAGACCCTTTCCTCTTGCTTTTGTTACGGTTTTTATTGCTGTAAAGAGACACCATGACCAAGGCAAGTCTTAAAAAGGAAAACATTTAATTGGGGCTGGCTTACAGATCCAGTCCATTATCTTGACGAAAAGCATGGCAGCATGCAGATAGACATGGTGCTGGAAAAGGAGCTGAGAATTCTACATCTTGATCCTTAGACGGCAGAAGGAGACTGACACCCTAGGCCTAGCTTCAGCATATAAGACCTCAGAGCCTACTTCCACAGTGACACACTTCCTCTGACAAAGCCACACCTACTACAACAAGGCCACACCTCCTAATAGTGCCACACCCTATGGGCTATGTATTCAAACACAGGAGTCTATGGGAGCCATACCTATTCAAACCTCCATACCTCTCAGTAGATTATTGTGTGCTGCATGCGCTCAAAGATGATTCGTAGTCCGTAAGGCTAAGGTTTCTTTATTCAGATAAACACCAGCCCAAATGCAAGCCAGAGCATGCCAGGGGCAGCAAGGCAGCCAGGCCAGAGAGAAGGGTATCCACGTGTGCTCGGTCCCTTAAGAATCCTACCTGCGTTATCTTAGACCTCCCCTGACCACGCGTGGGGCGTGGCGATGGGGCTCGGCGGCTTTTGGCAGAAAAATTTATCTTAACAAGCCACATCCCCCTCCTCTGATGACAGAAAGACCACGAATGCACACTTTGTTTCCTGGCTGCATTGGAGTGTGTGAATTTGCTATAGCTGGGAAACAATATCTGTTGAGCTCACCACAATAAGCTCACAGCAAAAGTTGTTGGAAAGACTCAGCAATTTTCTTCAAATCTTTGATCCTTGTGACTTCTAAAAGAATACAAGAGGAAATAACAAAAGAGTGAATTCTTGGATTAGATGTCACACATATGCCACCACTGATGTATAGAGTGGCACAAGGGAAATTTGTTCTGGCCTGTGTCCCTGGTATGGGTGGCCTAGAAGTCTCTGTTGTTGTCATAGCCACATGTTGGAAGCAGCTGTTTGAACTTATGGGTGTCTTGGTGATACATTGGGCAGACCAGACAACCCAAGGGTTACATAGCTCCTGAAACTTTGCTCGATCAGCAAAACCCACACAATTGTCTCTGTGTGCAGAAGGCTACTGTTCACTGGACTCCTGTGGGAGGGAGACCAGCAGAAGGGGCACTGCAGATAGTTCTGAACATACCCTGGCTATAACTGGTATCACTGAATCCTGATCACATTAGTAATCACATATCTCATTAGTGTCCTGATCCAGAGGTTCCAGTGAACTTAGTGTTGGGGTGACCTGGGCAGAGGGAAGGTTTTGCAGCCTTTCACATGATTGTAATTTGTGATCATATTCAGGGACACTGCAGGGCTCTTCTGAGTTATAACTCCCTTCAATGTACATATGGTTTCAGGCTTGAGGTTTTAGCCAGACCATTGTTGGGAGAACATTGGCATATCCAATCTCAGTTACCCTACAGAATGGGAATCTGTCAGCTATTTAACCACCAGGGAACTCATATCCAGAATATACGAAGAACTTAAAACTGAAACACCAGAATTAAAAGAAACCCAACCAACAGATGGGAAGTAGACTGAATAGACAAAAGAAGAAACAGAGATGACAAATAAACACAGAAAATGTTCAGCGTTCTTAGTCTTTAGGGAAAAGAAACTGTACAAGTGGCTGCCATTGAGGAGCCAAAATCATGCTGGCAACCATGGGGCAGAAAGACCATATATACTGCTGATGGCAGTGTTTATTAGGACAGGCTCCATGGGAATTGTTTTGAAGGCTTCTAAGATAAAGTAAAAATAGAAATACTGTATTATCTACCTGCACCAGTCTTGGGAATATATACAAAGAGAACAAGCAGCATAAAATAAATGTATTTGCACATCCAATTTAAGGTGACAATATTTACAACTTCTATGCTATAAAGTCAGCCTAGTTGCCCATCAGTGAATGATTGGCTAAAAAAATGAAATGCAGTATACATACACATTTTAGTATACAATATTCAGTCATAAAGAATAAAATCATGTCATTGGAAGGAAAATATACAGAACTAGAAACCATCATGTTAAATGAAATAAATCAGAATCAGAAAAACAAGTACACACATTTCTCTCTCACATGTAGAATCTGGGAGAGAGAAACATACAAGCAGGAAGGAAAAGTTCTACTGCAAAGGGAAGAGATTGAGGAGGATAAATAGATGACAGAGGAGATAAATATGACCTAAGTACATTATATACATGCATGAAATAGCCAGAAAAAATGTTGTCTTATTGTTAACACACCCAATAAACTTGATAAAGAGAAAGAAGATGCTTAGCCTTGGCAAATTGCTTGCTTCCCTGGGAACTCTGAACACACACACACACACACACACACACACACACACACACACACACACACTGAATCCCAGTGATTTATATTAAAAAAAAAACATAAACTCAGTAGACTTTCAGATTTTTTTTTTTTTTTTTGCATTTAGAGAAAGATGCTATAACCCTTGGGACAGCTTTGGCTTTGAATGCTCTATCTGCTCCCCTATTCAGGTGCCGCAGAATTCATATAACACCAGGTCACTGAAGGATGCTGTTTGGGTGCTCTGGAGGGGCACCTGAACTACATTTCTCACACATTACAATGGACCTGCTGGTCTCCTGGCCCACCTTAACACTAAGAGAACAAATGTAGCCTGTGATGTGGGATGTTCTTCTATATGCTGCAAATATGTGTTACTTTTATTGGTTGGTGAGTAAAGCTACTTTGGCCTATGACAGGGCAGAATATAGCTAGGAGGGAAAGCCAAACTGAATACAGGGAGAAAGAAAGCAGTGTCAAGAGAGATGCCAACAACCACTGGAGGAGTAAGATGCCGGAACATTACTGGTAAGCCACAGGGTACATGGTGATACAGAGATTAATAGACATGGATTAATTTATATGTAAGAGCTAGCTAGTAATAAGCCTGATCCATTGGCCAAACAATTATAATTAATATTAAGCCTCTGAGTGATTATTTTATAAGAGCAGTGGGACTGGTGGGCAAGACAGAAAGGCTCCAGCTACAAGTCTGTGATTACAGCCTATGACTAACTGGGTTGGCCAAGTACAGTGGTTCCCTTCCCAGTTGGGTTTCCAGAGCTTCTGGGTATGACTACCCACAGCCCCCCTTCCTACTATCTCCTTAAATCAATGGGTCAATTAGAATTCCTGAAGTGCTCTGTTGCCTAGATGAAAAGTGCACGGAGATTTCTTTGATTGTCTAGCACTGGCCTGGGTCTGGAGGCTGGGAATCTTTGGCTCAGAGCCCAGTTGCTCTAATTGCCCCTCATTCAGCAGCAGCCTTAGGGGTTCAGAATTCAACAGTCAGGGACCCTAGTGGGGAGTCCAGAAATTGGTGTAACAAGTGTTCCAGGTGATTCTGATATGACTTTGACGGCCACTTGTACAAGATGGAGAGGTGGCTCACTCCTTGTTTGTCACCTCTGGACCACGGCTGAGCAGGTGGAGAGATGAAAAATGGCACTCATTTCTCAGGTATCCATAAATAATAGCAGGGATATCTGAGGAGGCTTCACAAAGCAGAAGCACACAGTGGGAGCCCATGAGCTCCCACATTTTAGGGCGGGCTGCTCTGGTGGCTTCCTTGGGCTACCTTCCCCCGCCCTCCAATGTACCCATTAGGTATTTAAAACTGCTGATGCATATTTTTTTTCCATTGTGTGGTGTGGTGCAGACTTCAGAGTCTTTTTATGTGCCAAGGGCCATGCCACTTGTCTTATCTAAAACTGCCTGGAACCCATTATTCCTGGGACAGATTTCTTATCACTGTCTTCCCCTCTCCTAAGTGCAGCCTAATTGTGTAGAAGTTGGAAGGTACTTGAATTTCCCTGACCTTGGCAGTGAATTCTCCAGGATATATGAATCCCCTTTCCTACTGACAGAGAATGGCCAGAGACAGCAAGTCAGACACCCAGAATCACAGTTTGTCCATAACTTACCCAAGCCTCAAAAGCTTATCTCTGGTCCCAGTAGCTGATTGAACTACATTACATTTCAGAGGAAGCCCCTTAGCTTGTCCCTCATAAGCCATCAGGCTGCTACCTTCAGGATTTAGTCTAGATTCCAGGCTAGGGATCACTGCTGGGACTATCTACTGTTTAAGACCTGCAAAGTGAAATTTATAAATGTGTCTTGAGGTGCTGAGGCCATGGGATTCAGCAGCATCCCTGTGATGGGCAGGCTCCTAGTTGAGTCCAGCATATTGTTTTCTCCTCGGGTCCAATAAGAAGCAACCCCATGCAGATGGCAAGTTTCCAAGCCACCCCTAGAGAAGGACTTCTCACTTGCATAATCATTATTTTCAGACTGTACTGGGGATACAGCCCTGGGGAGGTGGGAAGAGTTTTTGCAGGATAGAACCTGTCAGAGATGGACTTGGATAGAAGGATATATTGATCTTTTTGAAGTCATCGAAAGCCTTGGCAAATTTCCTGGTGGTTCTGTGTTGTCTCAATGGAAGCAAAATGACTGGATTTTCTTTCATACTTTCACCTCAACTAGGTTGGTAGCAGTAGACTGGGCCAGAGAGCAGCATATGCAGAAGCTTCCATATGCTCTGAGCCCACAGGGCAATGCATGCTTTGACCTGAGGGGGATCTGGACTGGCACCTGGTAGGCACCATAGGCATACACTGGTGAATCAGGTGTGCTAAGAGTAGGGATTAGCTGAGGGATTGTGTTGTGGCTGCAGGGCTAGCATAGCCATTAAAAATAATGCAGGAACATGCCCAGGTTCCAGTCTTTTTGCCACATATGAGCTGTGGGAAATTGGGAAGCTATATAGTTTGCTTGATGACTGTTTCCTCAACAGTAAAATGGAAATGATGATATTTTGTTATAATGAGTAAATTAACTACTGGATATAAAAGATTTAGCTCAGTGGTTGGCAAATAGCTTAGCAACTAGCATTTTGCTTCTAGATAGAGGTGTGGTTTACTGTGAGTCTTCCTTAAAGAAAGAATGCCAAGCGACATGGCAGCTGCAGACTTTTGGGTTGGGTTGCTCACAATAAACCCTTTAATATATACTCAACTCTTGGGGAGGAAGTATGGTGGCAGAAAGAATCATAGGAATTAATGTTCAGATCTGAGTTTTTAATCAAACCTTTGAAGCCTATCAAAAGCATGGGAACCCAGGGGCAGGCGAGAGTCAGCCTTGGAAGAGAAACATATTTAATGCTGCAGGCTCTCGAGGATTTTCTGAGTGTAGGTCACTCATGTTCTTGCTAACTGCATCTAATTTCTCTGCTCACAAAATCCTGAAAGTGTTTCATGTCATGGCTCTGCAGAGCAAAAGCAGGTGATTAAATAGCTCTTGAGAAAGTCATATTGGATGACTGTCTTTTGTTTATTTGCTTCTCTGTTATTAATACTACTCAGTGTAGCTCCTTGTGGGAAGACTCGCCATGCTAGGCATGACATGAAGATGCTGTGTCGTCTCTAGTCCTTCTCTGCTGGAGAAGGTGGTTCACACAACACAGGATCCCAATGTGAAGGGGGGGAGGGGTTATGGGAGATTGGAACTAGAGTGTCTATGGCCGCCAGCAGAAGACTGTTTCTACCCTGTGATGTCACTTTTGGCTCAAGGACCCACATTCTGTGCCTCCTTCAGAGCTCATCTAAGTCTCTGATGACTCAAGTCCCCCTCTGAATGCAAAACTCTTCATGGCTCTGTCCTCAACTCTGAATATCACTTCAGTAATAGAATATTACATGTTTTGCATTCATTTCTTAAGTGCATGCATGTGTATAAATAATTTTATGTATATATGTGTGTATACGCATGCACACATAACTTCTGTTCCCAGAACACAGCACCAATGCTTCCACTTATAGTAATAAATAATTACTTCCTCTTTATTAAGAGTATTTGAGTGTATCCTTTCCCTCCCTCATCGCTTGCTTGATAATAAGGTCACAGTATTTATAAACTTGGCAGTGCCAAGAATACCCCACAAATATTGCTTGACTGGATCCATGACATTTATCTTTAGACCCTTGGCACCTTTAAACATCGATTAGGAACCCTACATAATTACTGAGCTCTTATGCATATCTGTGAAGGACACAGGTACATCCCAGGTCTTGGCCCTCAATGTGGGGAGGTGACCAGAAGGTGGCTGTAAGTACTTATCCTGTCATCAGAGTTTGCTTCAGCTTCAGAGCCTCACCTTTCTGGACATGGCTTGTGTCACCCAGCCATGGGACAGCTCTGCAAGCAACATTTATTCTAGAACTCCCTGCCGGATTCTCAGGCTTTGTGGGGCCTGCTTTGGGGTTTGTCTTTTTTGTACCCAGTCCTACATCTTTGCCTTATCTTTTATGAAATGCAACTTTCCAAATTCCATGGCACTGATTATCTCCTCTGTAAGGTTAAGCCTATGAAATTTCCAGTAGAGAGAGGCTGAAGAAAACAAACTCCCAAATCTATATTTGAGAAAATATTGTTAGAAAATATGTAGCTTACAGGTAAGTAATAGCGGTTTGTAACCATCAAGAGAAACCCACATTCAGCTATTTTCTTCCCTTCCTAAAAGAAATGGGAAGGCTGATAAAACTAGTCAGTGTGTCTCCTTTTAGGAGCTCTCTCTCTCTCTCTCTCTCTCTCTCTCTCTCTCTCTCTCTCTGTGTGTGTGTGTGTTTCCTCCCTCCTCCTCCTCCTCCTCCTCCTCCTCCTCCTCATCCTCCTCCTCTTCTCCTGATACTTCCCCATGTATTACTAAGCTATTGGTGAGTAACAACTCATAAGAAGCTCATCCTTCTGGTCATATGTGTTTATCTGTCTTCTGAAGATTGGGTAGGTAGTATGTGTGACCCTAGCTGGGTATTCTCACTTGCTTTGAGTGAGGTCTTGAGTATGAAATGTCCTCAGTAGGTGTATCTGCTGAATGTCTGATCCTTAGCTATTGGCACTACTTTGGGAAGTTCTGGAAACTTTAGGAGGTGGTACCTTGTTGGAGGAAGTGGGTCATTAGGTATATGCTTTGAGGACCGTATCTGGTTTCCAGTACCTTCTTTGCTCTTTGATTCTTGTTCACCACAAGGTAAAGATCTTCCTCTGCCACACACTCTCACTGTCATGACATTCTTACCCCAGTGTTTGTAGCCAAGCAACCCTAAACCAAACACTCCAAAACTATGAACCACAAGAGTCTTTCTTCCTTTAAGTTGCCCTCTCAACAATTTCAGCCACAGTCACATGGTAGTTGTAGGAGGCAGTATATTCTGCTGTTTCATATTGGAGTGGTCATTGTTAGCATAGCTAGTTGTGTAGTTCCCTTATTTCTTGAATCCTGCCTGTTGTAGCAACCCTGGAACAGCTTCCCATTGGATTAGATGATCGATAATACAGATTGCCCAACACTATGCTATACCAGCAGGCAGCAGCAGATCCGGAATGAATTACTTTCACAATTACATTGGTGTATCATGTCTAGAGTTGGGATTTCACTGCCCTTTCCCCATTTTCTCTTAATATATTTATATATTGTATTACCTTGTCCAAATCTCTTCTTGGGACTTCTGAGTGACACCCTACAACTCCCAAGGGCTCTTTTCCTTTTTAGTATTTTGTTTCTCATTCTTTTCCCCTTTGTTTTTGATTTTTAAAATATAATTTTTATTGGTCTGCTTTCAAGGTCATTAACTCTGTTGCCACCTCTATTTGACATAGAGCCCATGCAGGGAGTTTTTTTGATTGGTTATTTTATTTTTCAGTTATAAAATTCATTTCTATTCTTCTGTTTATTTGCTGAAATTTCCTGCTTTCTCATTCATTGCAGTCTCTTTTGAAGAGTTGTACAATGACTGTCAAGTTTTTGTCAGATGTGGCCAGCATCTTTATTCTCTTACTATTACTGTCGTATGTTGCCATTAAAAATTGTCATCTTTTCCAGGTGTGGTGGCACATGACTTTAAGCCCAACACTTGGGAGACAGAGGCAGGTGGATCTCTGTGAGTTCGAGGCCAGCCTGTTATACATAGAGAGTTCCAGGACATCCAGGGATACATAGAGAATCACCCTCACCCCCCACAAAATATAAATTTAATTTTCTTGGGTTTTCCTATGTTAAGGAATTTTGAATTAAAATTTGGAAACTTGGAATGTTTATATTGTGAAACTCTGGATTTAATTTTAATTTCCCCATGAAATAGAGGCAGGGGAGAATACTTCCCAATTTATGGTATGAAATCATTATTACCTTGACCATATAAAAGCATGCAATAAAGAAAATGACAGATCAATATCTATTGTAAATATAGATGCAAAGACCCTCAGTACAGTATTGTCAAATAGAATTAAGTAGTCCATAAGACAAGAATGCATCGCAACAAAGGTTTGCTTCTGGGACGCTAGGCTGATTTCACATTTGAAAATCAAGTAACTTAACCCACCCATATTAATGGGCTGACAGGGAAACAATAAGAGCCATTGCAAAGAAAGCATCTGGTAACAGTCAGTACTCCAGGTAAAGACAGAGAAAAGTGAAAGCAGCCTGGAGCTTCCTGAACTCCATAGAAAAACCCCACAGCTGGCATGGGAGTGCTCACTGGAGGAAGACTGGATGTTTCCACCCAGGTACTAGGCACAAGGCAAGGGTGCCCTATACTCCCACTCTTATGAGCATTGCAGAAAATCCCAGTGAACCCCCAGGTAAGAACAGGAAACCCAAAGCATAAGACTGGAAGAAAGGAAGCTCTCTTATCCAAAGACTACATAGTTGTCTGACTTAGTTTTAAAATGTATTTTGTGCTGTAATGCTCAGCAAGTCAGGTTTCATTACAGTACTTTTCAAATGGATGTAGTTCTTTTTCTCTCACTCCTCTCCTTCTGCCCTCCAATTGATAGCTTCCTTTTGGTTCTCACATCACATGTGTTGTTTGTTCCTACATCCTTCTCAACACCTCCTGTTTCTCTCTGGTCTCCTCTATAGTTTCATAATTGATCCCCACACTCATTTAAGAACATATAAATGTTAAAAATTAGAATCTACAGCTGGGCGGTGGTGAAACATGCCTTTAATCCTAGCACCGAGGAGGCAGAGGCAAGAGGATTTCCTTGAAATTTAGATCAGCTCTAGTCTACAAAGTGAGTTCAGGACAGCCAAGGCTACACAGTGTAGCAGGAAAAATAGAAGGACCCAGAGACAGATATTGGGGTTCAAGCTTCAAACTGAATAGCAGAAAAGCAAAGCAGCTGGCCACTACCTCTCACTTCTAGCTCAGGCTGAAAAGGCTGATCCATGAACGAGCTCTTCACCAAGCCACAGACTGTGACCTTTCCTCATCGTGGCTGGAGAATGAATCCTCTCTGAGACCTTGCTTCTATCTTATATACTTCCCTAATGCTGGGATTAAAGGTGTGAGCTATAATTCTCTTTTAGACTGATTCACCCTTGTGTAGATCTGGGTGGATGTGGACTCACAGAGATCTGTCTACCTCTTAACCCTGAGTCCTAGGATTAAAGGTGTGTACCACCACCTCCTAACTTCTGGTTGCTGGGATTAAAGGTGTGTGCCCAGTTTCTAAGGCTTATGGCTGACTTTGCTTTTCTGAATCCTCTGTCAAGCTTTAATAATCATAAATAATATATCACTACAACAGAGAAACCCTGTCTTAAAAAAACCCTCCAAAGGCAGGGCATTGGTGGTACACATCTTTAATCCCAGGACTTGGGAGGCAGAGGCAGTCAGATCTCTATGAGTTCAAAACCAGCCTGGTCTACAAGAGCTAGTTCCAGGACAGCCTCCAAAACCCCGTCTGGAAAAAATCCCTCCAAAATAGAAAAATAAATATAAATAAAAAATAAAATGGCATCTGTATATGAAAAAGAACAAATAGTTTTGCTTTAGTCATCTTAGTATAACAGTTTCTAGACCTATCCACTGTCTTGTAAAATTCCCAATTTTATTTTTCTCTATAATTGTATGTGTTCCCCATTTTTATTATCCAGAATTGCTGATGAATAATGTATGTGTCCATAATTCTCTATTATTCACAAACATGAATATGCAAGTGTCTCTATGATAAGATACAGAATCCTTTGGGTATATGCCCAACAGTGCTATACCTGGGTCACTTGGTAGCTCTATTTTTTGATTTTCTAAGGAGCCTGAACACTTATTTCCATTAAATAAGGGCTCCTTTCCCACACATCCTTGTCAGCATTTTTTGCCATTCCTTTTCTTCTTTCTTTTTACCTTTTCATGTTTTAAAATAATGTTTTTATTTGTTCTTTAATAAATTCCTACAACATATTTTGGTTATACTCATTCCCTACCCCCCAACCCTCCCAAATCCTTATCTATATCCATCATTTGTTTTCTTGATCATAGTCATTTTAACTTGAGTGAGACCAAATCTTTAAGTAGCTTCAGTTTTCATTTCCCTCATGGTAAAGGATGTTGAACACTTAAAAGAATATTTATTGTCCATTTGCATTTCTTTTGAGAACTGTCTGCCCATTTCCTTAGCCCATTTATTGACTGGCAGTTTTTGGTTTTGTGTGCTTTTGTAATTCTTTAAATATCCTATATGTCAACGCCTGCCTGAGGTTTTCTCTTATCCCAATGGCTACTGCTCTTTCTGCCCAGGTTTTCCTTTGCTGTGTAGAAACTGCTGAACTTCATGAAATCCCATTTTCTGATTCATGTAGCTGTTTTCTTTGCTACTGGAATTGTGTTCTGAAAGTTACTACCTAAACCTAGAACCTGATTGTATTTTCATGTTTCTTACAGCAGTTTCAGTATTTCAGGTTTTAAGTTCAGGTCATTTGGATTTAGCTTTATTGTGTACATAATGTTTATTATTTATTGTACTAGGAAATCAATCTTCTGAGGCTACCAGACCTGTCACTAGATCTTGGTGCCTACTACATTTTAAAATCCTTGAAGTGTTATTTTGTGTCTGTTCATGTTTAACTTTCCATCCATTGAGATTCTGAGTAACAGTCTATCCTTTAGTTCAGTTCTCTAAGTCCATGGAGTACTTGTAGGGCCAACCTATGCGTGTCAGCTTGTGCCTGAGCCCAAGAGTCAAAACTACCTAACGTGGTTGCTCTTCTAAACTCTGCCCTGTCTGTGACTTCCTTAGTATTTCCTAATTCCCAGGAGATCACCTTTTTAATTTTACCTTCCTCCCCCAAACCTAATTCTGATGCTAGGCTTTGCCACTTATTCTTCCTATAAACCTGTGTCTAGAGTCAAGCAGATTAGAAGGAGGGAGGGAGGGGAGAAGAGAAGGGAAAGTGAGAAAGAAAGACACTAACAGGGTTAGCTTCCCCATCGTGGGTTTGCAACTCTTACAACTGGTAAGAAAATTTGCTAACTAGGACTTCTAGGCTCCTGCAGGGTCTCTGTTTTCACTGGTGTCACCACAGGCTTTTGACTTCTGAAGCTGGTAAGAGACTCCCTTTTCTTTCTTATTTTTGAAATTTCTTCTTTTTCACCTATTGAAAATAATTTTTATGCAACATATTCTGACTACCTAGCTGCCTGGACCAGTGACTCAGCCAAAGTTAGAAAAAAATGAGGTATTGTAACTGAAATCTCTCTGGCTTTATCTAACACACACACACACACACACACACACACACACACACACACACACACACACATATATATATTCAATGGTTTGTTTCTCTGTGTATGGTGTATGCGTGTTTATGTGCTCACTGGTGTACACACATGCATGGTTTGCCAATGTGTGGAAGACAGAGGTTGAGGTTGAATGTGTCTATCCATTTCTCATCACATTATGCTTTTAGAAAGGTTATCCCCCTGAGAAGACTCCCTTTTCTAGAGAGCTTCTCCTAGAGTGAGCCATGCCCTGTTGGTTTGAATGAGAAACAGGCCCCATAGGCTCATGTATTTGAACACTTGGTCCCCAGTAGCTGATGCTGTTTAGTGAAGTATTAGAACTTTTAGGGGGTGGTGACTTGCTGGAGGAAGCACATTACTAGGGATGGGTTTTGAGGGATTATAGCCTCGTTGTATTTCCTGTCTTTCTTTCTGCTTTCTACTTCCTGTCCTCCCTTTCTGCTTCCTCTCTGGTTCCTAACTGAGTTGTGATCTCTCAGCTTCCTGCTGCTGCCACCATACTCTCTCTCTCTCTCTCTCTCTCTCTCTCTCTCCTCTCTCTCTCTCTCTCTCTCTCATTTCTCTGTATAGCTTTGGCTGTCCTGGAACTCACTATGTAGGTAGGCCGGGATGACCTCGAATTTACAGAGATCTGGCTGCCTCTGCCTCTCAAATGCTGGAATTAAAGACATATGCCACCACCACGTGGCCATAATAGACTCTATGCCTTTGAAACCAGCCAAAATAAACTCTTTCTTCCTAAAGTTGCATCTAGTCACAGTATTTTCTCACAGAGGCAGAAAAGTAACTAATACCCTCGCCATTTCGTATATCCCGGCTTTGGGGTGATAGAGTTCAGTCCAATAAATACTGGAGGAAAACAAAATAGAACTGCCAGCTTGATGGTTCTTGATTTTCCAGTCCCCTCCCCTGATATGACCATTACTGTAAGGGGCCGTTTCCTGCATTATAATGGTGCCTGAAGACACCAAGATGTAAATTACTTTACAGGCGCTGGGTAATCTCCATTCCTTTGATCTCTGCCTATCCCGTGGCTCATTTTGGCCTGAGGAGCTGAAGCCATTCATAGGGTAACACGTCCCAGGCGGCTGGCCAGCCTTTATAAGGGATGGTTTTCTTGGTTTAGTGTCTCCGCTCTGGAAAGCTTATGCTCTCCCCTCACAAGATGCATTAAAGCTTGTCTGCAGAAAGATCCGAGTGTCCTGTGTGTGTTTCTTGCTGGCGAGAAATACAGAGCGCGCGGGACATATGGTGCTGAAACCCGGGAACATATGAACATCTCCGGCACCGCGGAGACCCCTTGGCTACAAGGCGGATTCAGAACTGCAGGGTGGTAAATTCGGAGAGGTATGTTTTTTCTGGACTTTGGCTTGGGAATGTTGCTATTGTGGGAGGTTAATATAGAGGCTTCTATGCTTTTACTAGGAGCTATTTTGACTTTTCTCACTGTTGTAGCAATCTTAAAGAAGTCCAGAATTACATATCAGAAACCGAATGTGGTGAGAGATGGGGCGCGCCTAACAATAAAATATAAGAAAAAAGGACCTCCCGGGATGTCTAGTGACAAGGGAGTGAATAATTTGTTAAGAGAAACAGCAATAAATAAGAAAAAAGGACCTCCTGGGATGTCTACTGACAAGGGAGTAAATAATTTGTTAGATGATTCTGTAAATAAGTTTAAAGCTTTAAATCTTGATAGCTCTAATGACTCTAAAAGCTCAAGAGATGGGGTTTTGGAAGGAACAGCTCAGCTAGATGAGGGAGAGACAGAGAAGGAGGGAGAGAGAATGGGGAATGGCCGGTCACACCCCGGTAAATTTAGGAGAGATGAGGACTCGGAACCTAGCCTCTGCCCTACAATAAAACTAGAGGCCTTGGAGCTGAACAGCTCAGACTCTGAGATTTTAGACTCTAGCAAGGAAGCAGAGCTAGAAAAAGAGGCAGCACGATACCACCCCAGTAGATATCGGCTGCCAAGAATAAAGACAAATATAAGGCCATCACCTATTAATCCAGCGGGTGTGCTTCCATCAGCACCCCCATTATATGAGTTACAACAAAAATTTGGTACCGACTCCTTTTTACCATCAGAGGAGCGGAGAAAATTGCAGATGGCTTTCCCAATCTTTGATAGGGGAAAAGGCCATGCCTGCTATTCAACACTTCTTAAAGGCCTGGAATGCCTGGGGCTTTAAAGCCTCATAAACATTGACGCTCGGGCCAAGCGTCTCACCTCAAAACCTAAAAGGCCAAAAGAAAATGGTAAAATAAAAAGATATCTTAACTGATCTTTGGAGAGGCCCGGATCCTATTCTCATAAGATCCAGGGGAGCGATATTGTGTTTTCCCACAGGATGAAGAGAATCCCCTATGGATCCCAGAAAGACTCAACCTAAAGAGCCTCTTCGGACCTTCAAAAGTCGGAACTCCACCCTCTCCCCCGGGAGTTGAGAGCCTCTATTGTTATCCAGATTAACTCCTGTCCTTGGCGGAGAGATGGCCACTGCTTAAGGGGTGGGGGTGGGATTGTTTGATGCAGCCGTTTGCGGATTGATGTTACTTTTGGCTGACATGTAAGCTCCAGGGCTCAAACCAAGAGATCACCCAAGCGCTTATATTTTGGCTAACAATGCTTAAGCAATAGGCCGCCGGCCAGACAGCTCTTGCACACCCGGAGCCTAGGCTCATTGCACAGGGTAGAGTGTCTGGTCTGGGCAGCCCAATGAGGGATGCTGAGCAAAGGCATCGCACAGAGTTGCCTATTATGCAGGCTTCTCTGGGAGGTACGTTGACCTGCATAAGGGTTACCTGCCCTGAGACTCCCTTTCCCAGCTTGTACACAGTCTTAATGTTTGATTTTGGGAAGGTTCAACCTCTGCCTCTATCCCTCAACATATGGGTGACCTATTTGCTTGTAAAAATGTAAAGCCTTATCATTAATTAATAAAAAAGGGGGATATGTAAGGGGCCGTTTCCTGCATTATAATGGTGCCTGAAGACACCAAGATGTAAATTACTTCACAGGCGCTGGGTAATCTCCATTCCTTTGATCTCTGCCTATCCCGTGGCTCATTTTGGCCTGAGGAGCTGAAGCCATTCATAGGGTAACACGTCCCAGGCGGCTGGCCAGCCTTTATAAGGGATGGTTTTCTTGGTTTAGTGTCTCCGCTCTGGAAAGCTTATGCTCTCCCCTCACAAGATGCATTAAAGCTTGTCTGCAGAAGGATCCGAGTGTCCTGCGTGTGTTTCTTGCTGGCGAGAAATACAGAGCGCGCGGGACACATTACTATTTGCTTTTGAAATCCTTAAGCACTTGCTCCAAGCATTCTTTACAGGGGTCAACTGCTTTCAGAACAGGCTGGATGTACTCTCTCCATTTTATACCTACCTGGGACCTCTGCTGGACCTTTCATGCCTTTTAAGGGTGACATTCATACCCCTCTCATAAAAAGATGTTTTGCCCTTTCATCTGATCCAATGCATCATCCAACAACTACTAAATGCAGTAGAGAATGCAATGCAGTGAAGGTCAATGAAGGCATGGTGAGACACAACTCTTCTGCTCAGGATAGAACAGAATCTCCAGTCCTTTCCCCCATGACTATTTGTCAGGCAAGGCCCTAAGTCTAACATCTGCTCAGCAAGATTTATATAGCCAGTATGATACCATATATATAAATATAAAAAATTAGAGGCTCTGTTGGTAGCTGAGTATTTTCCAACTCTCTAGAGAAATAATAGAAACAAAATAAGGACAATGATGAAAAGCAGTTGTGATAAACTGCCCAATTAGAGAGGTAAAGAGAAATATTCAAGCAGCATTGGCTTAAATAATTGCAGTACATATTGATATTACATTTTTGGAAATGAATTTGGAGGGGAAAAAAGCACCAAAGAAATACTAAAATATTCATACATACTTGGGAATTTATGCTAAGGCAATAACTTTAGAAATGAAGTCATATGCTCAAAGGGACTTCTTAAAGGATCATTTCTAGCCATCAGATATTAGACATCAAGCCCAATGTTCCCTAACTGAGAACCATTTTATTAAATTAAGGCTCATAAATATTGCATTATCAGATGCAGCAATTTAAAATGGTTATTTAAGTATGTGAAGTGATGCAAACATATTTGCAACACCTTTGCAGGTCAATATTCTATTACTTTACAATTTTAACATTTATCTATGTTAATTAAAATACACAGGAAAGAGAGTTTTAACAGAATGTTACCAAAGCCTGTAATTCCATAAAAATAAAAACACTTCATGTTTGCATTTCACTCAGTCTCCATTAATAACGTGTGTTTATCTTTTACCTTGCTGCGTTAGGAAGTAGTTTTGAGCAGAGTTATTTATTTATCTATTTGTTGTACTAGATTGCTATGTAGTCCCAGCTAGTCTTGAACCTCGGAATCCAGGATTCTTTTCAACTCTCTCTCTTTAAGCTCTGGAGTGCTGTTCATGTACTCTCTTGGATGTGTGGCTATCCACTGGTATGTGGTTGATCTACCAGTGCCATACTTCCTCTCCAAGCATTCAATTTGTTTAGAATTGGGATCAATTTTAAGTTACATTTTATATAAGGAGTATTAAGTTGAGGTTGATCTTTTGTGAATGAATATCAAGATGTCATTAAAAATGGCCCCTCTTCCTTTGGATATTGGTTGCACCTTAAGTATTCATTCGCTATGTTTGTGTCAATACATTTTGGAGGTTCATTCTGTCCTACTGTATTAATTGCTATAGCTTTATTTAAAAGTGAGTCAGCCAGGTGAGCTGGTATATGCATGTAATCTTATCACTCAGGAGACTAAAGCAGAAGAACCAGGAATTCCAGGCCACCATGGCCCATATAGTGGGACTCTGGCTAAAGAAACAAAACAAAAAGTAAGTCTAAATATCAGAAAGTTTGTAAAGTTCCCATATTTTATGTTTCTTTAGAAAAATCATGTCAACAATTTTAGTTCCTTTGGCTTCTGTATATAAAGGCTGAAATTCAACTGTACTTACAAAAATTATTTGAGAAAATCCCATGAATTATAAATATCAAAAATATACTCATCATCTACAGTCTTTAGATTAAACTCTGCCAGATCATAGAATATGATCCTCTTAATATACTTATATATTCAGTTTACCGTTTACAACTATTTGAAAACATACTTATTGATATATAAAGTTAACTGAGAGTAGTGTCCTTTGTTCTTTAGATTTTTCTTGTTTTGTAATCTTATACGCAGGTTCCACATATGGTAAAACTAGCTTCATTGTGTGGATTTAAAAAGCTTCCATCATTTTCCTATGGTCTGGCATAGTTTAATATAGGAATTATCTGTATTTTTCTACAGACCGAGTTTCTGCATGTCTAAAATTATCTTTCTCTTGCTGTGACGGTGATGGATATTGTGTCTGGGCTGGGAGTCTTGGAATACTGGCCTCATTCAATCATCTTTAAGCATTTTTTTTCACAATCTTACCTCAAAGTATCCGTGGCTCACCCATTCCATTCCCATTGCAGTAACCTGTCTTTGTGTATGTGTATAATATTTTCTTTTTCATAATTAGAATCCACAATGTCATGAGGGGGTCTAGGGTTTTTTCCTTTTCTAAAAAACATATGCTCAATTCTACTTGGGTTCCATTACTTTTTAAACTTGAAAACAAAAAAAACTTTTCCTACTGAGAAAACTTATATGATTTCCTTGTTTATGACTGCTCCAGGTGTTCCCAGCTCTCTGTTTAGTAAAAAATTATTATTAATACTCAGATATTCTAGATCTGTCTTTTGAATCCCCTTTCTTAATTCCTCATGAATTCCACGCCATTTGTCAGGTATTCCTTCCACTTGACCTTCAAATAGTCACTGTGTTCTTAGCAAAGAATTTTCTCTTTTCACTGAATCTTTTGAATTTGTAATTTAAGAAATAAGTATCTTGGTTCTAGAAAAAGCCTTTTCTTCTGTGTTTAATTAAGTGCCCTTTGGGAGTTCTCATTTGTTTTTCGTGTAAGTTCTCCTGTCCCTTCCATTAACTCTACTTTAATAAGTCATCTGCTCTCCCTCTTAGCTCACATTGCTTCCCTAGCTTGCTGGATTTCTCTAATTTAGAGGCTCTCAACCCTGACCACACAAGAACAAACCACTAGGGGAGCCTTACAGTCTCAGTGCCTCTGACACAGTGCAACTAATTAATGAGGAATTTCTCTTAGTAGAACTTGGGCACTGGTAGATTTGAAAACTCCCCAGATGGTTCCAGCAAAGCAGCTGCAGGTATGCAGTACTCTCTTAAACGGGTCTCGTTCCATTTGCCCACTCATGGGTGTGAATTATCACTGCAGAAACATGAGCAGGGAAGGCCAGAGACTCTCTTCCTAGGTGATTGTGCCTTTCAAGTTGTGGAGTTGTTCCAGATGGAGAGTAGGGGAAGGGAAGTCAGCAGGCAAGCACCAAAAGCAGCCATACACAATCCCAGCATCCCCTCCGAGACTCTGCTTGGCAACTAAAGACTTAGTCATAATTTAAGCTTTGCATGGATCACATCACTAGTATAAATATAAATCATTCATAGTCGTAAATCAAGTGCATGGAGAATCTGACATACATCGATACACCAGAATCGGTGAATCTCAAATGTAAAATAATAAGTGAAAGTAGCCAGGCTCAGAAGACTGCACACAGTATAATTCCATTTATATGTCATTCTGGAAAATATACACCAGGGGGACAGAAAACAGATCTGTGGTCACCAAGGCTTAAAGTCAGAGGGAGGGATTGGCCACAGAGGGGTACTACAGGAAATTGGGTGATATGAAATTCTATATCTTGATTGTGGTAGTGGTTATACATTAGATGCATATGTCAAAACTCATAGAACTGTGTATTAAAAATGGCACATTTTGCTGCATGTGAATTATACCTTTAACTCTATTGGGAAAGAAGATGAAACTCCTATACTTCCTCTATTTACCATATCCTACAGTTTTCCTAAAGCCTTTTGGGCTCCTCAACTTTTGTCCACTGCACAGGCTAGACAAGAAATTCCCCTCTAACATTTGTGATTTGGGTTAGGTCCTGCTCTCCTCAGAAGCCAATTTTCTTGTAGGAGTCTCCTATGCTTCTCTTAACACAGCAGTTCAAGCTCTTCCACCCCTCCTAATGTGGTTCTGAGGTGTTTGTCTCTTTGTTTGGATTACCTATTTAGAACACAAAATCATATTTGCCTATCCAACAGGAAACAGAGTCTCAGAAATTTTTCCTGGAAGCCCCTTTAAAACAGTTATCAAACAAACCAACAATCTCACTCAGCAGTAGAACATTTGCCTGATATGTGCAAGACCCTGGGTTCTGTCTCCAGAGAAACAGACAGTCTCTCCCCCCCCCCTCTCTCTCTCACACACACATACACACATCATGAAGTGTTCTTGCTATAAATTAAAAAAACTCTCACACTAGATAGCATTAGAACATGTGTGCTAGTTAGCTTACAAATTCATTTAGCAGACAGTCATGGCATTGAGTTTACAAACCCATATGGTGGACACCTAGAGGGAGATATTTAGAGAAGATGGAAGTCCATGGTCCATAGCACCTCATCCATTTTTATAGGTACAATCAACAAGAATAGTCTCTCTCTTTCCTTTCTTTGGTTGACAACATAATTTCAGAGACTGATGAAAAATGTCTTCACCTCTAGAATCAATACTTCTGATTATGGCTGCCTTTGTGCTCATCCCTCCCAATGGAAACACTGCCAAAAAGATGGAAAGATGTACAGAAGCCTCCTGTCTCCTGATATTTTAGCTCTTGAAAAATCTGTCTGTTCTAATCAAAAGCTGCATTTATCTTCAAGACTTTGAAGGCAGGAGTGTGGGATAAGAAAGGAGTGATGATAATTTTTAGGCATTGGCTCCGAAGCTTTTCTGAACAAATAAGGAGCCATTGCCTACTTCTATTTCAGAATGACATCTCTTTCCCTTTGTTGACAAGGCCAAGGTATTTGTACAAGCACTCAGTATAGCTAGGAAATGCTCCATTTCCTTTTCATTTATACAACTAGCAAAGAATTGGCCTTCAAGATTAAAGATGGGCCGTCTGCTTTGGGAGGAAGGGCTTCTATTACTCCTGGTGGATGAAATCATGGAAATGTTGCCATCCTAGTTGCACCTTCAGGAAGAGTCATTTTTTCTGTTTTTACACTGATTTACTTTTTGACTTTCTAAAAACAATTATTTATTTATTTTACATCCCAAACACAGTTTTCTCTCCCTCCTCTCCTCACAGTCCCTCCTCTCTTCCTTTTCCCCTCAATCCACTCCTCTCTCTCCCTTTCTATTCAGAAAAGGTCAGCCCTCCCATGGATATCAACAAAACACGGCATATAAAGTTGCAGTAAGACTAGGCACCTCCACATGTATTAAGAAGGCTGGTCAAGGTGAGCCATTATGAGGAGGAGGGTTGCAAAAGCCAGCAAAAGAGTCAGAGTCAGCCCATGTTCCCACTGTTAGGAGTGCCACAAGAGGATCAAGTTACACAACTATAACATATATGCAGAGGGTCTAGGTCAGTCCCATGCAGGCTCCCTGGTTGTTGGTTCAGTTTCTGTGAGCTTCTATGAACCTAGGTTAGTTGATCCTGTGGATTTTCTTATGATGTCCTCGACCCCTCTGGCTTCTATAATCCTTCTTTCCCCTCTTCCACAGGATTCCCCAAGCTCAGCCTAATGTTGGCTGTGGGACTCTGCATCTGTTTACATCAGTTGCTGGATGAAGCCTCTTTGATGATAATTGACCTAGGCACCAATCTATGAGTATAGCAGGATATCGTTAGGCATCATTACATTGACATTTTCTTCTCCAGATCTATCCTAGATCTCTGGGCCATCCAGCCTCCATCCTGGCACTCCAGGAAGTGTCAGGCTTGGGGTCACTCTTGTGGCATGGTTCTCAGGCTGGACCAATCAATGATTGGCCACTCACATAATCTCTGCACCATCCTTATTCCAGCACATGCCATAGGCAGAAAAGACTGCAGATGGGAGGTTTTTGTTTTAGTCTGATGGAGGAGTGGAAGCTTGCTAACATTTCATGCTTTCTCCTCATTTTGCTTTTTTAGAGTTGCATTTAAGTTCTGAGAAGCTGCAGAGGGCCACAGTGTTCATAGTAGAGAAATGAAAGTATAACTCATTCTAGATTATTCTCACCATGTACCTTGTCTTAGCTCTGGCCATTCACTCATACAGGTCATTGCCTCTCTGATTCCAACACTATATTCTTCTTCAACCCAGTTCATCTTCTATCCCTCCTCTCTGCCATTCAGAAACACTTTTTTGGGTTCTTTCTGCCTTTGTGCTTACAATCTCTGAAAAGTTCTTAACCCATTCTCTTAGAATTCCTTTGTGGCATCTTTTCTATCTTAGATCGCAAGGTATGGGATAAATCTGTGCAGCTCTGGGGCCATCAGAAATTAAAGCATCCAGTTCTTGGCTCCCTGGAGCTCCAGGTACTACCTTGAATGCCTAATCTAGCAAAAATGGAGATGGGTGAGTTGTGGGCTTCAAATCCCTTTCTTAGAGCCGTCATGAAAGTCTATGCCACTAGCTGTGACATGGTTACTTGATCGTCAGTATGGCTGGGTAGAGTTCAGTAAAGTGTGCCTCTGGGTATGTCAGTGGTGGTGTTTCCAGCGATAATCAGACTCTGAAGGCTTTGACGCAATCAATTGATTAATCCCTTGATACAATCATAATTCAGCATGGTGTGGCAGTAAAGGATGGACCACAGTAGGCCACTAGGGTGTGATTTTGAGACAGGTTTTTGCTCTGGTCTTTCCTGTAAAGCTCTGACTTGGCTTCCTGTTGTCAGACACAGAGAAAAGAAGCCCCTCTGTACACACTTCTACAACATGGGCTCACATATATGGGGTCAAGGGACCACAGACTGAACCTGCTGCAGCCATGTGTCAAAGTGAATCCTTCCTCCCCTAAGCAGTCTGTGCCAGGCATTTTGATCACTGCTGAAAACATAATCTCGAAGTTGAACCATATTAAGTCGCCATTGTTGTTGGCTAAAATGGGTTTATTAGTTCATAGTAAATTGGCATGAGTGTGTGTGTGTGTGTTAGTAGTAGTAGTAGACTATACTATCAAGTCATAACAGATATTTCTTAATATACATACCAAATTTGCAAAGTTTATGTCAATTTTTTTTTTTTAGGAAAGCCACCATTCCTTCCTGATGATTTGTAGTTGGTTTTGCAAACCATTCAAAAGGCCTTGCGTTTGAATACTGCAGAGCAACTATTGCCAAACTGCTGGTGATGTGAGATGCCTCTCTACATGCTGTGAATATGTTTTATTACCACTGATTAATAAAGAAGCTGATTTGGTCAATAGGCAGGCAGAATAGAGCCAGGTGGGAAACCCAAGCAAATGTACCAGGGAAAAAGAAGGTGGAGTCTGGGAGACCCAGCACCTGCTGGAGAAGCAAGATGTGAGGGAAGGCTCCATGACCACATGACAATATATAAAATAATAGAAATGGGTTAAGTTGTAAGAGTTAGTTAATGATAAGCCTGAGCTAATAGGCCAAACAGCTTGTAATTAATATTAAGCCTGGGAGTGATTATTTTATAAGCAACTTCAGAGACCAGTGGGCAGGAGAGAAACTGGTCCAGTGGGACTGAAGAAGACATAGAAAGGTATCCAGCTACACACTGGAATCATTCATTTGTAAGACTGTTTAACACATTAGGAAAATGCTCCCATATGTTATCTATAACATACATTTATAAATAACACACTCAGTCTGGGAGGACAAATCTACACACACTGGGAATACCGCCTTTGGAAATGCCCTCTGTAGGGATGGAGGTATTCCTCAGTGGTAGAGTGCTTTCTTAACACGCAAATGCTGCCAATTCCATCCCAAGCACTGAAAAATAAAAACTAAAAGTGCCTTGCATTTTTTTTCATTTTATTTTACCTGAATGGCTGTTTTTCCTGCATGCATGCCTGTGCAGCACATGTGTGCAGTCTTCACAAAGTCTTAAAGAGGGTGTTGGATCAACTAGGACTGGAGTTACAAACAATTGTGAGCCACCATGCAGACATTGGGAATTGAACCCAGGTCCTCTAGAAGAGTAGCTAGTTCTCTTAATCATGGAGCCATCTCTCCAGGCTTCAAAGCATGCTTATTTGAAACAATTGTTTGTTTGTTCACTTTTAAAAAATGTCATTTTTTACCATGACTGGACAGGTCAGGCATTTATTCTCAAAAGAAAATATTTGTTAAATGGCAAAATAATGACAGACACTTGTCATTGCATGAAGGGAGAGAAAATTTGGTATATTTGTCTTTTTAAAAGAAGCAATATTTCTTATTAATTTCTTTTGGTTTTTCAAGACAGGGTTTCTTTGTGTAGTTTTGGAGCCTATCCTAGCACTTGCTCTGGAGACCAGGCTGGCCTCGAATTCACAGAGATCCGCCTGCCTCTGCCTCCCAAGTTATTTCTTATTAATTTTTTGAGAATTTCATTCAAGGTTTTAGGAAATCATGCTAATAACTTAAAATCATATATTTTAAATACTTTTCTGTGTGGAAAGCTACACTATTTATGTAACACACCAAAAACTTCATGGACAGTCTCCTTTGATCATGAAATAGAGTGCAAATTCTATTTGATCTCAAGGGCATTCATTCATAGATTTTCCAGCACTGTAGGCATCCTACAGTCCTTGGTGCACTTTGAGATGAAAGATATTTGTCACGAGCCTTTACCTGTGAGCAATGCTGTGTGTGTTTTATATCAAACACTTGCTTGGTAGCTTTAGCCCAGAATTCCTGCTTAATCTCCTAAGACTGTGTATTTAACTAAGACATCAATTGTTAAGATAATCTTTCCACTCACATCTTTATTATAGTGACTCACCCAAAGTGTCTCTTTGTGGATTTCATTATTGAAAGCAATCTGGCAAATCTCATAAGCTAAAACTTGTTAGGAACATCTGTACTCGATCTGCTTATAATTCCCACATGGAACACTGCTTCAGATACTCCACTCTTCTACGGTGTTTCTGTGAGTAGCCCAGTGGTGTTTGCTGACCAAAGGATACATGTTTGTCGGTTGCCATGTTGTCCTGTACATGTCTTCTCTTAGCCACTTTTTCTTTGTCAAGGAAGACAAAGTTATTCCAAGCTGGGTTACACTTTGTTCAGTAACTAGTATGTTTTTAATTTGTGGAGCACTGTATAGAAATTTTAAACACCACAAGAAACAAAACCTTTCTGTTCACTCCTTAGTTTTGATGTTTTTTTCCCCCCCAACAATTGTCTTGTTAAACATGAGGTTTGTGCAGCTATTCTCAACAGTGTGTGGTCCTGCAGAAAGTACCTTGAATATTTCCCCTGTATTTCTAAGAGAAATGAATGCCTAGGGAGAAGACAGTACATTAAATCCAGTGGATGGTGTTTTAGGTCATTAGGATTTAATATCCTGGAATTCCAATTAAGGGAGTGTTTGTGGAAAAAAAAAGTCACTGTCAACCCCTTTGCATTGCAGAGTTTGTATTCTTCCTTCATTTACCTAGAAAATATAATTAGCCTTACATTCATTGTAATCTGGTGCCATTCCCTTTATTAACTGTAAGAAGACTAAGGTCCTTTTGTGTAGTTTTTGATAAAAATAAATGTAAATACAGATTTCAATATTTCATTACTTAAATATTTTTCTTTCCACAGTGAAATGCTCATCCTGTCTCCTGGGTGTAGACCTCTTATTGTGGAGAGGATCACAACATAGCATGGATCTTTATAGCTCTCATGGCAGTAAAGCTTTTTCATTGGGAACCAAGGAATTGTGGTGGGAGGCCATTATGAAACCTGTTTTATATCATGATTTCAAATGGGTGCAGTGCACACAGACTTCAGTGACAGCAGTAGGTTGTTCTTTATTATACAACATTATTGTAGCAGAGTCTGACTAATTCTGAAGGGCATACCCCAGGTTCTTGTAGGTCATTCATTGTAGCTTATAGCAAGTGTCAACATAGACCTGAACCAAGCTCAACCTATAGTTGAGTCTAGTTGAATCCAACAGAGTTATTGCTGACAATCAGAATCATGAGTGGCATTTAATGGCAAATAAACTTTAGCATGTGACTGTGTGAGTTTTTCATCAGCTTCAAGTACTACAGTGCTCTCTTATCCTAAGTCCTGGGCAGAGTTCAGAACATAAGACACTTGGATGTACTTGAATATTCTCTGAACAATTCTACCCCAAATTACCTGATTGTGACTTTGTTCCCCAAATATGTGGGTATGAGCCAATACTCACATTTGATGAACCAGTCCTCAAATACACCATCCTTTTTCATTTTTAACTTTGGGATACAAAATGAACACATGTGAAGCTGATCAGAGAACAAAGCTACAAAATATGTTATGGAAATAAAGGGATTCATATAGGAATCAAGATGATCATGAATATGGACGGGAATGGGAAATCAGTCTTCTGAAGGCTGCAGCTTCAGGATGGAAGAAGCAGTCATAACTCAGGATGAAGACACTGGAACTCATGAGGATGTCTGTGAAGCCTAGTGTCTAACATGTGAGATCCAGACAACGTTGGCTACGTGCTCATGTTTGATAGCACCATTACAGATACCTTCCCAGGGACTCTCACCTCATTTTTACAGCTGCCTTCGCACCCACATTCTTGTCATTGATCTTGAGAGTTTCCCATGAAAATCTGAAGGCTCTCAGCCGGGACAAGGCTCAACATCTTAGGTGGAACACTTGATGGTGCAAGCAGACAGCAAATGGTTCGGCAAAGGTCCTGGCAGTGTTCTGCGCCCACTCTGCCAGCACCAATCTAAGGCTGTTTGGTTCCCTGAGACTCGTGGATCTATTCTGATGTTAGCTGGGTGTGACAGAGGGGATGTCCAGAGTCTCATCATGCTCACAGTCATCCATGTAGTTTCCTCCTCAGCATGTGGTGGCATGATATGTCTCTCATCTGTCTCCTCAATTTGGTTTCAAGTTCCCTGGGGGGGGGACACTCTCTTTTATCTATCTTTGCTTCTTCAAAGACTAGAATTTTTTGTAATTTAGTATACCATCTGTACAAAGAAAGAATTGCATTTTTGTAAAAAAAAAATAACTTGTTTTGATTTGTAAAGAAGAGGAGGAGGTTGGGAAGGTCTTTACCAAATTACACTAAAACCATAAACGCGGTCCCCCCTCCTCCCTGGCATTGAGGTCATGCATATTTTGCATTGGGGATTCTTGCCATCTTCATCAAAGCTGTTTCCTTGAGAGGTATGGGTCTGGTTTGTCTCCTCGACTCCAGGCAGGGCTTCTCTCCAACCAGATGGAAGATCATCTTTCACTACTTATTTATTTAAATTGAAAAATTTCACTCTTGCTCTTGAATTTGCTTGGGGATATGAAGAAAAGAGGTAGTGGTCCAGCATTGCTGTCACAGTCTAATCTCCACTCTGCACAACTTCCCTGGGATCTGGTGGAATATTTTCATTTAAGAGAAGCCCTCTTGGGTTGCTTGCTGGAATTTGTTTTTACTCTCAACCCGTCCAATCTGTCTCTCCCAGCTTCTAAAAATACACTCTTATTTTTGCACTCCTTTCAACTTGAAACGGACATAGAACGCAGACATCTCACACTATTTACACTCTCAGAAAGCTGTCAGCAGAGGCGCTGGGGAGACAGTGCTTAATGTCGAGAAGAAAATAGAATGTATACACACTTGGCTGAATGAAATGTTTTACATTGGCCTTGGCTCTGACTGCCCCTATGTGTGGTAGCAGCTACCATGACAAGGCTATGAATCCCCACTGTTGTCACAGACTGCTGTCATCTGGGACAATTGCTAAGGTTTTCCTGCTCCACAGTATCTGGGCCCAGGCAACCCACCAAGTCATCGTTTAGCCTGGGCTTCTGGATCAGCCCCATGTGCTGACCTCACTATCGAGGAAAACTATTTCCCTCAGCCTTCCTTTCTTGCTCTCTTGTCTCCACTAGCCTGATGTAGTAGTTTAACAGGAGTTATGTGACCTAGTGGACAACAGTGCCTCCAGAAAACCTCACAGATGCAGCTGGGCTTTTGCTGCAAGTATGTGTCAGAGAGTTGTTGGCAACCCTAAGGACAGAGGTGCATTTTGTTATGGGCTTGGATGTGGGAGCAATTACTGGAGCAGGATAGTCCCAGCAAAGTTAGACAAAGTTAGCCCCCTCCCCCAGGTGTGTGACTCAGAGTGTGTGGCAGTGAGCATATTTGTGCATTCAACAGTGTAGACCAGAATGACCCTACTAGCAGTATTCACAGCCACATTGCTTTAGTTTAGATTTTGAATATCCCTAAATCCATATTTTGAAGGGATGGTACCTCTGTTCCATGGTGTGATTGTGAATGATGGGACTTTTATGAGGCAGGGCCCAGTGAAAGGAAACTGGGTCATTGGAGGCATGCCATGAATGTGATATTGGGACCACCAACCCCTTCTCTTTCTCTCAGTTTCCAGGATGCTCTGAGTAGCCTCTTCTCCCATGTTCTTCCCAGTGCTTTGTTACAGGCCCAACAGCAGTAGAGCTAACTGGCATGGACCGAAGGCTCCAAACTGAAATGTAGTGAAAAGCTTTTCTTTGGGTGTTTTGTTACAGAAATTGAAAGCTGACTAATACATGCCATGGTAGAATTGATCAGTTTTCTGAGCTGTTTATTAATATGCTATATTACTACCACAAAGATGATGATCAAAACAGCTACGTGTCACAACGGAAAAGACTCCAAACACAAAACGTTGAACATGGAAATCAAGCATGTAAGCTTCATCCATATATTTTTGTGCTTGAGCCCACCATGAGATGCTCGAAAGAAGAAACAGTGTGCTGTTTGGAAGGGGGCAGTGCGCGTGTTTTTGGAGTGTGCACAGCTCAGAGGAGGGGTATGCCCTGTCTTTTTGTCCTGATGGCTTCTACACTTGCATGTCTGTTTTATGTAAATCCATTCTCACTTGTGTACAAACCTGTGAAAATGTTGCACTCTGCTAACAAAACAATATAAACAATAAAATTTCAAAGCCCATGACAGCCCAGCTTTTTCCTGTCCCCCCCCCTTTTTTTGTCTTTTTCACAGATTGGCTCTCAACTGACAAGAGGAGTTGTTGTCAAGCACTCCACTTGTTCTTGGTGCCTGACAGGTTTTTCCAACTAGGGACTTTCACCCCCTCCTGTCCTTACCAATGCTCAATCCTCAAGCCAAACTCCATACTTTCCCCTTTCTTCTAACCCACCATTGCAAATGTACACCAGCCCACTCCAATTCCCCTGCCAGGTTCTTTGCCCACTTCAGACCCATTGCCCTGAGCCTCAAGGGGTCTGGCCTCGTGTCTCAACAGCATTTTGTTCCTACTGGGCCTCTAACCAAAAGTGTTTCCTCTCCTTCTTTGGCATCCGAAATCTCTAGACTGCTTAATACTTTTAGGGGATGGCACTGAACATTCCTCCTACAGTGTTAAAATTGAAGTGGAAGAGAAATACTACTTTGTAATCCACCCATCAATCAGACCTTTTTATTAAGGTCTCCTGTGGGCCAGCCGAGCTCCATCTAGTGTCCCCTTGGGAATAACCTTCAGACTTGACCTTAAACTTTTGAAGAATGGGTTGCACATTTTGTTTTCCTTTTTGGTTTAATAATCATATTCCGTCATTTCTTGACACAAAACCATGAAATAAGACACTTTAGTTCAATTGTTTTTCAAACTTAAAAAAAAGTTCTCCCCAAACCCCGCTGTCTAAATTAAAAGAATAAACACTTAAGAGAGATTAGTTGTTGGGCAATGGGAGCAGGAGACTCCAGAGGCCCTCTCAGTGTCCCAGAAACAGCCCCTTGGTGAAGATACGGTTCTGAGGAGCTCATGTTTGGAAACTGGGTGTTTTCTGCCATCTTCTCATCTGGTCATGATTTGGGCTTGTCTTGGCTGTACTGGAAGAGACAGACTGCCACTCTCCCTGCCAGACAAGAGCTCTTTCCTTTCTGGCATGGGAGCCATTCTGGTTTCCATTTCTCCTCAGTACTTGCAAAACACACCTCTTTCTCTGTTTCCCTGTGGGACTTTTGTGCCTGCTATATGCATGTATGATCAAGTGTATGTTTGCATTCTGAAGACTTGAAGCCCAGTTTCTCCTTAGGCATATGTCATTCCTGCTTTAGGTCTAAAGGTTTGTAGGGAACTTTGCTAGGATAATTAGTGTGGATCCTGGGGCCTTCTCCAAGGAAACTTAGTGTTGGCTTCAAAGATTGGGAAACCTGATTTAGGTTCAGAACAAATAAGGTATAAGGACCATCTAAGCTTAGACTTTAGAATACTGTAGTTGCCTACATTCTGAATTAGTCGCATGAACCTGGTGAACTTGGAGAATATGAATACATCATTGGACACACAAGCATCTTCAAATGGGGCTGTCAAAGCAGGTCTATAACACCAGCAACTTGGGAAGCTGAGGTAGAAAAATCCAAGTTCAAAGCCTTCCTGAACTATAGAGTGAGTTCAAGTCCAGCCATGGAATATTTACTATATTTAATAACCCTATCTCAAATAAAAATGAAAAAAGAGTTTAGTGGTGGAGTGCTTGCCTTACATGTGTGAAGCCCTGATCCAATGTGTGTGTGTATGTGTGTGTGTGTGTGTGTGTGTGTGTGTGTGTGTGTGTGTGTGTGTGTGTGTTTAAAAGAGCTCATCAGCCAAAAACTCCAGGACTACACCTGGAGTCAAACAACATTAGGCAATCTTCTGTATCATTTACAAGGACATGTGGGGTGATCAGGTGTCTCAGAAAGAGGACACAGGCATGGCCTCTTACAGAATGAGTGTTGTTTGAACTTAGATACCTTGACGGCCTTAGAGCCCCCATGGAAACTCACCTCTGAATGAATGAATGAATGAATGAATGAATGAATGAATGAATGAATTAGGACAATTTCAGGAAGGCTTAACTGAGGAGAGAAGACCATTTTGGATGTAGGTAGTACTATCCCACAGGCTGGGGTGCCCAGATGAGTATGAACGAGAAAGTGAGAGCCAACAAATGGCTCAGCAAGTGAAGGTGCTTGGCACACAAGCCTGGTGACAGGAGTCCAATCCCTGGAATCCCTTAAAGGTGGAAGGAGGGAACTGATTCCTGAAGAGTATCCTCTGGCCTGCATATGCACAGCCTGACAGGCACACTCACACATGCATCCGTTCATGCACAAACAGAACACTAGTAATTTCTGAGAAAAACAAAAAAAGAAAGAAAAGGAGAAAA
Organism: Cricetulus griseus; assembly: GCF_003668045.3. NCBI lineage: Eukaryota > Metazoa > Chordata > Mammalia > Rodentia > Cricetidae > Cricetulus > Cricetulus griseus. The sequence continues at coordinate 33,958,829 of NC_048599.1, read as the reverse complement.
TGAGCTGGGTACCACCATTACTCTCTGCTTCCTAGTGCTCCCACTGATGTCTTCTCTGCTATAACAGAGAAACTCTTCCTTGCTTGCTTTCTTCCTTCCTTCCTGCTTCCCTTCCTCCCTCCCACCCTTCCTTTCTGCCTCCCTCCCTTCCTCCCTCCCTCCCTTCCTCCCTCTCTCCCTTCCTCCATTCCTCCCTTCCTTCATTACTTCCTCCCAAGTTGTTTTTGTTGGTTATTTTTCACAGCAATAAGGGAAGTGACTCATATACAGGGTTTGAGGATGTTGAGGCTAGCTCTGAGTTGAGTGTTATCAGGAAGTAGAAACAATTTTGATGTTAATGGTATCTGGGCAGTTGTTACCTAGGCAACATGATTAAAATGGAACTTGTCTCTGATAAAAGAACAGAAGATGCTTATTGGTTAATCTTGTGGTCCCTGGGTGTCCTTGGTCTCTAATTAGCTTTACACATAATTACAGAAGACTCTTGTATTTCACCCTGGCCATCAAGTAGCCTACTCTGAGTATTATTTATAGTTTGTGAAACTTGCTCATACTCAATTGGAAGCATTACAATTTGCTTACAGTTTGGTGTTAACTAGAGTGGTCATTAAAGAATGTATTAGTTCTTTGAGAATTCCATACCATGTGTTTTGATTATATTCCCATTCTCAGCTCTTCCTAGGTCCACCCATCCTCCTTCTATACCCATCCAATTTTGCATCCCTTCTTCTTCCCTTTTAACCCATAAAGACCAATTTGTGCTGCCCCAGTATTCTTGATATATGGTCTTCCACTGGAGCATGGCCACTTACCAGGGGCTATACTCTTGAATAAAGCTGATTCTCACTCTCCAGGAAGCTAACAATCATCAATAGCTTTCAGACTATTGGTGGGATTTCCTGCCAAATTCACTTCTCCATGCTGGGTTTGGACCGTCTTTGAGCTTGCACAGGTATTGTGCATGCCGTCACAAATGCAGTGAGTTCATATGTGCAACTGTTATGTCCTGAAGCCATTTCTTGTAGTCATCCACTGCCTCAGGCTATTACATGCTCTCTTCCCCCTCTTCCACAAGAATCCCTGGGCTTTTGGAGGATCCCTGGTGTGGCAAATAGGTTCCATTAGGGCTGAGTATTCTGCGGTCTCTTATTCTCTGTACCTTGGCTAGTTGTGGGCCACTGTATAACCAATCTACTGCAAACAGAAGCTTCTCTGATGGATGTTGAGAAATGCATTTATCTGTGAGTAGAATGACAGGTCCACAGCAACCAGTTTAACACTATGTCCATTTACCAGTCTAACAATGGCAGGTTCTCCTCTGGGACCTATGACCTGTTTAGACCCAGGTGCTTAGCCTGATAATAGTGCCAAGTGTGGATGTTATCCTTTGGACTAGGTCTTAATACAATCAGAAAGTGGTTGATTCTCTCATGGTGTTTGAGCCACTATTGTACCAGTGTTACCCGGTCAGTTGTTACTGTAATTCACAGAGTTCATGCTGGGTATAATTGATGACTACTTTTCTTTTCCAGTAGCATGAATAGCACCTCCTAGCACTATGAAGGATGTGAGTACCAACTTTGTATCTTCATGCTCTATTACTCAAGCATGTGGTGTCTTCATCAAAATAGGGACTTGCCATTAAATTCTGGAGGGTAGCCAAGATCATTAGCGATAGCATGAATTATCTGAGGGCCTATGAGCTCTCTGCACAACAATTCCAGAAAAAGTAACCCATTTCTGGCACTAGGCTTTTCACGTGTTATCTTTTGATATCATGTAGGGGCTCTATTAGTTTAATTATAGAGTAAGGAATGGCCATTATTTTTTAACTTCCACCCATATTTTGCTGTATTCATGTTCACATTAATCCACACATAGAATGCAAGTATGGTATTAAATGAAAGAATGTACAAGCCAATATATAGTATAGTGTATTTAGCCTATGTAATCTATGTAATCAGGAGGGGCACTCCCATATAGAGACTAGTGCTACTGGCTTTGGAGCAGAAACCCAGGTCTCTAATTCTGTAAGCAAATTTCATGACTGTCTGAGTTACTTCCCTGTTGTTGTGATAAAATGTCCCCAACAAAAGCAACTGAAGGGCAGAAGAGTCTGTTTTGGCTCATACTTTGAAGGTAAAGTCCATCATTGTGGACATATGTTACCAGGTGGCTGGTAACATTGTCCACAGTTAGGAAACAAGGAACGATGAATGTTTATGCTCAGATTCCTTTCTCCTTTTTATTCAGTCCAGGACCCTGCCCATGGAGTGATGTTACCCACATTTCAGGTGGTCTTACCACCTCAATTAACCTATCCTAGATAATCATTCACTGGTTTGCCCATAGGTTCTTCTCCAAGGTAAGTCTAGATCCCATTACACTAACAGTCTTTTTTAAGTTTTATCTTTTTTTGCAGGTTTTTTTATTTGAATTAGAAACAAGATTGTTTTACATGTCAATCTCAGTTCCCTCTCCCTCCCCTCCTCCCCTACCACCACCCCAGCTAAAACCCTACCTATCACATATCCTTTCTGCTCCCCAGGGAGGGTGAGGGGGTCATCAGAGTCTATCATATCCTTTGGGAGAGGGCCTAGGTCCACCCCCATGTGTCTTGGCTCAGGGAGTATTCCTCTATGTGGAATGGGCTCCCAAAGTCCACACCTATGCTAAGGATAAGTACTGAACTACTACAGGAGGTCCTGTAGATTTCCAAGGTTTCCTCACTGAAACCCATGTTCCTGGGGTCTGAATCAGTCCCATGCTGGTATCCCAGCTATCAGTTTGGGGACCAAGAGCTCCCCGTCATTCAGGTCAGCTGTTTCATCAGCCTGATCTGGACCCCTTTGCTCATCACTCGTCCTTCTCTGCAACTGGATTCCAGTTCAGTTCAGTGATTAGTTGTGGGTGTCTGCTTCTACTTCCACCAGCTGCTGGATGAAGGCTAAAGGATGGCATATAAGTCAGTCATCAATCTCATTATCAGGGGAGGGCATTTAAGGTAGCCTCTCCTCTGTTGCTTAGATTGTTAGCTGGTGTCATCTTTGTAGGTCTCCAGACATTTCCCTAGTGCCTGATTTCTCTGTAAACCTAAAATGTCTCCCTCTATTATGGTATCTCCTTTCTTGTTTTCTTCTATTTTTCCCCTGACTCAACATTTCTGTTCCCTCATGTCCCCCTCACCCCTCTTCTTCTCCCCTTCTCATTCTCCTAGCTCCCTCCCCCTCCTCCCGTGCTCCCAATTTGCTCAGGAGATCTTGTCCCTTTTCCCTTCTCCAGGGGACCATGTATGAGAAGCTAGTAAACATTAACAACCTTAACTATCACAAATATTGAGTGGCAATACTATGAAGCAAGAAGCAAGAGGTGAACTCCTGTCTCCACATGCTGGAAGAAAGGAGTTAAGCCCAGTTCTCTCTCTCTCTCTCTCTCTCTCTCTCTCTCTCTCTCTCTCTCTCTCTCGTGTGTGTGTGTGTGTGTGTGTGTGTGTGTAGGGGCAGACAGGGAAATGCAATTTGTAGAACTTCAGTCAAATTTGTCCCTTTGATTTTCAAATAAGGTGAAGGATGGTTGTAGTTATCTAGAACTTAGGACTTGTGAGCAAGCATGACGGCCAGAAAGGAGAGGGGTAAGATATGCATGTCCACAATGCATGTCCACAGACAGAAGCAATGACGTTACCTGAGAACCTGTGGGACACATTACCAGACCTCACTTGCAACCCAGGGAATCTGAAACTGTGAAGATGGCACCACTACAAGAGCCATCACAAATACTTCAGGTGATTTGGGTGTTCTTTAAGGTTGGCAACCTCTGCTGTGGATGTGCAGGGCTCCTCAGTAGGAGGACGTGGGGGGCCCCGTGAAGGTGTGTACACACTGTCTTTGCACAAGGGGTCACTTTAGAGCATAGCTACCAGCCAGGTCTATTTATTCTCTGTTCTTATCTTGAGAGGAAAAAACATGGCATGTGGCCATGAGGAGGCATCAGGCCATCCCAGAGGACTGACTGGTGGGTCTCCCATCATACCTGTTTCTGTGAGGGTCAAAACAAAGAAAAGAAGGGTCACAATGAGTTGGTGTCAATTTGACACAGATCTAGACATTCCTGGGAAGAGGGGCTCTCAACTGGGGGATAGCCTCCACCAGATTGCCCTGTGAGCATGTCTGAGGGGGTATTTTATTGATTGCTGATTGACGTGGGAGGACCCATGTCACTGAAGGTGGCACATTCTAGGACAGGTGGGTCTGGGTTGTATAAGAAGGAGCAGATCAAGCCAGGGGAATAAGTCTTTGTCCATGGTCTCTACTTCAGTTTCTGCCTCCAAGGTTCCTGCCCCTTGGCTTCCCTAGATGATGGATTGTGACCCATAATCCAAATAAGCCCTTTTCTCCACCACGTTGATTTTGGTTGGTGTTTATCCCAGAAACAGAAAACTAAGATAGGTAGAGGCAAATCTTCAAACCAAAAGGTTTTATTAGCTATAATAGAATAGTAAGAGCATCATCTGACGTTTTATAGAGAGACCAGAATGGCTTAGATGTATCCCTGAATTATATAGGAAAGGGGGGCTGAGATGAGGGTGAAGAACAATGCAGACTATTTGGAAAACAGGATTATTTCCTTTAGAGTGCTTTGCAGAAGCTGGCAATCCCTGAGTGGTAGGTAGAGCAGCTATAGAATATAGTTAGTCTTAATGTCATAGTAGGCTGCTTTATGGTTGGCTGCTGGGCATGGTGATGTGAATTAGGAAAAGTCCCATAGGCTCATGTTTTCGAATGCTTGGTCCCTAGTTGGTGGGCCTCTTTGCAAAGGATTATGAGGTGGGGCCTTATTGGAGAAGGTGTGGCCTTGTTGGAGTGTCACTTGACGTGTGACTGGGGGTGGGCTTTAGGTTTCAAAAACCTACACCACTTCCAGTTAGCTCTCTGTCTCTCTTTCTCTCTCTCTGCCTCATGATTGCTATCTTAACATGCAAACTCTTAGTTACTGTTCCTATGCCATGCCTATCTGCCTGTTGCCATGCCTCCCTACATGATGGTCATAGAACTGTAAGCAAACCCTCAATAAACTCTTTCTTCTAGAAGTCACCTTGGTCATAGTGTCCCATTACAGCAGCATAAAAGTAAATAAGACACTGGGTAAAGCTATGTTGTGATTTGAATGAGAATGACACCTATAGGCTCTTATAAGCTTAAATGCTTAGCCCAGTTAGTGGGACTGTTTGGGAAGGATTAGGAGGTGTTATTGGGATTTGGGGTTTCAAAAGCCAATGCCAGGCCTAGTATATCTTTCTCTATGCCTGCTGCCTGTGAATAAGGATGTAACACTCTTAGCTGCTGCTCCAGTGTCATGTCTGTCTTCTTCCTGCCATGATGAAACCTCTGAAACGGTAAGCAAGGCCCCAATTAAATATTTTCTTTTATAAGTGCTGCCTTGGTCATGGTGTCTCTTCACAGCAACAGAATAGTAACTAAGTAAGAAAATCTAATTTTCTCAAAAGTCACAGCAGGTCCTCTCCCTGTAGTAGTTAGTGGCTTAGCGAGCAGTATCTGAAAGAATTTGTGACCTAAACATTTCCCCCGTGGCTTCTTACCTCTGTTTTATATAGGTGTAACAAGAACGTATTTGCTTCTACTGTCAATTTCAAATGTTGGTTTTTCAACTGGATCCCTAGTTCTGGGAAACTTGTGAGGATATCCCTTCAGGCTCATGGTAGAATCTAGGAGTTCTATTTTTAGTGCAAATTAAGCCTATGGAGATCACTGTTTTGTGAGTGAACCAACTCTGAAAGAGTGGATAAATTCATGAGAAAGCTGTGGCTGTGGGTGCCCATGGAACACAGTCCTACCCAGCTCCTAGTTACTGGAAGACATTTTGCAAAACACTTCTTTGCATCTCCATTAGCCCATGCTGTGTCCCTGGGGTCTCCACAATTAGGAAACAGATACACAAAGAAATGGAGTTTATTAGGTTTGGGGGCAGCCAATTTCTAGATGGTTTTGGGAACCCAAGGACTAATTGATGGTAAGAAACTCATTTTTATTTTTTCATGCCAAGTCTCTCATTGTATTAGATTTAGTATTTATTTAAACTGTCTTTTATTGGTGTATATTCATTGTACAAAGTGGTAGGTTTCATAATAACATTTTGACCACCCACACATATGTCATTTGATCACATTCATCCCCACTATTCTCTTCTGTATCTCCATCCTCCATTTCCTCTCTTTCCTTTTTCCTTCCATTTTCATGTTCTATATATGCCTATCTATGTGCATACACATATATGCATATTTAAAATCATCTATATTCTACATATGAGAAAAGATATGAAATACTTATCTTTCAGTGTCTAGCTTATTTTGTTTAATATGTTTCCATCTTCTTGCAAATAGCATTTTTCTTATTTATGGCTGAATAAACTCCATGTGCTTATACACCACATTTTCTTTATCCATTAATCTGTTGATGGGCACACATGCTGATTCCATAACTTGGCTGTGGTGAACAGTGCCGAAAGCAACATGGAGGAACAGGCATCTCTATACTACACTAAGTTCTTTAGGTTCTGTAAGGTGTCCCCAAGGTGACTCAGATATGTGCCCACTGTCTGGTAAACCCAGTGCTCTCCCCTGGCTTCTATAAGCTTCAGACAAACTAAATTGTCTGAACAAACTATCACCTTGCTTCTGTTTAAAACTCCCTTTTGGTTATATATAGTGAAAGCATCAAACACCTTTATCTTATAGAATAACAAAACAAATGCACAAAACAAGGCAAAGTACTAAATATCCTTAATTTGAAGTCAAAGTAACAAGATCTTAAGTGCTTTGTTTGTTTCTTTGGTGTGTGTGTGTGTGTGTGTGTGTGTGTGTGTGTGTGTGTGTGTGTGTGTGTGTGTGTGTTCCCGAGTGCAGGTGTCTTCAGAGCCCAGAGATGTCTGGAGTTAGTCACAAGTAGTTATGCGCTGCCACATATGGGTTCTGAGTGCAGAATTCAGGTCCTCTACTAGAGCAGTGTGGATTTTTAATTCCCAAATCTTCTCTCCAGCCTCAATCACTTTGGTTTTTTGAAAGACATCTTTTTAGTATTTTGTGAAAACTTTAATATGTCCATTTATACTAGCACCAAACAAAATGAAAACAAAAACTTAACTTTAATGTACACAGAATATATGCAGGAACTATATACAGAAAATTGCTGATCGCACAGACATCTGGAAGAATCTAATATTGATAATGGAGAAGCGTACTGTATCTATACATTATAAGACATATTATTAAGAAGTACATTTTTTCTCAGTGTTGATATTTTGTTGAATCTGCATTGATCCGCAGAGTCAATGTAATCACAATGAGAATCTCAGAAAGCTATTTTTGTAGATGTGGACAAACTGATGCTAAATCTTACATGGAAAGCCACAAACAAACCAACAAACCAACATACAGCAGCATAGCCAATACAATGATGAAGGAGGATGGAGGAGGAGGAGGGGGAGGAGGGGAGACTAATGCTACCTGACAATAAAACTACAACTATCAAGAAAACATGATGTTGGGTAGAGTAGATATAGATCAAAGGGGTGAGATAAGAAGCCTAGAAAGACTGTATAAAGGCAATGGAAGTGTGGCAAAGTTAGCCTGTTTGGTAAACAGTATAGTACATATACAGAAGCTTGTATATGAAAACTAAGATAGTAAATACACACACACACACACACACACACACACACACACACACACACACACACACACATGCACGCACACACAGAGAGACAAAGACACACAAAGAAAGAGACAGAAACAAGCACAGTGAGAAGTTAATATACACACAAACCCTAAATATTTGCCAAATTAACTCAAAATGAATCATAGTCCTAAATGTTAAGCATAGAACTAAAAATTCCAAGAGAAAAATGAGAACCAAAAGTTGTTTTGTGATAAAACAACAAAAGCATACTAATATATAAAAGGAAATACCAATAAGTTGGACTTTATTGAAATAAAAAAATCTCATTGCATAAAAGACACAGCTGATAGAATATAAAGACAAGGAGAAAAATCTTTGCAATTCAAATATCTGAGAAAAAATGGTTTCTAAACTGTGAAAGGACTCTTAATGCTTGCCTATATAAGTGAAAAAAAACTCATTGAAAATGAACAAAAGACTTGAACAGATACTTAACCAAAGAAGATAATAGATGGCAAATAAGCCAGTAAAAAGATGCTCAATAATGCATATTATTACAGAATTAAAGTCAAAATATCAATGGTGTGCCATGGAGTATCTATTAGAATGGTTAAAATCCAAAACAAGACAATTGTGAATGCTATTGAGATGTGGAACAACATGAACTGTCATTGCTCTTGGGACTGCAAAGTGATACAGATGCTTTAAGACAGTTTGTTCACTTATTAAAAGCTAAAGGTTGACTTTCATATGATCCAACAATTATGATTATTGGAATATATCTGAGTGTATTGAAAAGTGTCCCTGCTTTTGAATACTTATAGCAACTTTACGGTTAATGATCAACATTTGAAAACAACTGGACCTCCTTTAGGAGCTTTAAGGATAAAAAAGTCATGGTACATCCCTACAAACAGTGTAAAGTTTCATCCATTCAAAAAGAATCTTTGGCTGGGCAGTGCTGGCACATGTTTTTAATCCCAACACTTGGGAGGCAGAGGCAGGTAGATCTCTGTGAGTTTGAGGCCAGCCTGGTCTACAGAGCAAGTTCCAGGACATCCAGCTAAAGAATCTGTGAGGCCTTACATGCACACTAGCAAGTGGAAGAAGGCAGTCTGAAAGATTATAACATTATTGCAACTATATATTATTCTAGAAAAGAAGAAGCTATGAGGACACAGTGGTTACCAAGGGATCAGGCAGAGGGGGTAGGGTTACTAAGTGAAACACGGCACAAATATTATAGAAGTGTAAGTATTATGGTGGTGATACAATATACCTGATATTGACATCATATATTGGTTTGCATGGATAGAGTTTTACAGCACAAACCTTAGTATAACCCCACCCATTTCATTGTATTTGTTTTGAGATAGGGTCTTACCATGTTGCTTTGGGTGACCAGGAGCTTGCTATGTAGACCATGTTGGCCTTGAACTCATAAAGCTACCTGCCTCTGCCTCCAGAGTGCTGGGATTAAAGGTGTGCACCATCATTCCCAGCTCTCCCCACCTTTTTAAGTTGAGTACCAACACCTCTCTGAAGTTCCTTGGTGGTGTTTGAAAAAAAAATATTCTCTAGGCTATTTTAAATATGGCTCCTCTGCCATTGTCATTTCTTCTGAGAATATCAAGTGCTATTTATCACAAACTTACCAGACCTGCCAATGAGTTGCCAACCCTGTCTGTTTTTCAGTCCAGTGATCCAAGCTGGGGTAGCAAGCCCAGCTGTTTGGGTCTTTTCATATCAAGAGTGGTCAGAAGAGCATCACTGGATTTCATGTAGCTGTAATTGAAGCTGGAGAGCCACTGAGGTTCTGGCTTTCATTCTTCAATAGCCCCAGTGGGCTGTTCAGCACAGAACTGCCGGGAGCTCCTTGTTAGATGAGGCCTTTCCTGCCATATTGCCTATGTAAATAATGATGGAAAGTTGGTACTATGCTCACACATCACACAGGTAGAGCACTTGAAGGTAGAAGACCTCCTTGATGTTGCACATACTCACTGTCCTTGGCCATCCTTGTGGATGTGTAAAAAACAGTTGGTAGTTGTGAAAAAGGCAAGCATCTCCACAAGGGGGTATGGGGCTGCAAAGGTTCACCAAACAGAAATAGCTCTTCTTATTTGACTAAGGCAAGAACCAAGGAGTGGAGGGAAGAAAATATTTGAGGAAGTCTTAGTCTGTGTTTATTGAGTATTTATGACTCAAGGTCTTTAGGGGAATAAGACTCTTACCAAAGGGTGCTGGCTTTGACACTGTCTGCCTCTCTACTATGGTCTAAATGTGTCTCCCAGAATACATGAGCTAAACCTTTTATCCCTAGAGTGACAGAGTTGGGAGATGAGACCTTATAGAAAATGAGGGTCATGAGGGCTTGGATCTCATAAAGTATTGATGCCTTATAGGAAGGGCTTTTGTGAATTGGCTCATTCACCTATTCTCCTCTACCATAAGGATGCGAAGTTTGTCTCTCTCTTGCCCTGTCTTCCACTGTATGGGGATTCAGCAAGAAACCCTTCATCAGATATCAGCAACTTTGAACATCAAAGACTTCAGAACCATCAGGAAGTAAAGTTCTGGTCTTGCAAAGCACTTAGCTTGTGGTAGTTTGCTGTAGCAGCACAATTGCCTATTTGTGCAATTAGAGAGCCTCCAGGCTAGGGACCTACAAGGTCTTCACTGAGCACAGGCTGCCTCAGGGCAGACCAAGGTGCTCTGGCCAGCACTGAGGGGGTAGTTTTAGAACTTCAGTCTGAATGTGGTGAATGTTAATATTCAAGCATCTGTACTGGCCTGTCCTTGGGGTTCTGACAGGATAGGTCATCAGCTGCAGCCACTGAGAGCACCACCTGAGCACATTCACTATGTTCCCTTTTAAAGGGGCTCTGCCCACCTCTCATCTCTCTCTCTCTCTTTCTCTCTCTCTCTCTCTCTCTCTCTCTCTCTCTCTCTCTCTCTCTCTCTCTCTCTCTCTCTCTTATGCCACTCCTGTCCTCAGAGACCAGTCTGCTTTCTCCTCTCCCCAATTTTCTCATTCAGTTTCCCCTAATAAAAAAAACACGTCTACCCAAGCTCTGTCACATGGCATCTTTTGCTCATGCCACCTTTTAAAATTGCAACTGAGACCTGGAGGAGAGGTTGATGGAGACAAACCTTTCCCATGTTGCTTCTGTAAACAAACTTTCCACACCTTCCATGAACCATTCTTTCAGTTAGTGAATTATCCATGTTTTTTCTAAAGTTTTGCTTACACATTTCCATAAGGTAATTAAAATTGGTTTCCTTTCTATTTTAGAGTTAATTGGTGTGCTATATTTTCTTTTGGATGAACCCTATTCCAAGTAACGTATCTGGAGTTAAAGCTTCAATATTGGAATTCTGATGAGACACTAAGATTCCATTCAAAGTACTGGCTCATAATAATGAAACTAAAAATGTGGGTGCTGTGACTCTTATACATAAAGTGTATTCAATTATTTCTATGAATTGATAGTCATTGACTAGACTATCTTTAAGAAATTAGAATATTTACAATTTTAAGGGAGTTTTACAATTTATTTTTCACTTCTCTGCAGCATCCATCACTCTAGAAACCCTTCTAGAAGTGTGTTTTGGAAGTGTGTAAGAAAAGACCAGAGTAGAGAAAACCTTAAGAGTAGTGTAGGGCCCTAGGATTAGAAAGCTAGGGAATTACACCAGTCTTTGGCTCTATTGTCAAAAAAGAAGAACAGTTTCCAGAAACTGGAAGGAGGTCTAAGCAGAGAGATACCGAAGAGAAGGCATGACCTTCTGTAGGAAGTCATTGCCAGACTGAGACAGAGGACTTTAGTACTCCTTCCTGTAAGATCTTGCTGAGTTTCTATGTTGGTCAAAAGCAAGAACACAGGACAGATGGATGTGGTGGCAGATGCCTGTAATTACAGCACTTGGGAGACCCAGGCAGGGGGACAGCAAGTTTGAAGATATTCTGGGATACATCCTAAGTTTGAAGTCACTTTGAATTGTATGTTAACCCTGTCCCACTGTTCAGTGTATATCTGTATATAAGCCAGAGGACAAAGGAGTCAGTAGATTTGATCTAAAGAGGTCAACCTCCTAGAATAGAGATCTGGAGATGTAGCAACTGACTGTATCCCTCCAAATATGATATGTTCAATACTAACATCTAATTTCATGCTACTGAGAACTTGGCCTCTAGGAAGCAATTAGGTCAGTACATTGGAGCCCTTGAAAATGGAACTATGGGCCCCAAAGTACTCGACCTTTTTCTGCTGTGAGAAAACAGCCCAGCATAGCACCATGTATGAACTGGAAAAAGGTTTTCCTGGGCACAAACTATGCCAGCATCTTGATCTCAGAATTCTCACTTCCAAAACTATGAAAAAGAAATGCTTGTTGTTTCAACTATCAAGCCTGATACTTTTGTTGTGTCAGTCCCAAGGACTAAGACAAGGCTAGTAGAGAGAAAATCTAGGAGAAGCAAGCAGAAGACATTTGACAAAGGCATTCTTTTGTCTCTTAACACACATTCTCATCTGTCATCTGGGTGAAGTGTTCAAAGAATATACAGAGTCCTACTGCCAATTACATTATATGAGGTGACATTCATTTGGCTGCATGCCCAGTTGTAATTCTGAATGTTAGTCACTTATTGGTATCTGTTTTCAATTCAGCAGGACCATGATGCATTTCTGAAGAAATCACTCCTCCTTTGGTGCTTCTAAACCCAGAAAGATTATGAACAAGGTGCTAATAAGCTAAAGTTTTTCAAGTGGGTTATGAAGAGTTACAGTGAGATGGGACATTTTTTTCATCCTGGCTGTGGAAGAGGGAATCATATATTTAGATGTTGTTTTAAATTAGGTAATGGAGAACATCACCACAATTTCATATAATGTAGTGGTACACAAGAGCATCATTTCAACACATAGCAAGCCAGCATCTAGGTGATGGGGCGTGTTGAGAAGCCAAATAATCCTGTATGTGTAGCCATTGGCACCTCTGCAATGAAACTTGATTTCTAAGCACAAATCACACTGTATAGGAAACCATGGCATAGACAACAGATTTCCTAAGTCTAGGAATAGTAGCTCTGGAAGATACATTGCCAGAAAAGAAGGTAGATGCTTGTCTGTCATAAGTATGTGCTCCCATGAGAACAGAGCACTGTTCACACCATTATGGGACAGTCTAATGTGATCAAGTCGCCATCAAGTAGTTGTCATATCTAGCACTAGTTAAAGCCAAGTGGAAGCCACTGGGTAAAGGACTTTTAGTGCTGCTCTCCACCTCTGACAGCTTTCTAATTGGGAGCCATTTGGAGAAGGGCAGAGAATTGAACATTGGTTTATGAATTTACAAATCAAAATCAAAGGCTCCTGTTCTCAGACCAATGAGCTACTTAAGTCTGTGATATATCTCCTCTTCTAGGATCTTCTGGCTGTTTCTGCTATCAAAACTGAGAATTCCGGAGATACATTTCATCTCGGTGAGAATGTGGAGTAGCCTCTTTTCTGTGTGTGTTTGCGTTTAACAGCAAGTGTATCTGTTGTATGTAGACTTTTTTTTTATGCTCATCTGGAAGGTGAAGGATATCATACTAATGCGCCAGCTGCTGGGCTAAAGTGGGAGTAGCTTGAGAAAAGCCATCCTCCGAGCTGGGTGAAGGAGGAAATACACCGATGGATTAGTAAGTAGCAAAGGAAAAAGGAAGCAGGGGTGCCAGAGAGAGTCCATTCAAGAGGGCCTGGCTCACTTCCATGTGGGCCATGTGCAGCAACTCCAAAGAGGAGGACCAAGGCTCAAGGAAAGTCTCAGAAGAATAGGCAGTGTATTTGTAGTACTGGAAAATTTAAAGAGCAGAACATGGTGAAGAAAGGAGGGAGGGAGAGAAAAAAAGGAGTGATGCAATGGACAGAATGTGTGCATAGCAGATGAGGGGTAGAAACCAAAGGGAGGGAACACAATTAATGCTGGACTTACCAATGAGCATAATTGCATGGACATCCAACATGTATTTCTCCATATGTGTACACACAGAGAAACACATATAGCACGTACACACACACACACACACACACACACACACACACACCCAAGTGCTCTCAAGTAAATGACTTAATGGCACAACTAAATTTTAGAAAGATATAAACAATCCAAAACTCCATGGAAAGAAATAATAAAGATCAGTGTAGAAGCTGATGAAACAAATATTAATAGCATTAATATTATTCTTAATAATATTATTCTTAATAATACAAAAAATCATAAAATCAGGGAAACAAAAGATTCCTTCTTTGAAAAGATAAACAAGATTCACAAACCCTTAGCCAAACTAGACAAAACCAGAAAGAAATGAGATTGAAGATATAATAACAGGTACCAATGGAATTTAGAGTGTTATTAGGGGAAGGTTTGAAAACCTATCTTCTAATAAATTACAGAATCTAGGCTAAATTGGTAAGTTTCTAGACACTTATGACCTACCAAAATTAAACCAATAGAATATAAAAATGTAAACAAATCTATAATGAGTAATGACATTGAAACAGCAATAAAATGTCTTCCAATTAAAATATGTCCAATCCCAGATGGACTCACAGTTGGATTTTACCAAACGTTTAAAGAAGAACAAACATTGATGTTTTTCAAACGATTCCACAGATCAGAAAGAGAGGAAATACTACCAAGCTCATTTTATAGAACCCAGATTACCCTGGAACCAATACTAGCTCAGGCCACATCAAAGAAAGAAAATTTTAGGTCAATCTACTGGATGGATGTACATGCAAAAATTCTCAATAAAAGACTTGCAAATTGAATTCAGCAGCACATTAAAAAGATCATTCACAATGACCAAATTGGCTTCAGTCTAGGGATGTAAGGATGGTCCCATGCATGTAGATCTGTACATACAGTACAGCATATAACTAGGATGAAGAATAGAAATTACACGATCATTTCAACATACACAGAAAAGGCCCGTAACAAAATCTAACATCCCCTCATGATAAAAAGCCCCAAAGAAACCTGAAATAGGTGAAGCATACATCAACCTAATAGAGGCTACATATGACAAGCTTACAGTCAATGTGATATTACACAGAGAAAGAGAGCACCTCTTCAGATCTGGAGCAAGACCAGGTTGCCCTTTCTCCACCATACATAGTTTTTGAATTCTGAGCTAGAGCAGTAAGACAAGAGAATGAAATGAAATGGGTACAGATAACAAAATTAGATGTGAAATTATTTTTATTTGCAGGCTCTGAGAACTTCCAGCAAAGCAGCAGGACACAAAAATCAACACAAAAAACCCAGCAGGTTTCTTATATACCAATACGAAGCTGCCAAGAAAGAAATAATGAAAGCAATTCCATTTCCATTAGCTTAAAAATACCCATAGTAAACAATGCAAACCAATGCAGCCAAGTCTTGATTTCCAGATAGAGAAGACACAGGCAAAGGTATTCTGAGAAGGATTCTGATGCCAATGCACAATTTCAAGACTTAAGAGATAGGAATGCAAACAATTAATAGCTCCTGCACAGCAAAGGAAACAATGAAGAGAAGAGACGGGTCACAGAATGAAGATCTTCATTAGCCTTATACCTGACATTTGTATGACATTCAGTGTCTAGGTTATACGAAGAAGTAAAAGAACTAAATAGCAAACAATCCAACCAAAAAAAATGGGCAAATGGTATCAGTAGACCTTTCTCAAAAGAGGAAATACAAATGACCAATAAGCATATGAAGAATGTTTAACATCCTTCGTTACCAGAAAGATGCAAATTAAAACTACATTGAGATTCCTTCTTGCCACAGTCAGATAGGCAATCATTGTATGCAGCTGGGGACAATGTAAATCAATTCAGCCACTGGTAATCAGTATGAGAGTTCTCCAAACAACCGAAAGTAGAACTGCCCAGCCACTCCTGGGAGCTGTCTAAGCTAGCATTCTGCAGTGATTTGTGCACATACCTGCTGATTATAGCATTATTTACAATAACCAAATTACTGATAGATAAGACCAAAGAAAAAATAGATGGCATTAATGTAAAAGCTGGAATATCTGGTAGTGGGACAAAGGAGAAGGAGAAAGAAGTGGGTGTGGGGTGAACATGGTTTAAGTACGCATCATAGTTTAATGAAAATGACTATGCAATCCACCACTACATAGAGTGAATATACACACCATTTAAAAACAAAAGCAAATAACAGGTATACTAAGTCTGACTCATTCCCCTGGCCGTAAAGGTAACCACTAAAGCACCGAGTGCTATTTAGTTTGGGTTCTTGTCTCTTACAATGTCTATCTCAAGTATCTGGTCATAGAGAAACTTGAGGGAGACTGCGTTGTAGACATTGTCAACTAATTTCTCTAAAATGAGCAATGAAGAAGGATCAAACCAGTGGGACCAGGAAACCCAATGTTCTGAGTTAGACTCTCCTGGGTCCCAGAGGGTATGACTTGGGACAGCTTGTAGACTGGCAGGATCCAACTTTATTCTTCTGAAATCCAGGGACAAGAGTGACTGTTCCCTAGGGCTTAGGAAGTTAAGTGTGGTTGCAAGTGAATGGTAACAGTTCCGGTGGCCCCCACCCTTCCCTCTTGTGATTGCTGTGCCATCCCTTGGCCCTTCGCTGGCTTAGAGTTACTATTTATGTGTTTTGTTAAAGGGTTCCGAGGTCCAGGTCTCAAAGGGGAAGATGAACATTAAGAATTAGAGATGTTAGATAAAGCTGTGGCTTTTTATCAGTGAAACCCACCACATAGTTGTGTGAAGATGTGGCTCATTATCCTCAGGATGCTATTAGTCTAAATGATCTGACTGGAACCTCTGAGCAATGATTCCTAATAAAACTTCCAGGACTAAGGTCAAAACCACCCCCAGCTTGGGCTATTCATCTTACTCTCAAGCTCATCCATGTTGATCTGGTCTACATATGCAGTTCTCAAATCCTTCTTAAGGGGATTGATGTAGTGATTTTCTATGATCAAATCCTTGCTTATAGCTAAGAACTAGGCTTGCCATATTCCACAAGAAAAATAGGCCAAAAAGGAGAGATGAAAGGTGAGAATACATGAATCTCTCAAGCTACATGGATGGACCAATGACTTAAAATAGCTTGATCTGAGTGAGAGATCTTTATGCTTCACTCACACAGTTTAATCAGTTACCCAGATGATTCATTTGATGTCCCAGCTGGGTAATTGTGTGACGGTACACTTGGCTTTTCCATGAACCTTTCTCTGACCAGCACAGCCTCATGAAGAGCTCTCTATTCTGAATTACCTTAATACTCACTCTAGCTCCATAATTGCTCATGTACTTGCTACAGCCACACCTTGACCTTCTTGATGGCACAGGGATAACAGAGAGGGCCCTGAAAAGGCCAGTTACTGTTTCTCAGACATCCTTTCTGCTAGGACTTGAATGTGCAACTGATCTTGACTTCTGGACTCAGGGACAGGACTGGGGAGTTATCTGAGAGTTTTAGAGATTCTCTGCAATTTTAAAATATGGACACCAAGTACTTGTGTTTGCATGGTAGACATGAGGGTGCAGTGCCAGCAATCTAATGGCCAAAGGAATAAAGAACACATAGCCATAGAGAAGCCAGAACAGTCCCTATGACAAAGTTTCAGTCATTGATGGGATTTTTGTGTGTGTGTGATTATGGTGCCATAAGATTATAGCAGATGTGTTAGCATCAATTACTGATATCATAGTTATCACACAATGCATCACTCACTCACATGTTTGTGGTGATGAAAGTGAGAACAAATCTGTGTTACTAGTTGTATAAAACAAGTACATTTCCATACATGCAATTATTTATGGTATATTACACTTCATAATAGTAAATAATTATTTTCCTAGTTTATATATCTAGTATACTA
Source organism: Cricetulus griseus (assembly GCF_003668045.3). Lineage (NCBI taxonomy): Eukaryota > Metazoa > Chordata > Mammalia > Rodentia > Cricetidae > Cricetulus > Cricetulus griseus. Next base: position 33,941,231 of record NC_048599.1, on the reverse strand, counting down.
TGCATTTTACCATTATTTTGGAATATATGCCTACTTATTTAAAAAGCAAAGGAAAGACGGTGAAAATAGGCAAATGACATTAACTGGTGATGGGAGAGATAGGGTGATACAAAGTAAGAGGGAGATGGGGGATATATGACACTAAGATAAATTAATATGGTTTCCTTATGGAGTTTTCAAAAATAATATCCAAAAGTGCTATTAGTCATGCTACCTAGGGAGAAAAGCAAACAATAGTCTTATCTACCTGTAATGTCTATAGGCTAAAATAATGACCAGCCCGTCAGAGTACCTTCAATTATGCAACAGTGGAAATGTATCTTACGGTCAATCCACTGCTGTCTAACTGGACATGAAGCCTGCTTTTGGGGGGAGTTCATGCATGATACTCTAAATCTAGGCAACTACCCATGACTGGTGAGGTCATGGAACCTAGAGGAGAACCTACAACTGCCACATTGCTAAACCAGTATGATTTCTAATTCCATTTCAAAACTTATCCTTACACCCACAGTTAAATACAGGTGTCACCCCATCAAAGAAGCTTTGTTTTACAGCAGATAGGGACTCTTCCAGCAATCTTCAGTTGGTCAAAATGTAGAGAACAGGAGACTTGGGAGGGCATCCAACCCTAGTTGATACGTCTATACCTAAGGCTCAGAAAAGCTTGTAGAACAGGGGATAGAAAGATTGTAAGAGGACCAGGATATCTGCTAAGAGATAGTATCCTCTAGATAGCACAGGAAATCTGCACCTAAGAAATAAAAAGTCATCTAACCAATACATGCATAAAGACAAACCCCCTGAGGAGTTATCTAATCCCAAGTGGTCAGCTCTAAACACATGCACATGGGAGCAACATTTAATGAACTTAGTAGGTTCTCCCTCTCTCTTTCTCGTGTGTGTGTGTGTGTGTGTGTGTGTGTGTGTGTGTGTGTGTGTGTGTGTATGTGATGGTCTTGAATTTGAAAGAGACCAGGAGGAGCTTGAGGGTGGAAAGAGAAGGATGGGAATGCTGTAGATATAGTACAAATATAGGAAATTCTCACAAAAATCTAAAAATTAAAAAAAGCATGAAAAAGCATGTTAAAAAGTTTATAGCATTCTACTGAAGTGTATTTCCTAACATGCCTGAAAAAGGCAACTTAAGGAATGAAGAGTGTATTGTGACTCAATAAACTGAAGGAATCCTTGTTTCCTTTTTGTTGCTACGATAAACACCATGGCAAAAAAAAAAAAAAAAAAAAAAAAAAGACAACTTGGGGTGGAAAGGGTTTATTTCATCTTATACTTCTAGTTAACAGTTTGTCACTAAGGGAAGTGGGAAAGGAGATGGGGGCAGGAACCTGGAGACAGGAACTGAAACAGAAACCATGGAGAAATGCTGCTTACTGGCTTGCTCAGCTTGTTTTCTTATACAGCCCAGGACCACCTGCTCAGCGGTAGCTCCCCACACAGTGGGCTGGATCCTCCCACATCAGACATAATTTAAAAATCACCCACAGACATGCCTACAGGCTAATCTGGTGGAGACAATTCTTTAGTTGAGGTTCTTTCTCCCTGGGTGACCCTAGTTTGTGTCAAGTTGAGAAAAGTGACTCCCACAGAGGGTACCATTCACCTTGACAGGGAAGGCATGGCAGCAGGAACACAAGGCAGCTGATCACTTAGCAGCGGCTGTCAGGAAGCTGAGGGAATTACTGGCTCAGCTCAGTTTCCCTTCATTTATTAAGTCAGGGCTGCTGCATACAGGATAGTGCAGCCCTTATTTAGAGTGGCATTTTTCATTTCAGTAAACTCAGTCTACACTCCTTAGTGGGCATCCCCATAGATGACTTTACACACCTTAGCAGGTAACCCCTTAGATGACTGTCAACTTGACAGTCACTAGAAGCCATCACAGTAAGTCTACCCCTTCTACATAGTGAAAGCAGTATGCTACATTATATTGGCAATGACCTCAAACATCTGTTATTTACTGTAGTTCTTGATCTCACCAAGTGACCACATTGTTATAAACTTATACCATTTAGGTTTCTGTAAGTACACTGTATAATGTTCATACAGCACCACAATCACCTAAAGAAACACTTCTCAGATTGTATCCATGTTGATGAAGGCGCTAAGATTGTAATTCAGTTGGTCAACTAACCAGTCCTGGCATTGCCTCCTTTCAAACTTCTTGCTATGTACAGTTATCAATGCCCTTAGTTGTAGGCACTTTGGATTGTTGCCAGTATTTGATGATAATAATAATTTCAAAATATTCCTCTTCATTCCTTGTTAAAAGAATACAATTCTATTCATTAAGAAGGAGACCCTCTGTCCTTGGGGGAGTTGAGTTCAGCCTCCATGCTAAGCAGAGTGGGTAAGTTAGGTTGGAAAATAGAGTAGAAGTGAGGACTTGGGGTGGCTATGAGAAGGGTACCTCTTTCCTAATAACCGAGAAGCTTGTGAACACAGAGGCTCTGCCCCAGTCTCCCTCATGAAGACAGTTGCATAGAATGTGTTGTAGAGGAAGGAGGTGCCCTCAAAGCAACAGTGGAGGACACATCTTTGGGTTTCTGAACTGAATCTTGAACTACCTGCTTTTAAAGTTTTAACAAGAGCCATTTGTAACTATTTAATTTGTAGCCATAGTTGGGATGTCCCTGCTAAAAAGACTTTCAAAGTGCTCAGTCCTTGCAGGTGGTAGGGGTCAGTCAGGTGGGTTTTCACAGTGATGCTGATCAATTTTCCTCTTTAAACAAGGAGAATGCATATCTTGTTTTTAGAGTGGTGGGAAAATTCAACAAACTAAAATGCCCATCCAAGTGAGAGAACTATGCCCTTGATTGGGACAACTTGAAACTATGGTTTGGCCACAATGTGGTACAAAACAGAAAAGTCCTATGTTAATGAGGACAGTGGCTTCAGCATAGAGAGCCTCAACGCCTTATGACAGGGCCCACACCATAAATAACAGGAGAGGGGAGACATCTGACAGAACCACCTTTGGAAAATAGATGGGAAAAGAGTAGAGATTGATTCCGTGATTTGCTGGTCAATTATAGCAGTGACTATTTTTTTTTAATCACTAAGCTCATGAGATTGGTATGGCTTGGGGAAAATTGGCATATGATTCTGTGTTTGATTGTTGCCAGCACCTCTTTAGCCAGCTTGTCTGCACCTGTTAGGAACCATCTTACACTAATCTTTTCTCCACGTACAGGCAACAAATATGGTGTTTGAAATTGAATTGGGCAGATATTCATTGAGTCCACACCCTGTCCCAGGCATGGTGGTAGGTATTGGAGGATTAGTAATAAAAGGCTGCTTACACGAATCAGGGCAAACATCTGATAACCCTTGGCTGGTCATTGTGGCTCTACCCAAAGGGGCTTCTTGTGTGTTAACCACTAGAGGACAGAAGAGCAGACACTTTGGAGCTCCTGTACTATCCACAGAGGCATCTTTCTGGAATTACACCAGGCTCTGGAGATCTAAGAGGGAGGCAGGGGTGGGACTAGGACTCCTTGGAACTGTTTCTGGGCGCTGTTCTGGCTTTTGGTGTTCTTCCCAAAACATTCCATAAACTGGAAAAAAAAATCATCCAGTCATATTAGTAATGGCGGGAAGCGACCTCTTTCAAATTACCCCTGCGTCCGAGTTCTGGGAAACAAACTTTGAAGCTATAAAATATCTTCTTTTAGCCAGGTGGTGGTGGCGCACGCCTTTAATCCCAGCACTCGGGAGGCAGAGGACAGAGAAACCCTGTCTCGAAAAACCAAAAAAGAAAAAAAAAATCTTCTTTTTTATAGAATGAAGCACTTTTATAAAACCCTCAATGTACCCATAGGTTCCCAGGAAAATGGAGTAGGCGACTTTTCCTAGGTAGCCTCTCCTCCTTACCCTTGAATTGGTTCGGAGTATTTATGAAATGGTAGATTTGCCCCGTTGATGGAGAGAGTCGTGCAAGTCTGACTAACATACAGCCCAGTGTTTCAGCTACATCAGCTTCTCAGTCCTCAGGGAACCACAGTTGAACAACTAATTAAATGGCTCTGTGTATTGGGAGATGCCTCATGCCTTTACACTGAATTTTCTCTTCGTGTTTGTTAACCTTTAAGTGTGGTCACTCCACAATAAAGAGAAAGTCTCAAAACAGGAAATTATTTGCTGTTGTGGGACTTGAAGCGATTCCCACCTTCAGCAGAGAGCCCAAGTGTGCCACTAGGTTCTAGTGGGGAGGGGTGTCCAGGGTACCAACATCTTGTAGAGGACTCAGCATGTGGGACAAGAGAGGGCAGAGCCCCAAGACATGAAAAGTCCTACAGTCTTGTTTATGTGGAGCCTTGCAAGTAATGTGCTACTCAAATAGCCTATGGAATTGCTTGCATGAATAACTGGCTACATCATTTAGGAGTTATATCCTAAGCATTTTGGAAAGCGGCCAGAGGGATGGACGTAATTGAAAATGGCTTATCTCCAAGTATTAGTTGCCCAGTGACCAAGTCCTGAATATGCATTGTGTAGATCCTGAGAGACGCAGGCATCAGCTGGTTAAGAGTGAGGGACTGTGAAGTTAGGTTACCTGGCCAAGCGTCTCTGCAGGGTGTAGGGTCATGGGAGGGAGTGTTTAAAACCTGGACTTTATTTCTGCAATCAGAAACATGGTTTGCAGTTGGAAATCTCTTCATATTCTTGGGGGAAGCAAGAGACATGTGGAAAGTGTAGATAGAAAGTTTTATGATGATTGCTGAAGAATTTCTCCTGAAAAGCCATTTCAAGAAGAAAGTGGTGCTATGTGTTCAGGTTGGAACAAGAAAATGAAATCTTCTACTGCTTAAGATAAAAATCAACCTATGGAGAACAAAGAAGAATTACATGTGTTTGTGTCTTATCAGGATTACAATTCTTGGGTAACAAAATTCAGATCATCTTGAAAACGTGTTTTGGGTTTTACAATACAGTAGCTATGCGCATTCTTCAAATTGCAAGGGAGCTGTTAATTACATCTATTGTTTGTCAAGAATGGGGGATTGCTGTTGCAAAGGTCAAGCTCTTTCACAGAGAAAGGACTAGGTGTGGTCTCATCACTGGGCAGTGAGGAGACAGGGTTAGAGGGACTGGGGGTGGGAGGTTTATGGAGGTGTTGGGGGTTGACACTTTGTACAAAGGCTGTTGAGTTTTGTACTGACCTAATAAGAGAGTAACAAGTCCAGAAGCTTCTGTCCTGCTCAGATGGTGGCCAAGAGCCAGGGCTTCAAGTCCATGGCTTGAAAAGTTTGACTTTGCCCACAGCAGTAATGTTCGTTTTATTATTATTATTATTATTATTATTATTATTATTATTATTATTACTTTTTAGAGACAGGGTTCTTTGTGTGACTTTGTAACCTGTCGTGGTACTTTGTCTGTAGACCAGGCTGGCCTCGAACTCACATAGATCTGCCTACCTCTGCCTCCCAAGTGCAGGGATTAAAGGTGTGTGCCACCACTGCCCAGCTAGCAGCAATGTTCAAATAACAAGAGTGATTACAAATCCTGAAGCTTTTTCCGAAGTTTGAACGATTTATAGTGAGAGCTGAAGGCAGAAATATGTAACAGTAGGTATTGTATCACTGTTTTAACTGTAAAACTTGGCAAAAAGAAAATAGTCCATAACAGTTAAGTTTGTGTGTGTGTGTGTGTGTGTGTGTGTGTGGAGGGGGGTGAATTATGGAAAGTATGAACTTGAAAATGTTTATTTCAAACAGTTTTTAGTGACAATGCAAAGTGTTCATGATATGGTTGACACAAACTTACACAAGCAATATAATTCTACCCCTATTTTTAAAGCCTTTCTTTGTAGATAAAAGAGATTCGAATGAAATATGCCAAATATAATTTTTGGGTGGTGTGATTATGAATGATTCTAATTTTCTTTTTATCCTCACTATTTTTCCAGAGCATTTTTCTTTCATGATCAGAAAAAAAAAGTACAGTTTTGTTAGAGACTGGGTAACAGAAGCGTGGTGACTTGTTCTAGCTAAGGTCTGAAATGTCCTCTCCAAAGCCTGAAGCATTAAGTGGTGTGTCACTTCAGCACAGACCCAAGCAATAGGACCAATTTAGCATGGACCAGTGTCTCTGAATACGTGATTCAAAATGAACCTGTCCACTTTGCAAATTGACTGTCTCAGATCTTTTGCTTAAGTAACAGAAAGCTGAACACATCCCTAGTGATAGTTTTGAATCTCTTTCTCTTTAAGTTAAACTGCCCTTCCTCATCACAGTTCCCAGGGCTTTCTATTGTAGTCATCCTCTTCTATCCAGGCTCATCCTGATGGCTGGAATTGGGTTTCTCTTTAGTAGAGCCCAAGCCCTGGCCTTCTCCGATCCATGTAATATCCTGTCTTGGACATATGTGGTACCTCACACTCACAGAATTGGATTGTAAATGTAAGACTTGGTTGGGTATGACATTAGGGGCAGCAGGGGGAGAAGTGAAGAGATTAAAAGGTTGGTAAGTCATGATTTTCTGGCAGGGTGTAAGGGCATTTTTTTTCTTTACCTGGTCATCTATGGGTTGAGAATAAAGACAATGCCCTTCTCACAGCATGGCACTTTCAGTGAACTAGCAGAAGCAGAGCATGCTGGGTGGCTTTGAATGTGGAAAAGCCACTTACTACTGGTGTTCTCCCTCAAACCCTGCCACTCTGGAATCCTTACCAGCCCCACTAGGGGGACCATCTCCAAAAGTGTGAACTGAGGAAGTGTGGGTCATCTCATCCCCTTCCCTTGGTTCACCTTCCATCCACTTGTTGCAAATTTCTTCACCATCTGGGATCATAAACCCCCTGAACTGGGAAATTTATTAAAGTTTGTATTCTCTTCCATGCATTGCCCTTAGCAGGTACTAAATAAAACATGTTTAATGAACTTTAATTTCCCTTCCCAGATAACCTATTTTTTTCTTGTTAATCACAGCAATTCCTAAACTCCAATGCAAATGCTTCCTGTTTACTCTAAGGCCAGGTCCTGGGGGTTGGCACCTGGAAGGTTAAAACAGGACAGACCTTTGGAGACAGAGTCAGAGGCTTTCTATAAGTGAGTTTGGAAGAGGTGAAGGGATGCTGGCCTTCACTGGGACCATTCACTCTTGGGCACGTGTCAGCTTGTCTTCAATGATGAGAAGAGGATGTAAATTTATCTCTCATTTGCGTCATTCACTGAGACATAGCCTTGTAGATGCACAGCCCCTGGCACCCAAGATGTGTTGAAATATTTATTTACCATAAAGTTCACACATATCTCCAGGCAACTTAGTTGCTCTCACCTAAGTTTGTTAACAGATACAGAGGGAGGGAAAATGAGCCAATTTTTAAGTTATTCACAGTTCTGGGGTTCAAGGGCACTTTCAGAATAACAGTGTGGGGACTTTCTATGCTACATTCAGAGCCTGATAGAAACAGGACTTATTCTCCTGGTCCTGAAGCAAATCCCTAACTAATCCTCCACAATACAGCAAACAAAATCCATTCAGGAGGTGGTCCTGAATTCTGAGCCAGCCAGATTTTCAGGTTTGTTTGTCCATGCCACGTAATTGTGTAGCATTAAGCAACCCTACTAACTTGTCACTGATCATTTTCCTCCCGCCTAAGGATAAGTCAGAGGCTTGTGACCTTGGTCTCTTTCTGGAACAAGGTGAGTATTCATGTTTTTATGTAAACATAAATGCTTGAGTTTTTCTAACATAAATGCTAATTGGTAATAACCAGTTGGTAAGTTTGCTGATTTAGAAGTCTCTGGAGAAGGCTCCCTATTTCATCTGCAAATAGAGCATTTCACATTTGGTGGCGGGGTTGCTTGTCATCTCATAATAGTGTTGGACCCTGTGTCTTGCTGGAGCATGACTCACAGGATGAATTTGCCTGCCACCGGATGTCACAAATAATGCTGCTATTCAAATGAGGAGGGATGCTAGAAGCAGGACTCAGAAGTGATTTTTTTATTTAAATTGAAAACCTTGTTTGTATCTCCTCTGGAATATTCCAAGCCCCCTCCAGGAGAATATACAATGTTCTCTGTTTAGCTGTGAGGCAGAGGCAACAAAAACCCCATTATGTGTAATACCTCTAAAGCCAAATTACAATGTTTACCTCTGCATGTGAACTTGACATGCATAATTATCTCTGCTTAGAACAGAAAATGGGGGAAAAGAGGTTCAATGAACAGCCACGTGTGTGCTGAATAATGTTGTTCCCACAGAAGCAAAGCTGTGGGGGAGGACAGGAGAGGAGGAGAGTGGGGAGGAGGCAGGAAACAAAGCACAGGGGTATCCTGGGGAGAGGAGAGCAAGAGGAAGTCTCTGGGTGTGGGAGCAAGACTGGAGAAGTGTAGCCTGGAGCAAAAGGGTCTCTTGTCCCATCAATGGCAATGGGATGTCCTTCAGCGGTGACACAGCTTTTCCCCTCTAAACCATCCAGTATCCCCACTATTCTTTGGTCAGAATCAATGTAAAGTGACAGCAAAGCAGCCAGGCAAGCCCAGTGTGGTCCAGGCCCTACTGCAGATTTGGAGGGAATCGTCGGACTGTCTATGACAACAAGCCTCTGTGGCATAAGAAAAAGAGCTTCAAATACTCCTGGCCAAGTGGACTCTAGCCTCCCCACTTCCTAGACTGCCCCGAAAGGGTCAAAGCATGTAGAATCTCAAGATCTCTCAATTTTTCCCCCCTGGATGGCCACGCAGAGGAAGGAGTCTGGGGTAAAGAAGGAAACCCACAATGACTCAGTTGTCAGAATAGGCTCTATCTTGTGCTCTTCCACAGCTACAAGCAGATAACAGTGACAGCCTGACCCAAAGCCCCAGCAATCAGATCTTCACTCCAAAGCAACAGGAGCATTTATCTATGATAGAGGAAAGCTGAGTGCTCAAAGTTTTTACTGGCCTGTAATTGACTGATGGGTAACACTAGTTTAAGTATTGATTTTTAATTAGCTATCACCTCAAGACACTGCCATCCAGATAGCATCCTCTGAGAATTATGAAGATTTGCTCTTACTTCATCTATCACCCTATCCTTGAAAGGAAATCTCCAGGGACAGAAGACAGAACATTCTAGCACAGCCTAGAAATAAGCTCAGCTTTCTCAGCTTGGAGGCTGCTTGCTTCAAGTGCTGAAAAGGACACCCTCTGGGGACATGGTCTCTTGAAGTCAAGCCAAGACTCCAGTTCCCAGTTAATGCTTGCTGTGCCTCAGCCCCTAATAACTTTCAGGTGCTACCTTGGATGTGCGGGGGCTGTAATTTACTTTCAGGCCCTGCTTCTTATGTTTTGTGTTCACAGCCTGGCCTAACCTCTTAAGCTCTATAGAAACCAGTTTCCCATGACCCAGATGTTGAACATGAGCTTCACTGCTGGAATAGACATGGACAAGTCAGTGGGAACAAGCTGGGTAATACTTAGGACTTGAAGGCAATTGCCACACACTGCCATCACCATAAATTAAATTATGTTAAATTGGAAGTAAATACATCACATGAAAAACAAAGAAAAACACTGTTAACTTGCAATATTCCTATTTTACTGCCTTTTCCCGTTGCATCTAATTGTGAGGTTACTAGTGTCTCTTGCATGTAAATGCATGTCCTTATGGATGCTACATCATACCTCTTCCTAACTGTGACGCCACTTGTGCAGCTTGGACTTGTCCAACCCAGGAGTATTCACACCATGGAATGGTAATTATAACATGAGCTGCTTCTCAGGCTGCTCGGGGAGACAGGCATTCAACATTCAGAAGCACAGCACTGATTTTGCACACCTCTACCCAATACATGGTAAGAAATTCCCAGACACATGTTTTGGGTGTCATTTTCTGGGAGATGCTTAACTGCCACTTATGGGTAAAGGCTGGGTGGCTAATTAATAGTCCACAGTGAATACAGTTGCCCCCACAATGAGGATTTATCCATCCCCAAATGTCCTTAAGGCTATTTTAGGAAACTCTGAGCAAAGCAGACAACACAGGTCAGCCTTCTGGTGCTGAGACCATGACCACAAAAGAAAGTCCAACCATGAACTTAAAGGGAAATAGGGCAAAGGTGGATTGTGCTGTCTGACTGATGGCACCGGAAAAACCAGAGGCAGCTTCTTCACCACTGGAGTTTTTTAAGGAGGTCAGTCTGGTTGTATCACACCTGAAAAAGTGTTGGAATCAACTGACTTAACAGCTCCCAGGATGCCCCTTCAAGCCAAAGGACCAAGGAAAGCAGTCAGATAGGCCAGGAGCTAGAACATGCAAAAGAGGTTAGCATCTCCCAGTGCACCATGAGCTTGGTAAGCCGACATGATGTTACCTGCAAAAGGACCCTACTTCCTACCTACCTACGTATGTTACCTACCGTGCTTCCCACATGCCTGGGACCATCTGTTCCTGGAAACGCACAAATGCAATCTAAACCAGCAATGCTGATGTCACTGCCTGTGTACACTGCATATGGAACCCCCTTTCTGTGGTGAGCACTGCAGTAAGGGAGCACTGTGGAAGACTGTGGGCTCTTTGTCCAGTGTTGCACCACCAACCCTTCAAAGTATCCCATATATACAGTTTAAACTGTATGCCTCACCAGTTGCTTTGGTCTCTTGACAATCTACCCCTCTGCCCTGTGATGGCTCAGACATTTATAACTCAATCATTATCAATCAGCTGGCTGAGTTACTTTGGTTATGCCTGAACAGAAATCATAGGTAAGTTAGGAGAAGCTCTAATCCCTGGACCCTTAAATATTCAAAGTCTAGGGAATTTACTAGCAAACCCAGAGTTCAAAACTCTGAGAACTAAGGGCCCACTCTTAACATGGCTTTGGATCCCAAAGATTTAAGCTGCAAAACTCAGGTTGAGGCTTATCACTCTGGGCTCTAGCCAGCAGCAGTTCTGGTGTCTGTCGGCTACTATAATCCACAGCTCCCAATAGCGGGAGGTATTGTTAAGAGCCACAAGAAGTGACAGTGGGTGGTGCCTTCTAATGCTACATACCTCAGATAGACAAGTGCTGGAGTCTCCTGCTTTGACGGTGACATGTTTTATAACGCTCGGGATAGTGTGTCTGAGACCGTTGGCCCTTAAACTTTGGTATATCCCTTGAACTCTTCCAGTGACCAGTACATGTATCTTCACTTCTCTGGCTCTCCATAGCCTTCTATAGTCCTTCTGTTTCTATTCTCCACCCTGTTTTTCTGTTTCTCTACTACTATCCTTCATCTTTGTCACCTCTGTTCCTTATCATTTTTGTCCTAGCTGCCACTACTAGGGTTGTGGCTACCACCAGTGTTGTTGCCTCTTTCAATCTGCTGCTGCTTCTGCTGCTGTCCACCCTTCATGTTAGCAGGTCAGCCTATTCTACTAAAGATGAGGCAAAACTAGGCAAGCAAAAGCCATTCAAGAGAACTCTTTCAGTCAACCTGATGTTGGATACCAGGAAAAGCTCTGGAGGGTTTGAAAAGTGAACTGAACTGCACACTTACATAGCCAGAAGGGCAGCAGAGTGGCAAGGTTTTCTTTTCCACCAAGCAAAGCAAAACCTCATGCAAATGAAGGGTGTTGGTACCAAGCCTGCCACCATCCCTCATGTAAATGGAAGGCTTTATATGTACCAGTCATGGGTCTTGTGCTGGACCATCAGCACAAGAACTGTTGTTCCAATAACTTGGGTATATGGCTACAGAATCCTGCAGAATTCATTGCAATTTGAATGGTAAAATTGTGCCATGCAAGCCACTGGAATCAGTCCCTTTCAGCACTGTACATTAGCAACTAGCAGCTGTGCTTTCCATGTTGTTTCCTCAAGGTGTCTGTGAATTGTTAAAAGCAGCTGATGCACTAGAATGATAGTAGTCTGATTGGCTGTTTGGCTTTAGCTTTCTGGTTAAGCTGGCTGAGACACCACCATCAGAAATCTGGTGGAGCAGGGACCTCTGTGATGCCTGGCAAGTACTAAGAACACTGAATGAATGGAGGAGTGCAGTAATGAACTCTAACTGGATAAAATACCTTTCTCAGCATCACAGGGTGGAATAGCAGAGTTCTGCCTGGCTTCCTCTTTATGTTCCTGCCAGTGTTCAAGCCCAGCTGGTACTCTGTGGTTCTGGCCTCTCCCTTGCTGAGCAGTACAATTGCAGGTGCTTTGTCCTTCATGGGAGTAAGTATGTGCTGGTCACCATGTAGGGAGCTTAGTCAAGGGCTTTTCACACGGTAGGGCATCAACAATACGTGTCTCCTCTATGCTGTATGCTTAGGTTTTTGAGTCAGCATATGGAGCTTTGTGTGGCTTTCCTTATTGTGTTGCTGTAAGTTATTAATCTTTGTTTTTGTTGACAATTCTCATCTGTGGCTTTTGGTTTTTCATAGGCAAGAAGTCAAAGCTAGTTCACATGTACAATGAAAGAGAGGAAGTTGACTCTCATTCACACCACTTATGTCCAATAGTCACTGGGAACATTTAATTAGTACCAAGCCTTAGTTCCTGGAGGAAATAGAACTGGGCTCCCATGAGTTTGTGGTCACAAGTCAGAGGCATCCAGTCCCAGAGGTGTGGCAAGGGCTACAAGGCTCTTAGCTCTGGCAATGTGGTCCAACCATAATCTACTTTTGGATATTTAAATTTTAAGCCAGCAAGCAACTCAAGCCAGATTGAATCACCTTCATTATTGCCATTTTCATGCAAATGATCCATGATTAACTTATCCATTTAGTGAAAATCCTTTTTTACTATATTGCAGAAATGCAATGCAACTGATGCTACTTTATTTCCGATAACAGGTCACTCTCCATCAAATGCCACATTTTACAAAAGAATGCTTTTATGAAAGCTGCCTTCCTGACAGACAGGCAGAAACACATGGATACAGAGGGAGCAAAGAACTGAAACTAATACTATAATCTGCTGTGCCATTTCTCTTAGGTCTCCTGGAAATCCACACTTGAGTGTCCACTTCTTTGGTTGCATAGCTGCATTTGGCATTCTTGCCATGACTTTTTTCTCTCTGGGCTTTGCTTTTTTCAACTGGGGTACATGGCAGGCACAATAGGTCTGTGATGGGGACTGGAAAGCTGGAACTGGTACCTTCATAATGGGCTGTTATCGTAAGTTCTCTGGGGGCACAGCTTACATCATTCCAAGTTGCACTCTGCAGATTGCTAAGTTCCAGAGAAGTGAATATTAATGGAAACACATTAGGCACGAGGTTGTCTTGGAGTTGAGCACTTGTTCCCAAAACCACCCTGAGAAACTGTTTGCATGAAGCTGATTTTGTTCATTCTTTTGGTAGGAGGACATTCTGGTAATAGGATTGGACAGACTACATTATTTCCTTTAATGCCTTGCCGGAGAGAGATTGATTTTTTCTTGATGTAAAGTACTGATGCATCTCTTCCATTAAACAAATTAAACTGCTTAGGTCAGGAAGGCTACACGAAGGAGGAGTGGTGTGTTGATAAATGTTTAACAACCAGCTCTCTGCAAGAAAATGCCCCAGTTTGTAGGAGTTGCCAATTCCCATGGCATAGATCTGCTCACTGTGGCTGATTCAGCTTGCCAGCCTTCTGCGGCTCTGTTTGGAGACTGGTGAGTAGATACATTTGCATGAGCCTGCCCCACCCTCACTGCCTTTGATGCTGTGGTAAGATGAGGTGGAAAAGAATGGACTCCCTTGATTGACAGTCAAGGGGTGAAACAGGTAATATAGGGGCTCTGTGTAGACTTTCTTGAGGGTAAAGTCAGCACAGGATGAATCAGGATGAATCTAGAATGCTGATGGAAAGGCCTTTTCCAGGATGGGGCTGTTTAAAAGTAATAATAGCACTGCTGTGTTTTCTGTGTAGCTATTACAAAGCTGCCACTTCTCTTAGCACTTCACCCCCATGAACACAATTACTGTTCATGTGAGCATGTAAGCAGGACTCTACTGGAAATATGGGCAAGGACCAAACTTGTAGTAAGACTCTGATTGAAATCCAGGCACTTTAATCTCAAGTCCAACTTTGACATGAAGCTGACTTTCCCACAGTGCCTGAAGAAGTTAAAATTAGAACAGCTCTATATTCTCCTCCTTCTCAAAGATACCCCCACAACTCTGCCAGGATATGCGCACCTACATTCTGCATTTGACAGGTGGATACTCCTGCAAGAAGGAATAAGCACTGGTATCTCTGAGGCTGAGTGTGGCCCTGCCTACCTGTGCCATGACTTATACCCCAGACCCCAGCCAGAATCTCCATTCAGGGATAGGAAATCTAGCTTATGCTTCCTCATAAGAGCCATTTGGAAAATCTTTGGGGGATTTCTCAAGCTTTTATCAAACATTGAGTCACATAAACCCACAACTAAACACTTTGTGAAAGATAAAAATAAATACTTGCCACTCATTTCTTCTGAGGTAAGTGTCCTGCCATCTGTGACCTGGGGTTATTCATATGGCACCTATCTAGAAATTTTTGTAGGAATGGGGCCACTGAATGTGCTTTCTAACTTTATGTGTAAGGCATCACAGGAGAAGCAGAAAGCCACCCACGGCAGGAGGATTTGCACCATGGAGACCGTCAAAACAGAGCTTGGTTTATGATTTTGTTGTTGGCTGGAGCTGAGAAGGTGCTGCAGAAGACATCACTAAAGCAGATTAAACTTCAAAGTCTCTGTCGTGTGTGTGGCAATTACAGCCCAACATGGTATGAAATGTGGCATTCCCAATATTTGAAAGTATGATTTGATGTAGGCAAGAAGTCCCTCATGTTCCCAATGAGCATGTGACATCCCAATACTTTGTATCATTTTTGTTAACAAAAAATACCAGTAATGGACCTATATTCAAATAGCAATTGCAATAAGTTCAATACAGATGCAAGAATTAGATATTTGATGAAAAAAAAACGAATAAATGAAAGGATTCTTTATATTTAGCCAAGGCGAAGTAACTAGACTATTCCATAACTATAGTATAAATATAATTTATAAAAATGACTTTTTGAATGTCAAGAAAGTGAGGAGACATGTGGATTTCATGGCTGCTCAAGATTGTTGTTAAGAAAAACAGCAGGAGGTTATAGCCATGGGACAAGACAGAGCCTGGCAGATCCCTTGAGTTAAGGAGATGGAGCTGGCTGTGTAGTAGACTTGTTGAGTTAAGTAGATGGAGATGCTGTGTAGAGAGGGCAACATGGCTTTGGTATCAAAGAGCTTCAGGGAGGAGAAAACTCTTCAGAGGCAACATCCATCCAAAGGTGTACCCAAGTGTTCACTGGTGTGTTCATCAGCATAGCAGCTGGCAGGCTTAAACATGCAGGGCTATGCATACACACTTGTTTTAGGTACATTGGCACGATAGACTAAAATAGGCATACATAATGTGAAAAGCCCCTCTTTTACATTTGGGAATACCATAGTAGATCATATTTATTTATCAGTTGACAACCCTTTAAGCTATCTCACCTGAACAGTGTGTTTTAGTCTGCTTTCTATTGCTGTGATAAACACCATGACCAAAAGTAACTTGTATGAGGAAAGAGTTCACTTGGCTTACACTTTCATATCACTGTACACCACTGAGGGAAGTCATGACAGAAACTCAAAGCAGGGGCCTAGAGGCAGGAGCTATAATAGAGGCCGCAGAGGGACACTGCTTACTGGCTTGTTCCTTCTCACTTGCCAGCCTTTCTTATATAATCTAAGACCACCTACCTAATGGTGGCATGGCCCACAGTGATCTGGATTCTCCCGTATCTATCATCAATCAAGAAAATGTCCCATAGATCAGTGTGATGATGGATAGTGGCATCTTCTTAATTTAGGTTGCTTATCTTAGCTTGTGTCAAGCCGACAAAAAAACTAACCGTCATACAGTGAAAGAGCTGATCTTCATTTATGCATAGCAGGCTTTGGATACAGTACCATCACAGTGATGGAGGCAGAATGGCCTGCACTGTTTTGCAATGGACCACCAGCTAATATGAGATGCACTTGTAATAGGTGTCAGCCAGGGCTAGGTATCTGAAGCTAAAGTTGCAATGTCTTTAGATTCAGATATGTGGACAAGCTGAACTGAATTAGCATTTTTCAAATGTGTGTTCATTTAGAAACCTTTAATGAGCATTTCAGATTATAATCCAAAATGAACAAGCCCTTGAATGAAACTCAGTGTTCCCATCTGTACAACAGGATTGCAGACACAAAAGTTTTGAGCAAGCAAACGGTGACTCCATTTAGTGATGCAAATGTGAAGCTGTCAAACACTATGTGGGTGCTGATGGCTTACACTTTATTCTCTAAGCACCACTCTACAGCATGGAAGTTAACCAGGCAAGCTTTGGAATCAGACAGGCATGGCTGGAAAAGCTCAAATATGGGGCAGTTGCTGTTTCTGAGCCTTGGTTTTCATATAAAACATCCACAGCCCCTCTAAGAACAATGGTGTATGTGAAGGCCTGCAGCCCACTTGAAACTGCAGAGGTCTCACTCCATGTGGGGCATACCTCCACATCCCAGGGTATGGCTTGGAAAGAATCAAAACCATAGTGTTTGTTTTTGTTTTTTCCCCCACACATCCTAATCTCTTCTCACCCAACCATTAGATGAGACTATTTGTATTGAAAGGACTGGACCACATTTTGTTGAAATGTACTCAGCAGGATATTGGGATATTGAATGCAACACTGTTCTTAGCAGCAGCAGCAGGAGGAGAAGCAGAGGTGTGTGTGTGTGTGTGTGTGTGTGTGTCTGTGTGTTGTGTTGTGTTATGTTTCACTGTGCCATGTACTGGAAAAGGTTATTTCAAACTCTGCAAGTTGAGCAGGGCAATAGCACATGGCTGACAGTTCACTGAATTGCTAACAAAGGCTGACATGTTCATATTTGGGAGATTTCTTTGTCCTCATGTGAAGATCTGGGCTGACTCAACACTTTTATTTTAATTGATCATCTACAACAGTGCAAATATGCCTAAACCATTTGAGTGTGTGATGGACTTCTATACAAGGGTGTGATGGGTGCCCAGGGCCCTACCTTCCATTGATCAACTCATACAGTGTCAATTTCCACATCCAAGATTTGCATCTCATTCCCAAATTCATTATTTTAAGGAGATGATTCTGTTAGAAGTTGCAAAGAGCAATCCTCAACCCCAGGGTGTTGGGAAACCTGAACAGGGAATCCCAAGTATTTTAACTTCGAAATAATAAAGCTTTAGATGCTAAAAATACTTCACAGTGTAAACACTTGGGATTTTAATTGGCCTTCCAGCATGTCACAAATATGTCACAGCCATTTAATCTGCTGTGGAGTGCCATGCATAACCTCTGAGCATCCTGGGAATCGGGGAACTTGAGTTTTGGTTATGGCAGTGGTCCATTTATTGCCCAGAAGTTCATGAGAAAGGCAAATTAGGTCTCTGCATCTGGTTAAAAAAATGCCTTTGGAGAGTCCATTGCCAATTAAATTTTAGGCTTTAAAATTAAACAAGTATAAGATAATTTTCACAATAAAAAATTCATTTTTACAACAAGAAAAGTAACTTGTTAGCACCTAGCTTAAGAATTGTAATTCTGTGGGTCTTTCAGAAGCCTGTGGATCCTGTTGTGATACAGATTCCTTTCATTCCTGCAGAGGGAGAGCCACTACCTTGAACTTTGTGCTTATAGATAGCCTGCTTACACTCAAATTGTGTTATGTATATGCAAACCTTTCTCAATATGTCCAGCCTTCTTCACTTGGTAACGGGGAATCATCTGCGTTTTCCTTTAGGACATGCTGTTTAACATTGCTCTCTAAGTCCCCCTAGTTTGTTCTGAGTTACAGTAGATCACTCATTTGAATTTCTACCCCATTCACTGTCTAACATTACAGTTTTCATTTTCTGGCCTTTCTTGTTTCTTGTTTCTTTTTTGCATGTATTCTTACTTTTTCTTTTTCTCTTCCTTCCTTTCATTCCTTCCTTCTTTTCTCTACCCCTTCCTTTCTTCCTTTCCCTTCCTTCCTTTCCCTTCCTTCCCTCCTTCTTTCCTTCCTTCCTTCCTTCCTTCCTTCCTTCCTTCCTTCCTTCCTTCCTTCCTTCCTTCCAGAGCTCCTCAAATATCTAGTAAGTTTGTACTTTATATGATTTGGGTTCACACTGTATATCTTAGTTTTTTTCCCATTGTTGTAACAAAATACCTGAGGCTTGGTATTAGTTAAGGATAAGAAGCTTATTTAACTCACAGTTTTTGAGGCTAAAAGTATAGACAGGATGATACTAGCTTTGGAAAGGGTGCCTCTCGTTCACATCACATCACGCTGAAGGACATAGAGATGTTTAGTCAGAAGTTTCCCTTCACATCAGCAACTAGATTGTGCAAACCATTTTCAGTATGCTGGGGAAAACAGGCCTGCAAGTATATGCCTAGTGAACTTTACTTTAGAAATTTAGTCAAATCAGGACTGGGCATTGCGAGGGGCCACTTTTTCTTTCTTATAGTAACCCTTCATACTGTAATTAACCAGGTTCCAAGAAAGGAATCTTACACTCTCTCACTAGTGGCACTCCAAATGATCAATCACTTCCCATTAGGTATAACCTCTTAGAGGTTCCACTTCCCCAACACGGCCATAGTGAGGACCCAAGCTCCCAACACAAGAGGACTTGGAGAACAACTGCACCCCAACCATAGCACTGTGGGGATGTTAATACCCATTCTAATCTTTAAAAGGCTTGAGATTATTGACGTCTTCAGAACTTCTCAAAGCATCACAGATTTGGACACATTAGCTCAGCTTACTCCACTCTCCCCCAAACACACTGGATATTTTTGTGATTTTAATTCCAGCTTGTTTTTTTAGCACCCCAAACTGGATATTTGAAAAGCCTTTTGTAATGCTTGGCTTGACTTACCCATATCTTCCTCATGTTTGCCCACTCCTCTCTTGTGTATTGCCCACCTTCTTTCTGGATATTTTTTCCTAATGCGTATCCTTTGGGATTTTTTCTTTTTAAACATCTATGAGTTTTTATTTTATGTGTATAGGTGTTTTGCCTGCATATATGTCTGTGTAGCAACTGTGTTCAGTGCCTGCAGAGGACAGAAGAGGAGATTGGATCCCCTGGAAGGGGAATTACAGACAGTTATGAGCTTCTAAATATAGGTGCTGGAAACCAAACCCGGGTCCTCTTCATAAGTAGCCAGAGGCATTTTCAGACTTGTATTCTTTGGAACTTTGTTTAGTAAATCCTTATCCATGTGTCTGTGACCATGTTTGTTCTGTCTTCTCGAAGTGAGTCTTACTACACGTATAATCTCAGGCTATCCCTTTCTTAGCATATTGAAAACATTTAGATCACATTTGTGTTACACAGTTGCTGATGCAGCCTGAAGCAGCAGCCTAAAGATCTTTGTGGGTAACTCTCAGGTTGAATTTTAGACTGTGTCCTTGAGGTTTATATAACTTTACCATGCACTTGACTTTCTTCTTAATGATCCTGCCTGAATTTTTTTCTTGCTTAGTTCTCTACATGAGTCCTAGCAATGCTTGGGTATGGTATCTTTGCTTCATACTTGTTCTTTCTGGCAGGACTGAGGCTGTCAGGTGAGTAGAATACACATATTGAGTACAGAATTAAAAAAGAGGGGCTAAAATACTTAGTAATTGAGGCAAATCATATCTTAATGTGACAATTCTAGAAATAAAAACCAATTCTGGAAGCAGCATTGTCTACCCATACAGGGTACCTTCACTTAAATTCACACACACACACACACACACACACACACACACACACACACACTATGTGTGTTATATACGTGTATGTGTGTATGTATTATATTTAGGTGTATGTATAACAATAACTACTAAAGAAAAGGAGGAATTTGAAGGAATCAGATTATAGGGAGACATCAGAACAGACGGAGGGAGGAAAGGGAGGAGGGATAAAATGTAATAATACATATGGAATTCACAAAACAAAATGTATAATATAAAGCTATATTTTGTAATTGTCTTACAAACTAGTGAGTTTCCACAGTCTTTTCCCATACATCCTTCATTTTGGTTAGCACACCCTGTAAAACCCTTCTTTCTCCTAACCTCTCTTAAACTTTTAATCTCTAGTATTCCCTATGTCTTCTTTTGTATCACATATACCACTATCCCTTCTAATGGTACTCTTTAATTAAGTTGCAAGGTAATAAGTTTCATCTGTTTTTTTTTATACACTCTTCAGTTTGGTGAAACCTCCAATCTCTTTCTCTCTCCGTCATTTTCTGCATCTCCCCAGCTCTCTTTGCTAAAACTTCCCCACCCTCAGTATTCCCCCTCTCTACTTGTTTAATATGTATTCTACTCTTCTGCATGGTATCCTGGCTTCCACATGTACTCCCAGCTAAACACACAAAGATTCAAAGCTAGAATCCACCTCTGAGAGAGATCATGCGCCATTTGTTTTTTGTTCATGAGCCCTAATGGCTTCCAAAACAAAACAGGCTATTACTATTGCTCTTAGCTGTCTATCATAACTAGATGGCAAGGCCCTGTTTCTGAAAACATCACACATATTTGTTTCAAGACATATAGAAATCAGTCTTGGAATGACCTTGAAACTTCCTTTTTGCTAGCTAGCACTCATTGTGCCAAATACTATGCATGTCATTGGGAGAAAAGGCATCAATGGTCTTATATAGACTTGGATCTTCTATACTACAATACAGAACTTCCATGCAAGATGTGCTCACTGGTTCAACACTGGCTTAAGTGTTGTGAGGGTAACCAATTGCTTTCTTATTGAATCTGAGTCCTTCTCTGTAGGAGGCAATTGTTCCCCAGTACTGTAAACCTAGCCAAATGATTAGAGGACACTTACTACTGTCTTTTTATTTTAATGGTCATGTTGTCAAACTGATATCTAAATATTTATATTTATACCCATAAATCTATTCTACTCTCAAATTTTTCAGAGAAGATTCTTTTTGCAGTAGGCAGGGTTAATGCAGGGACTCCTAATTGGTCAAGAATGATGACAATAAGCAATTGTAGGTATTATATAATGTGCCCACTGTAACGAACTAGTCCACTTTTTTATTAACTGTTAAGTATGTGATGAATGGGCCTTATGCTTATTGCCAGTTATTTGGTCCTCAGACTTGTCAAGGGATGTAACACTGAGAAGTTGGTCCAGGATTTGTAGCTCACATGCTGAAATATTGAGGAAGATGATGAAATGACCTGAAGATGGTTAGATTTTTCACACTTTGGTGTAAACAAATGACATATATTAAAAGTTAAAGGAACATTTCTAGGCTAGCACTCCATCACTAAGCAACATCCCTAACCCAAAGGCATTTTTTCCCATCCAAGTACTACCAGGTACTTAACTTCTGCACATATTTAGGGTGGTATAACTGTAGAGCTAAATGGCATTTGCAAGAGAAAATTGAAAAATTGAGATGATCTACCCACTACCTGCAGATCCTTTTGTTTTATTTGCCTCTGATGTCTGGTGGAGCTGGAGTTCCCTGGAGGCACAGCTTGAGATAGTTGCCAGGTTGCATCTTCTTCAGCTTCACTCCTTGATGAGAAGCAAAGACAGCCTTGAGAGCTGCTTGATTGGAAATGTGATCCTCGAGGCTCATATTCCCACAAAATCTCCTGTGTGGCCTGAAAATAGTCTCCATCTATGTATATGCACATGTGATACCTTTAACAATGCATGGTATGTGTGGTATGCAATTCACGTGCAGTGTGTATGCATGTGTGTATGGCAGGGAGGAAAAAAGGGAGGAAGGTAGCTTTGAACAGATGTTCCCGAGAACTTCCATTTTAAGTCTTCAGGGATGGTGAGACAAAACTAAACTATTAGGCTTCTTGATACTTGCTTCTGTGAGCATTCCTCCCATACTGGATGAACCATGGTTTATATGCAGCCCAGACCTGAACTGCTTTTTTTATTTTCATGATCATTGATATATGTACTATAAATGACTAGAATTTTCTTGACTGGTCCACAAATTTATCACAAACATAGGAAGAAATCTCTGCCAGTCACATGATTGAGGGTACCTGCTTTATCTTTATTTTTCAGAGTAAGATACTGACATTTTGCAAGATACTTCAGTGTGTTAAAAATTTATATATATGATGTAAAACAAGATAGCTCAGCAGATAAAGACACTTTCCAAGACTAATGAACTGGGTTCAATTTCCAGAACCCACACAGTGGAAGGAGAGAACCAACACCCACAAGTTGTCTTCTATCTGTACACACATATGGATGCATGTGGGCCTGTACACACACACACACACACACACACACACACACACACACACACACACACACACACCTAAGTTAAGTGCTGCAAAAAATTGATAAGGCAACTGACATGGAAAATGAGGTTATTACTATACAGAAAGGAAGTCAGACAATGTTTAAACATTTATCGCTGGAGAAGAGACACATTTTAGATAAACCATTGTGAGTTCTGGTCAAGTTCTCCCATCCTATTGCTTCAGTGGCTCAAGTTAATAATTTTTCAGAGAAGCCCCACAGCATAGGTTTCATATGGTTGGTTTAAAACAAAGAAACAACAGCCATTGCCAACAGTATCTTTAGAGAGCTTCTATACTGCTATTCCTTGGAAAGTCAACCATATCACCTAAGAATGGAATTGTAAGCCTCAACCATCACTGTGTGCTCCAAAGAGGCTGCTATGGTTCATCTTCAGGCCTCTTCCTTTGTTCTTTGGACAAGCTGATAAGATACAAGTATTCTCCCTAAGAGTAAAAACAGGTCAGTCTGCCTCA
Organism: Cricetulus griseus; assembly: GCF_003668045.3. Lineage (NCBI taxonomy): Eukaryota > Metazoa > Chordata > Mammalia > Rodentia > Cricetidae > Cricetulus > Cricetulus griseus. Next base: position 33,918,450 of record NC_048599.1, on the reverse strand, counting down.
TTAGTCCACACTCCTCTTACTCACTCTTACACAAGATCCAGAGTTGCTTTTCCTCAATGAAATATTACATTGAAAAAGTCTCCATGTGTATTATCAAATGATATGGATACTAGGCTCATTTGACTATTTAGATTTCATAGAAAATCAAAACAGCACCCAGCATCCAGTGACTATGATGCCAGACAGCAGAACTAGAGATTTCTTCCTCACATGAAGTACTAATGGATAGCGCCAGTCTCCACTGCACCTAATTTGTTTGCCAATGTCAGGGAGTGGAAAGAAGTTCTTCAGGCTCTTACTAATCCTCTTCTAATAAATCTATATTTTATGGATTGTGAATTTTCTTACTTGATTATTATACATTTTATTCCCTTTGGCTCTATAACACAATGGTCTCCTGAAGCTTCTTTGTGGCTTTGGCACTTTCATTGCTCTAGCAAGAATCATAATTTTAGCATCCTGTGTTTCCATTTTGTCATAGAATATACCCTACAGCCAGTTTTGATGTGTTGGATGAATCTGCATGGCCTGGTGTTTGGTTTTATATAAATGGCCATAGTAAGTCTTGCCAGTTGGCTGTGGATGCTCAGGGCTGGCAATAGGTGCCAAGCAGGTGCAGTTTTCAGCCGGGGTTGGACATGCAGTGAGTGTAGAAAGTGAGCCAGGGCCTGGATTTGCTGATAGAAATAGCTGAGTTCAGACCTGGTTTTTCTGAGTCATTGACTGCTTCCATCATATGAGCAGATCAAAAGATACAGCAGAGACCTCTGAAAATGACTTGTGGTGAGTTTGAAGAAAGAGTGACTTAAATCATCATTGCCACTGCTTCTTCTAGGGAATATGAACTACTCCCTTCTCCTTGGACCTCGTGGGTTCCTGTGTTTTTATTACTATGTACTAAGTTTCCACCAACGTAGCCTTGTAAAACCACACTTGTTTCTTCACTCTGTAGGTCAGAAGTCCAACACTGCCCTCTGTGTTTTCTGAGAACATCACAAAGGTCAAACCCTGACATTGGTCGGTGGGGCTTATTGTCTGGAGACTGCTCTCAAGATCTTTCAGGCTGTAGACAGAATTCACTTCTTTGTAACTATATGACTGAGTCCCTGTTTTGTCACTGACTGAATTAGGAGGCTCCCTCTGCTAGTAAAGGCCACCTGCAAGCCTTTCCATAAAGCTTCTACCACTTTTAAGGAGCAGAGGTACACTGGATCCCCCATTCTTCAGATTTCCAAATCCTCCTCCTTCTTCCCCCAGCTGGAACATTATATCATGCCATTCGGACATCCTAAGGTCAACTATGCCAGAGAACAGAACTTAAGCATAATCCTGGCTTTAATGAAGGCAGGACAACTTTGGGATGTCATCTGAGAAGCTTTTCCACAGTTTGTGACAGTTTGACGGACAGAATCTGTTAGGAATGAACCAGTGTGGCTTGTAAACCTACATCACAACAGATGCTCCATCTTTTTCCGAGCTCACGGTTATGTGTATCTGTGGCCTGCCATATGTGAGGTCAACCACTCCATGAAGTGAAGAAGCAATCCACATGTATATGACTGCCTGAGAGCCCTCAAATGTGACTCAGCTTAGATTAGGTTCCAGGCCCAGAAGGGGCTAGCCTTAGATAAATCTGTCCCCCACCCAGAGACATTTCCAGTTGAGGTCCTAGACAGGAGAGGAGAAAGAGGCAACTCCTGCTGTACCCTCCCCTGGTCAGTTCCTGATACATGAGCAGAGAACCATAACAGCATGATTGTCTCAGTCTCTACCTTAGGCTGTAATTGGTTATACAGCAATAATCAACAGGATAAGTAGCAGTAGAATGAAATCACCATTTTCTCATTGCCCCTTTATGAAATGAAAAAGCATTTACTTTATAGAAGACAGGAAGCAGGGTCAAATTACAACAGGGAGAGGCCAGGGCAAGATACATCCCCAAGGGCATGCCTTAAGTGACCAAGGTCCTCTAAGTAGGTTCCACCTTCCACAGTCTACCACCTTCCAACAGTCAAGCTTGAATCCATAATTAGATTAAACTGTGAGCCCGTCATTATATCAGAGCCCCTGTAATCTAATTATCTCTGGGATGTCCTCACCTACACAAAGAGATGTGCTTGGTAATATTCTAGTATTTCTCAGTTCAAATGACATTAACAACCAAGATTAACCTTCACAGGTGAGATGGGACTGCTAACCATAAGCCTTATTTTAAAATAGTTATCATTTATAGCTGTCAGACACTAGGCAGGTGAGGGGGACGTGGTGCTTGATGGAGCATCTCCTTTGTGGAGGTTAGAGACTAGTGAAGGGAAGATCAAGACAGGTAATAATTCAAGATTACCATAGATAACAGTAACTAGAGCACAGAAACTAGAAGGGCTGGAGTTGTGGCTTAGTGACAGAGTACTTGCCTAGTAAGCACAAAACGCTGAGTTTGATTGCAGTACTAAAACTAAGACAAGACAAAACAATACAAATAGAACATGGGTGTGCACTGGGCCTGTTCCTGTGGAGAAACAACCATGTCTAACAGGGTGGCAAGCCAAGGTCTGTTGGAAGAGGCAGAGCTGAAGCCTGAGCTACAGTCAGGGTCACTGCTATACTCATTTTGAAAATAGGGATTTCCTTGTGGGATTGCTACATCCAGAAAGAAGTTTTGTATTTGCTTATGTGGGTCTCACCTGCAAAAGCACATGGTGTGCATGGAAAATGACACCCAGAGAACCAGGTGCTTAGACTATGCAAAAGACAAACAGGCCTCCAAACCCAGCAGCCACCTCCATCCACAGGAGGTGTGAGGGACACACATGCCCATCCAGGTCTGACAATAGAATAACTCAATTTCAAGGCACGGGAATTTGCCAGACTCAGCTTTCAGTGTGTTTCTACAAGCAGACTTTAGGCCATTTTCAGACCTTGGCGCATGGTTTGTCATGTTTATTGCTTCCCTGACTAAAATTCTGCTACCATTTTTAAAAATTGAATTTATTTTTAGTTATTTTTTCAGACTATAATTATAGCATTTCCTCCTCCCTTTCCTCCTTTGCAAAGCCTCCTACATACCCTCCTTATATTTTCCAAATTCATGACCTCTTTTATCATTAATTATTGTCACATACATATATGTACACATGTACACACACATACATATAATTCCCATTTTAAGAGACATCTTTTTTAAATTTGAATTTAAATTGAAAACAAGCTTATTGTACATACCAATCCCAATTCCCTCTCCCTCCGGTCCTCCCACTCTCCCCACCATCTCTCCATTCCACCCCCACATCTACTCCTCAGAGAGGGGGATCATCAAAGTCTGTCACACCATTTGGGTCAGGACCTACCTTCTGTATCTAGGATGAGAGAGCATCCCTCCATAGGGAATGGGCTCCAAAAAGTCAGTTCATGTGCTAGGGATAAACACTGCTTCCACTGCCAGTGGCCCCATAGACTGCCCAGGCCCCCCAGCTGACACCCATGTTCAGGGGGCCTGGTTCTGTCTTATACAGATTCCCCAGCTGTCAGTCTGGAGTCCATGAGCCCTCACTTGCTCAGGTCAGCCGCTTCTGTGGGTTTCCCTAGCATGGTCTTGGCCCCTTTGCTCATCACTCCTCCCTCTCTACAAGTGAATTCCAGGAGTTCAGCTCAGTGGTTAGCTGTAAATCTCTGCTTCTGCTTCCATCAGCTCCTGAGTGAAGGCTCTATGGTGGCATTTAAGGTAGTCATCAATCTCATTATATGGGAAGGGCATTTAAGGTAGCCTCTCCACTATTGCTTAGATTGTTAGTTGGGTCATCCTTGTGCCAGGTTTCTTGTTAAGTCCTTAATGGCTCTCTCTATTAGGGTACCTCTTTCCTTGCTCTCCTTCTCTGTTCTTCCCCCAACTCAAACTTCCTGATCCCTCATGTTCTACTCCCCACTCCCCTTTCCCTCTTTTCTTTTTCCTTCCTCCCTCCCCCTCCCCCATGCTCACAATTTACTCAGGAGATCTTGTCCCTTTCCCCTTCTCTGGGAGACCCTGTATGTCTCTCTTAGGGTCCTCCTTGTTTTCTAGCTTCTCTGGGATTATGGATTGTAACCTGGTTATCCTTTGTTCTATGTCTAATATCCATATATGAGTGAGTACATACCATGTTTGTTTTTCTATGTCTGTGTTAGTTCACTCAGAATGGTTTCTTCTAGTTCCATCCATTTGCCTGTGAATTTCAAGAGGTCATTGCTTTTTTTCTGCTGAGTAGTGCTCCATTGTGTACATGTACCACATTTCAACAAGACAAAATGGCAGCCTACAGAATGGGAAAAGATCTTCATCAATCCCACATCTGATAGAGGGCTGATCTCCAACGTATACAAAGAACTCAAGAAGCCAGGTGGTGGTGGCACACAACTTTAATCCCAGCATTCAGGAGGCATAGGCAGACAAATCTCCGTGAGTTTGAGGCCAGCCATGTCTACAAAGCTATACAGAGAGACCTTATCTTGGGGAAAAAAACACAAACAAACAAACAAACAAAACACCAAGCAAAAACAAAAGCAAAAAAAAAACCCTCAAGAAACTAGTCACCAAAACACCAATTAACCCAATTAAAAATGGGGTATGGATCTAAATAGAGAATTCTCAACAGAGGAATCTCAAATGGCCTAAAGGCACTTAAGGAAGTACTCAACATCCTTAGCCATCAGGGAAATGCAAATCAAAACAACTCTGAGATACCATCTTACTCCCATCAGAATGGCCAAAATCAAAAAACATCAGTGACAGTTTATGCTGGAGAGGATGTGGAGAAAGGGGAACACTCCTCCATTGCTGGTGGGAGTGCCAACTTGTACAGCCACTTTGGAAATCAGTATGGCAAATTCTTAGGAAAATGGGTATCAGTCTACCTCAAGATCCAATAATTCGACTCTTAGGCATATACCCAAAGGATGCACATTCATACCACAAGAACATCTGTTCAACTATGTTCATAGCAGCATTATTTGTAATAGCCAGAACCTGGAAGCAGCCTAAATGCCCCTCAACTATAAAGACAACATCTTATGCACTCAAGTCTGTCCCCCCCTCTTTCTGTCTCTATCTCTATCTCTGTCTCTCTGTCTCTCTGTCTCTCTGTCTCTCTGTCTCTCTCTCTCTCTCTCTCTCTCTCTCTCTCTCTCTCTCTCTCTCTCACACACACACACACACACACACATACATACACAGAGAGGTTTGTGTCATCATACCTGGCTACCTGCCATTTTTATTGGCTTTAAGTTATTACATGTGTGTCACTGATGATGTTGATACTTTTGAATGTTGTACCACTACTGAAACTTTTACTGCAGTGCAGTGGGTTTTGTTTTGTATGATTCTGCACGGCAGGGTGATTTTTAGGAACACATAGGCCATGCTATAGAAGATCTAACTTTAAGATCTTGGGAGATCTTAGAGCCATGTTACACTGTCTAAGACGCAGAAATAAGCCTGTTGTCTAAGGAACTGTGACACCTGGACATAGGGAAAAGGACAAAAAAGAGATGTGGAGAGAGACAGCCCTGAGGGCTGGATCATAGGAGCCTTAGAGTTTGATAGAACTCGGTGCTGGAAGCAACTCATATCCATTGCATTAATATTGAGTCACTGGAGAGGAGAAAGAGAAGGGAATGAGAGACCAGCGGCTTTCTCACCATGCTGCCTGCTGTGGGCAAGTGATGGCAGGTCCTCTCGGGAGCAAGGGGAATATAGAGCTGGATTTCTTCAACAATTTTAATTCACTTTCTTTTTTGCATTATCTCAGGTCCTAGTACAGTGCTGAGGGGTTGATTAGGGATATCTCTGTGTTAGCCTTGAGGGCTTTTCACCATCTCACTTCTACCTCCACCCCAAGGGAGGAGAATTGTGTGTGTTCTGTTGGACTGAAATGTCGTATGACATTATGTTGATCATGGCAAAGCTGGATGGGAAACCATGTCTAATTTTTGATTGATTGTTTGGCAGTGGATGAAGGCATACATTTTCAATTTCTGAGGGGGCAAAGCTTACATTTCTAGATATTTAATGATACCCACATTGAAGGGATTTGAGGAAATCATCTCTTTTCCCTAACAATGCCTGCTCATGAGCGTTATAAACTCGCTTGCCTGCATACTGGGAATTTTCCATTGTGGCATTATTGCCCCTCAGAAAATGTTGAGTCCTTGGTTTACTAATGCTTCTGGGGACAAAGTAGAGCTTCCCTCTTTGATCTCCTTTGATCCCTCAGCAATTCTGGGACATTTTCTCTTGGCACTAGGATGAGGTTTTAACAGTGCTGACAGGGAACCAGTGGGGGAACTTCACTTGGCCTGTGGACGGTGAAAGGGAAGTAACAGTTCTCTGTTCAGTGGGTGGGGAAACTGAGGCAAGTGGGGAGGAGTGTGTGATAGCAGCAGAGATCCAGATAGCCTCGTATGTTGATGAACTGTGCATCACTCCTTTAACTGTTTTCAAATATAAGGATAGTAGCTCTATACAGACCTTAGCCATCAGCCCTGGGAGACTGTTGGTATACTGTCATCATACTGATGGTATGTATGATGGTAGTATATGGAAGACATATTGTTGACAAACGATGGTGCATTGTTGGTATAATGATGATATACTGATGGTGTATTGATGGTATACTGTTGGCATACTGATGGTATATTGTTGGTATGCTGATGGGATACTGATGGACTGCTCCTTAGGACTTTCATGTCTTCATTTTCTGTGACTACTATTTAGGAGTTATGTGGTGAAATGGAACTCCCCCTTAGTCTTCTTAGAGTAGTATGTCCCCAACCATCACTATTTCTTTCTCTTGGGATAGAAATATGATACAAGAACTCACAAGGATCTTCTCTCAAACATGCCAAGCTCGGTCCATCATCTTCTCACCATTATCATTCAAATGCCAGGCATCTTCTAAGATCTGGGTACTCTTGGCCTCATTCTCCTGAATCTTTATCAACACTGGACCCCCTGCATGTTTGTTTTGGATGTGAAATGTCCCCCACAAGCTCATGTGTTTGAACATGTGTTCCTCAGTTAGTGGTGCTGTATGGTGAGTGTATGGAACCATTGGGAGGTAGAGACTAGCTGGAGGACATGGATCTCTGGTCGATCTGCTTCTGGATCCATCAAGAGGTGGGAGAGGACCTTCATGTTCCTGCTCTCACAGATAATCTGTGAGAACAACCTCCCCATATCGTCCCTGTCATGATCGACTTACGTTCCCTCAAATTCCAAGTCAAAATGAATCCTGCCTTCTTTAGGTTGCTTCTATCAGAAGTTTTGTTAACGGTGAAGAGAATTTGTTAACAGTGAATAGTCACCCTGCCTTTACATTTATTTATAAAGAGAAATAGATTCCCACAGTCATGTGAGTGTATATAAAGAAAAATGAAGTGAAGAGGTTAGGATAAGAGAAATGTACTCAAGAGTTGAGAAAGTTCTCTAAATAGCTGAAGAACTTGGCCTCAGAATGGGGGTAAGCCAGTTAGTTCTAAGAATGGGGCTGGTAAAAATTGCATATCCAGATCTCTGTTTCTCTGTCCCTTCTCATCATCCTCATCTTCTTCCTCCTCCTTCCCTTTCTCTTCTTTTTCTTTCTTCCTTGTTATTTATATTCAGTAAATATTTTCCAACTAGCATTCTGCAGGGTTTACTTACTCATACATAACTCTTGTATGCAAAATGGTCCCAGTGGGGAAGCCCCCTCTTCGATTCACCTTGCTCATTGGCCCATGTAATTGATCAAATACTTACTTCTCAGTCCTGAGGTAAGAAGGCTGGGTTTTTTGAAACAGGTATAAAACCCTTAAGTTGGTATCCACCAAGGATCAATCAACTGTAACACAAAATATCGATAAAGTGGTATGCCAATCCCTCTTGGGTCCATGAAAAATGTGTTCAGGGTGGAGAAGAAATTGGCCTTTTTAATACAACTTATGTTCAGCTCTACAGAGCTTAAAATTTAATCATCCTTGTGATAGTTCCTATGTCTGAATCTCATCTCCTCTCCGAGATGGGTCCCTGTCAGCCCATCTGTTAAACGGTCCCTGTTTGACCTGCTGTTTCCAACAAAGTCTCATTGAGGAGATCAAAGGAATCACTGTCTATGGTGTTGATTTACATATGAAATGTCAATCTGAACACTTCACGGAGGGCATTTTATTCAGTTAAATCATGCCAGCGCTGCGCAGAGGAACACCATCCCACCAATGAAGTGTGGTTTAGGTAAAATATTTATGGGGTAAGATGTTTAAACCATTGTTAAATGAAAAAAGTGAATCCTAAATGGTTCACACATTATTATTCTGCCTGTGAGTGCACATGTATATGTGAATACATGCAGACACATAAAAACACACATACACGCAGTCTTCATATTGGGGAAGATGCTCACTAAAATATCACCAACGGTACAATGTAGATGCTGATAATCATTATTTTGTCTGTGTGGTGTCCATGTCCGTGTGTCCGTGTGTGTGTGTGTGTGTGTGTCCGTGTGTGTGTGTGTGTGTGTGTGTGTGTGTGTTCTTCCGTGTGAGTGTATGAGTGTATGTGTGCATGTGGAAAATAAAGATTTCTGTAGGGTGTCTTCCTGGATCACTCTCCATTTTATTAACTGAGTCAGGGTCTCTCAATGAACCCAAAGCTATAGCTATCCAGCTTGCCAGGGTCACCTATATTCATCTCCCAAGAGCTAGGATTACAGGATGACTGCCATGCCTGCCTAGCTTTTGCATGGTTGCTAGTGATCCAGACTTGTAGGGCAAGTATTTTATCCACTGATCTTTCTCCCCAACTACAGGTAATAAGGTTATTGATGATAAAAATTTATTCTGTTTACTAAGCTTTAATTCTTATATTTTCAACAATAAGCATCAGACACAATGCTCAATCTCTTTAAGGATAAACTACATGTTTTAGCATCTGCCATAAGAGGCCCAGGAAGTAAATGTGTGTTCCCTTAAATTCTAAGTGGAAAGTTTTAGGTGTATTCACAGGTGCCTGTGCCTGTGTCTGTGAGCATGAGTGAGTGGTCACATGGTACTGAATGGCTTTCTTGCCTGTGTCTGTGAACATGAGTGAAGTGGTTACAGTGCACTGAACAACTTTGTAGTCTGTGTCTGTGAGCACGAGTGAAGTGATTACATTGAACAGAATGTCTTTCTTATGTCCAACCCTGTGGGAGGTAGTGGTTTATTTGAAAAGTGGTCTCAGGAAAGAGAAAAGGGAAATAAGACTGATAATAGAGGAAAGCCAACAGTGTGTATGCTGTTCATCACACTTTGGGGAAACTGAAACTTCCCCCATAGGGATATCCAGAGGGCAGGAGCTGGAGTATCTGTCTGTTTCCTTTTACTATTGGTTTAGGTCTGTTCCAAAGGGGTGTTGACTCTGTAGTCCTTCCAGTCTCCTTGTACCCAGAAATAGCAGTTCTGGAGACTCGATATGGTCTTTGTCTTGGCAAAGACCCATAGCACTTGGAGTTGGAAAGCACTGAGTGGATCATTGTACACAGAATTATGAATTTTGAGAGGATGTGACCAGGTACCATATACATCCACTGCCACGGGGTTCTGCTTCTTTTCCTTAATTTTGAGTCTTACTATGTACCCAAGATTGACTTAAAAATCAGTCCTCCTGAATGAGCCCTTTATAATTATAGGTGGATAGCATCATGCCTAACCATTTTGTCCACCCCACCTCCACCTTACCTTTAACACAGGATCTCCCTATTTAGTCATAGATGTCCTAGAACTCATCATGTAGACCAGGCTTGCCTCAAACAATTGTGCTACCTTTATCTCTTGAGTTCTGGGATTAAAAGATATGAAACAATACTCCCAACAGTATTCTGTCTTCTCTATGAACACCTTCCCACCAAGTTTTACCCACAGTTTTTCTTGATAGGTATACAACTGAGATTATTGGGTTTACTTGTAATGGTCCATGTGATACTGTTATTGATAACCACTTAAGCCAATTAAAAGTTTTAAGTCCCTTTTACTGATGGCCAGACCAAGAGTGGGCTTGTGCTTCTGAAAGTGTCTTGGTACCCAAGTGCAGAGATACAGTTTTTTAAAGCCAAAACCCACAAAACCCACAATCTATATCAAAGTTATATGAGGGTCAGAGTAATCTAGAAATGTTCATTCCTTCCTGACCATAGTAGTTATTTTAGACATAACTTGCCAGTTATTTTGTCTAATACATCTGGACCATGGTCCAGACTATGGAAATGTCAAATGTGTTGCTAAAGCAGACATGACCATTGGTGGGAAGTAGAGGACTAATAACTGTCTAAGCAAACACAAAATGGAGTCAGAACATGATGGTGTTACCTTAATCATTTCATACTGACAGAACATGAGTGAAGGGTTGCTGGCAGAAGTGTGGATGACTCCCAAACATCCATGTTTTAAAGTCTTCCCTCCCCATGGACCATGACTTCTCCACAGTCACGTAGAAGGAGGTCATAACTCTACTTAACCTTTACCAGTTTATATACTTTATCACCTCCAGAGTCCCTGAGGATACCTGGTCTTAGGTAAGAATGGCATATAAATGGCTGGAATCCCAGGTGAGGGTCAGTGACCCTCTCTATCCCTTCCATCTAGGAGGCATCAGTTGCCAACAGGTCAGCTCATGACTGTCTCTTACAAGCACTGACCTGATGAAGGTAGAGACAGTTTTACTTACAGAAACCTATCATACAATACCTGGACTTGGTATAATTCTGTTGTTGAAGACTAAAACAATTATCCCTAATGAATCTGGGAACACACAAAGCAAAGGTGTGAAATCAGGGCCAGTGAAATTGAAAAATACATCATGAACACATGATAGCAGAACTGAGAGATGTTTATTTATACATTTGGCAAGGTCTTTTTATTTTTATGGAGCATTTGAACTCTTCTACATATAAGGCAGAATTTTATCAGCCCAACAAGTCTATAAAATCCTTCACAACTCATTTTATGGTGTGTTTGAAATACTTCAGGCTAAGTTATTTGTTGATAATTTGTCTTTTCTTTTTGATGTCTCATCCAGGGATTATCTTCCCCCAAATAGGATTCCTAACTTCTTGGAGACCTGTCACCATTGTTTGTTAGCAGGACACATAAATATTTATTTATTGGTGCCAAGCTAGTAGCAGCAGAGTTCTGTGTCTTAGGTTTAGTAGAAACAAAGTCTTTCAGAAGGAGAATCCCAAGTTTTCATAGTATGATTCAGAAAACAACCTCCATCATATTATCCGGTTCAGGGTGGAACTCCACCATTTCTTCCCCGAAGTAGCCTATGTGAATGCTGACTGGTGTCTTGTCCTGGTTGGATGGTAAATGATTCAGTGATTCATGCTAATCATCAGCTCAGACTCCTGTGGTTGGAATTCCATGTGATCTCTTTCATTGACCACAAAATGTTTGGAGGAGGTCTCAACCTCTGTAGCTTTCCTGGGCCTTTTAAATTTATTGGATTCTTTCAGAAGAGCAAGGACAATTAATTACTTAAAGACAATACCAATTAACTAGAACAAATCATTATGGGCTCCTAAAATAAAGTTTTTCTGTGTCATGGAGCCAGCAAACTCCACTTCTCCAGCCAGGCTCTCAGCCTCCTCTATGGGGTCAGTTTTGAGGCTAAATTAAACGATATGTATAGTGAAACCACTCTGTGGTCAGGCTTAATTTTTAAAAGATTGGATGTTCAGAGAAAGAAAGGGCAACTGGCTATTTAGAGGATTCATAAGGAATGCTAGCTAAGGCATATCCACAACATGCTAGGACTACCTGCTGGCCAAGAAAGGCAAGCTTTAGCAACAGAGTTTTAAGAGAGAGTCTCAGAAGAACTATTTAAAAGCACTTTGTACATGTGTTGTTGTCTATTTAAGGTGTGTTCTTTTGTTTAAAGAAGTCAGGCAGGAGATGGAAAAGGAAGAAGACATTAACCTGCTTGCCGATGTAACTCCTGAACCTCAGGTAGAGAGAGGACAGTGATCTTTATTATTATCGCATCAGTGTGTCATGTTCTCTCCCATACTGACTTCCTTGTTGTACATCAGTTACCTTCCCCAACTCAAACTTTGTGCTTCTGTCTGCTTACCATAACATTGGTACCATGGGGCGGATGAGGATAGTGGTGGATGCCTTCAAAGGAAGCAGAAACTGAATCCATCCTATAGCCAGAAAAGCCATTTACTCCTGGTGCTGTAGCCTACCACTACAGTGTTAGGGTGTCACACACTGTGGACTGTGATCTACACCTGGGCCTGGGCACAACATCCCCTTTAAAATGTGTGAGAGTAGCCAGGCACAAAAACAGCTTTGTAGAAAAGCCAACCATAGCCTTGTCTGTAGGGCTGTACTGTACCACATCCCATGGAACATTCATTGAATAAGAAGGGATTTGAGAGGTGGTTCAATGCACTTTCCACTTCCCAACTGCATGGAGTAAAACTCCTGTTTCTTTGAAGTTCTGATAATGAACTCAAACCTCAATCCACTTTATGATATTTAGTATTTGCTTAATAGTTCACCAACCACAGTGGCTAAAATCTTTTGCTGGGTCAAACACTATAGAATTCAGCCTTAATAGGGCACTCAGAAAAACCTTATAGTTTGAAACACACAACAGCCTGCAGTAGAATGTGTCTTTTTATGAAGCAATAGTCCTGGGAACTATCCCACCTGAATTTCCTCAGTGTTGAGTATACATCATTGAGTGTGCATCAAAGACTGTGTAAAGCTTGACTTGGAGATGAACTCTCAATGTGGCCACTATGCCGGTGTTGCCTGGCTGAGATAGTTTTTTTTTAATTTTAATTTTCTATTATTAATATATTTTCATACCGACCACAGTTTCTCCTCCCTCCTCTCCTCCCATTCCCTGCCCCGACTCCTATCTATACCCCTCTCCCTCCACTCCTCTGTCTCTATTCAGAAAGGGGCAGGCTTAAACTATGCTTGCACATATGTGAACATGTGTGTGCGCGTGCATGCTGCTTGTCTCCAAATGAAGTTTGTATTTTAGTTAAGGTCTGTGCTAAGTATTGGTTTCCAGTTGTAAATTTTTGTCTTTTATGTTTTCTGGCATCTGATTTAGTTTATCCCTTCCCTGTTTTCCTCTTCACTTCCTTTCCCTTCTCTTCCCCTCCCCTCTCTCCTGCTTCTTCTCTTTTCTTTCTTCTCATCCTTCTTTTTAATTGTCCATTAAGGATTTCTGCCTCTCAAATCAACCTGGATGACATAATTCTAGAATATCTGCTATCTGGCAAGTGCTTTGTATCAATGGGCAGAATCTTACAGTAGGCCTATAGAGTAAGTGCTGGTGGCAGTTGATATTTGAGATAGAAATGAAAGCAGATGCTATTATCAGTATCTCTCCAGGGTCTCATGACCACACATATCCACACTCAGTGTGTGTGTTTACAACAGCTAGTATCTCACTTCTCTGATGGAAGACTGCCCTTGGGCCTCTGGACAGTTCTGACTGTATGCCAAGTCCTGGAAGTACTTGAGAGTGTGTTTTAGTTTTAATGAAACTAACGACAAACAGAAAGATTTGACAGGAAGCCAGTGTGGTGAGAAGCCAAGTTTTGAATAGGATTCTTCTACCTTCCAACTTAGACTTTAATACATTGGGACATCATTTGTATTCAGCCCAACAAATACGTATCTTATACCCCCATGAAGACAGTGAACATTTGCATCATCATGAAGGTGACCTTGTACCCATTTCTCGTTAATTCCAACCTCTCCGGGACCACAGACAACTCTTCTCTCACTTACATTAACACTGTTGACACTTCCATGCTCTAGAACTTTATGAAACTGACATCATTTATTTCCTCTGTGTCTATACTACTTCCTTCAATGTTATGTATGTTTGTAAAATTCTGTCACGTCTTTCTTTGTCGTGATAATCACCATTCTGGCTGTAGAGTAGACTACAGCTTCTATATCCTTCCTTCTGGTAATAGACATTGGGGTCATATACAATTTGGAGTTTTTGTGAATAAAGCTGCTATGAACATTCATGAATGAGTCTGTCTGTAGACCATCGTGTTCCTTCCTGACATACTACATTTAAACATCTACTCCACATTGGGTTGGAAGAGAAAGGACTTCATTCTTCTTTCAGTGTGTCCTGAACAAGATTTTGCAGACTTAGTCTTCAGGAAGGGCTACTCATAAAGTCACCCTCTCTCCCTCACCCCACCTCTTCCTTCAGTCAACCACGCAGCCCTTGCATCCTAAATCCTTCTCTCGGATGATTTCAGCTCTTCCTGTCTCCCCCGTTTACCAGCACCACTGTGCAAAGTATTAATTGGTATTTTATTGCTTCTCTACTGGGAATGGAACCCAGGGCCTCACACTTGCTTTCTGTGCCACTCAACCATATTTCCCAGGCACTCCCCCCCTCTCTTTTTTTGATCCTCACATGTCAGTCTGACTTTACACCCATTGCTTGTGGTTCCCTTTTATCCAGGTGGAAGCCCTAGGCTCATCAGATCCCTCTCTTCTGTTTAGTTTCTTTCCCCAGCCTGTTGTTCACAGCCTGCAAACCCGAGACCAGCAGAAGTTAAAGGATCTGTCTAAGGTTAAAGACCTGTGAAGCCAGAGCACGAACTCAGGGCTGCCTTGCTCTATAGGCCACTTCTTGCTACTCTCATGTTTTAGATAACATTATAAATAAACCCTCCAGGTGAAGAAGAAGGAAACTGCAGATCAGAAGTCTCAGACTCCATCTATATTTTATTTTAATTACAAAGGAAAGCAGACATCCTCAGGGAACAAGCAGCCTGTGTGGGAGGAGCTATAAATGACTGAACTTAGATTCCCATGGGGGCTGCTTCTACAGCAGGCAGTGTGAGAAGTACAGCCATGCAAAGGCAGGCCTGTCTATAGTGCTCTACAAGTGCAATGGCCAGGCAGGTGAAGGTGCAAGGTATTTTATTCTGTATTAGTCTTATGATATATATATATATATATATATATATATATATATATATATATAATGCAGCTTGAGAAAGTAGAACATAGGCCAAACACGGAGAGCTGGAAATTCAGAATTACTGAGGGACGGCATTCTTTTCTGTGCCACCCCATGACAAAATGGAAGAAGCTGTAGTAAAACATCGGCTGATGCAACTATAGTCACAGAACACCAATCTTCAGAGCCTAGAGAAGCCTCAGGCTTTAGGAACACCTGGAAAATGCACATAAAACTTCATAAAACTTCTGCAGGCTCCCCTGGTTACCTGGATTAACTGTCATGCTGTGGACATGTCTGGCCTACTACCTCTGGGCTTTGTGCCAGCCTGTCTGAGGACTGGAGCAGGTGGAGACAGTCCAGCTGCTGAAGAAGGCAGGACCACCTGTGTTATCTGCACACACCTCTGCTGCAGCAGCATGGCAAATGTGTTAGGGGTGAGTGAGCACTTGTGGAGACTTGCTATGCAGGTTAAATCCCCAAAATGGAATACTGAGGACACATAGTCTGTCCATGTGATAAGATGATTAAGTTTCTTTGTCCAATGAACAATGTAGCTTAAATATTTTTGAAGGCATGTGTTGAAAATTAAAACACTTCTGTTTTTAACTTTTCATTTCTATGCCGTTTCCAATACTTCCCAGTAACATTTTAAAACTAACTAACTGAAGAAAGAGATGGCCATGGAACTTAAGAAAGTGGGTTAGAGGCAAGTCCCAACTGACAGAGACAGAAGAAAGGCCCCACAGAAGTAAGGAAGGAGGAGGTTGAGTAATGGGGGACTTGCTGGCTATGCATCCTGATCTTTCTGGCCCTGGTCAGGGAGGAACAGAGAGGAAGAGGGATACTGGCCATGTGTTCCATTTGGAGTTTTAGTTGTTCTGATTGGACAATGAGGGAGAAGAGAATCTAAATTTTCTCTTCTACAGTCTCACTGCTCCCATATAGCTCGGCAATGTTACCGATGGACTCTTTGGACTCAAAGGATGGAGAGTTAGTGAGAAAGTCCTGGAAGATGACAGAAGTGACTTGTAGCCAACAGTTACAGGAGACTACCCAACCACTTGGGACTTCTGCACCAGGGAGTATTGGGTTGAGAGGCCCAAACAAGGAAATGAGGCTCCAGGCTCTAAGGGGTTCAAGAAAATGAACCATGGCTTCATCATCCACTGCGGCCACCAATGGAAACAGATTGACTTGAAAACAGACAGACTAGAGTTTCCCCAGAGAGGCCAGGAGAAACACAGCAGTACCCATGTTATCAGGGCTTGGAGTCTGGGCTGGGTCTTTCCAGGTTATTGGCCTCTTATTAAAAAGTGAGATAAAAGTCCATACAAACTGCAAAGTGTTGAAAAAACTTCATTTAAATCAAAGAGATAGAATAGGTTGGAATGTACCACAGGAGAGCAGCAGGCCATATGAGTGAAGATGCTCCCAGGCCCCAGCTGGGCCTTTTTATGGGGTAAAAGGAAGGAACGCTGGTAACTAAGGTTCTCTATTTTGAATGATAGATTAGATCATATAGTTATTTTCCTATTGCCCATATCCCTTCCCATATTGCATCTCATTTTAATCATATGCACACTGGATTATGCATTGGCACAGATACCAAATGGGGATTAGCCTTAAAAGTTTGCTTGAAGATCAAGTTATGCCTAATTGTAAATGCGTCCAAAACTAGTTTAGACTACACTGACCTTTATTTTCTCCTACTTGGACACAAGCACATTACAGGTGGAGCAAATCTGTTGGAACAATGTACTTTGTAAGGGAAGAAAATATCCATTTCATTGTTAGAGAGGAATGTATATATATGTAGCCTGGTATAAACGAAGGTCCCAGGTTGCTAACAGGCTGCCAGGCACATTGTTCAGTGTGTGTGTGTGTGTGTGTGTGTGTGTGTGTGTGTGTGTGTGTGTGTTACGTGCAGGCAAGGGATCTAGGCTTCCAAGTACATTACTATTAGCAGGTAGGGGTGCATATAGTCCAAACCAAGTGAGGCTCCAAGGTTGATAAAATATTCCTTATGCTCAACTGACTCACCTAGATCTGTGTGCATGGATTTGAGATGCCCTCTTTTACACCATCAAGGAGTTCCCACCTTGACATCATGAAATACCAAGGCAGACCAGCAAAGCAGAAGAATAGCATTCATTTGGAGCATACTGGGTCAACTAAGAACTTTTTAGTGGGAAAGCAAGTGATGAGAAGTGGGTATTCTGGCCTCTGTTCTCTGGCTCTGATTCTCATGTAGGTAGAAGGCAAGGCTGAAGATGGAGAGGCACTTACCCAATTCCCTTGGGAAATATGGAGGGGCACACTTCACAGGAGGCAGCTAGATCAACATTGAAGACATTTGAGCAGATTTAGATAAAAAGAGAGTTCAGGTCTATCCCCTAGACTCCGCTCTTTTTCCTTGTGGCACTGAAGTGAAGGCCAAGTTCCATAGTTTGTGGAAGCTAATGGTGAAGTATTAACTATGGGAGTGAGTCACTGTGGCAGGAAGTTGAGAGTCAATTCCATAAGAGGCAAACATTACTGTGTCCAAATCTCTTAGATTAGAACAGTCACAGACCTAGGGAAATGCAGGTATTGCTTATGATAAATGGAATGGTTAGTATACCTAGCAAGGCTGCAACTAACCATGTTAGCTGTATAAAAAGTAGTTGTGTATTTTAAGGTGGAGACTTAGAGGTGTTCAGTTTATGAGTGAGTTATGTGTGTGGATACTGAGTCAAAGAGGTGGAATCTACTTCTTACAGGTCTGAGGATCTTGTGTGGAACCAGCATGAGCTAAGATGGAGTCAGGTAAGCATAGAAACCCTTCAGGTCCTAGAGATTCAGCAAATGTGGATGCAAGCAAAGATGCCCACTGAAGATACTTTTTCATCTCAAAGGACAAAAATCAAATAATGAATCATGCAGGTATATGAATATGTAGAGATATCCATATAGTTATATACAGAAATATTGGGTGAAACCCATTACTTTATATAGCTAATGTATATTAATAACTACAATTAAAAGTAAACTAAAGGATCCATCATGTCCTCCTCATCCCTCCTCTTCTCCCCTTCTCATTCTTCTAGCTCCCTCTCCCCTCCCCTCATGCTCCCAATTTGTTCAGGAGATCTTGTCCCTTTCCCCTTGTCCAGGGGACCAGGTATGTCTCTCTTAGAGTCCTCCTTGTTTACTAGCTTCTCTGGCAGTGTAGATTGTAGGTTGGTAATCCTTTACTCTATGTCTAGAATCCACATATGAGTGGATACATACCATGTTTGTCTTTTTGTGACTGAGTTACCTCACTCAGAATCGTTTCTTCTAGTTCCATCCATTTGCCTGTGGATTTCAAGAGTCCATTGTTTTTTTCCCACTGAGTAGTACTCCGTTGTGTAAATGTACCACATTTTCTCTATCCATTCTTCAGTTGAGGGGCATCTAGGTTACTTCCAGGTTCTGGCTATTACAAACAATGCTGCTATGAACATAGTTGAGCAGATGTCTTTGTTGTATGAATGTGCTTCTTTTGGGTATGTGCCTAAGAGTGGAATTGCTATGATGGGTCAGGGAGGTTGAGTTGGGGAAAGAACAGAAGACAGCAAGATAAGAGATACTATAATAAAGGGAGACATTATATGTTTAAAGAGATATCAGGCACTAGGGAAATGTCTGGAGAGCTACAAAGATGACACCAACTAACAATCTAAGCAACAGAGGAGAATCTACCTTAAATGTCCTCCCATGATAATGAGATTGATGACTTATATGCCATCCTATAGCCTTCATCCAGCAGCTGGTAGAAGTAGAAGCAGACACCCACAGCTAAACCTTGAATTAAACTGAAATCCAGTTGCAGAGGAGGAGGACTGATGAGCAAGGGGTCCATACCAGGCTGGTGAAACCCACAGAAACAGCTGACATGAACAAGGGAGAGCTCTTTGTTCCCAGACTAATAGCTGAGAAACCAGCATGGGACTGATCCAGACCCTCTGAATGTTGGTGTCAGTGAGGAGAGCTTGGAAATCTATGGGGCGTCTTGTAGTGGATCAGTACTTATCCCTATCATAGGAATGGACTTTGGGAGTGGATCCCACATGGAGGGATACTCCCTGAGCCTAGACAGAAGGGGGTGGGCCTAGACCCGATCCTGAAGGATATGACAGACTCTAAGGAGGCTTCACCCTCCTTGGGGAGCAGAAAGGGTATGGGATAGGTAGGGTGTTAGTTGGGGAGGGGAGGGGAGGAGGGGAGGGAGAGGGACATGAGATTGACATGTAAAATAATCTTCTTTCTAATTAAAATAAAAATATTAAAAAGTAAACTAAAGGAGAACACTGAAGGGCAAATAAATAGAATGCTCATTGTTAAGGAAGTTTCTTATTTATCTCTCGGGGTGGAGATATGGTTAGTCCCTAAGGAGATTAAACTTGTTATTATTGATAAGAAAGATGTGCTTTCTTTACCTGGTCAATCATAGAATGAATTAGACATTTTATTTAGATGAGTTGAAATTCCATAAGCACTAGAACATCCACTGAGCTGTTCTTCTCTAGAGTTCTGATATGGTGACTTCAATAGATGGGACACCTTCATATCTGTGCTTTTTTGAGAGTCATAAATTGTATTCTATTTGAAGGTAGGAGGGCCATATGTCTTCTAGTTTCATGAATCTATGTTTGGTAACAGCTTGCCTTTGAAAGAAAAAAAAAGGTGCTGGTCAATATTAATTTAGCTGAAAAACCTGCATGGAAATAACACACAGGTAGGCAGTGTACACTGGCTGAATGGGACATTAGAACCTTGCAGTGATTATGCAACCAACCAACTGGGACATTTGAATATTTAAAAAATACTGTGATGAGATAACTCAGTAAAGAGCTTGCCATGCAAATATGAAGGTCTGGGTTAGACTCCTCCCCATTCACATAATCACATAAAAAGTCAGGTGTGGCTTGTAATTTCAGATCAAGGGAGACTCATATCCCATTTTTTACTAACCAGTCAGCCTGAGCTAACTGTCAAGCTCCAGAGTCCAGTGATCAGTCTCAAAAATAAAAAAAACAAAACAAAACAACAAAAAACCAAGGTGGACAAGCCTCTGGAGAATGACACAACAGACGGACTTCTAAATTCTACACACATGTGCACAAACTTGCAAAGATACACCACACACACACACACACACACACACACACACACACACACACACACACACACACACAAAGGGAGGAGCAAAGAAGAGAGGAAGGGAAGGAAGGAGGCAGGCAGGCAGGCAGGCAGACTGACAGGCACTGTGCTCAGCAAACAAAAATGCCAAGAAGCAGACTTCAGTTTGCAGTCTCACTTTAACAGCTAATCCTCTGAAAATTTAAATGTACATTATGTGGAAATAATTTTTAAAATCGTTTGCTGTTGAAGAATGATTTCTTTTCCATTTTTCTTTCATGAGCCACTCTGAAGTTCCGAGGAGGCTCAGCAGCCACCAGGACCTCAGGTTACCTTAGAAAAGAACCAGTTAACTATTCAAAGTTTTGCCAAAAGAGAGGTAAGTTCATTGTCGGGCATTCCAGCTCAGCATTTTTCTTTGCTAGGAGACATGGCCAATGAGGTTTTTTTCCACAGGTATTAAGTTAAGAGTATTCCCCACTGATCCCTGAATTCGGTAAAAAGAAGAAAAGGAATTGCCAAGAAAAACATTAGAATTGTATATAAAAAGTTCTCAAGATCAAAGTGGCCTGTTGGCAAATGTCACTACTCTGCCTCCCCACCCAGGCAGTTTTGAGCAATGAGGCCTGGTCTGTCAGGGTTCCGATTTCAAACCTCTCAGAGAGGGACACAATGATACTCTGGGTTCAGTGCTCCTTATCTGTGGAGAGTATGGCAGTGGCTTTCCAGTTGCATTTATAGAGCCCAAGGGTAGGATGTTTAGAGGATCTGTGCAGATGTCAGACCAGCGAAGACGTGGGCAGCACTTGTTTACAGACTGCTGTCTCTCATCCTTCCACACTCAGTTGTGTGGGATCTAGCTTCACGACTGCCCCACCTGCTACTTTCTGGTACTCTCCATCAGGAGGGCGTGAGCAGAAAACACAGGACTAGGATAGAAGGATCTGCTCTTTCCTCTTTGCTTCTCGCTCTACCTTGCATCTTCATGCTGGCAGAACTGTTGGTTCCTATACCACAGCTGGGTGTATTTTGCAGTTTTCCCAACAATCATAAACCCACCCCAGGCAGCACCCCCAGCCAGTCAGTGGCCCTCTTAAGAGTCCATCATCAGCACCAGGGGGACCCCCTGTGAGCTCAGAGGCACCAACACTGACTTCCAATACCCCCCCCCAGCATCTGTGCTACAGTAAGGATGTCCTTAAGCATCTATGTTCTTGTCATTCCAGCCTCTTTTTCATGTTCCTATGGTCCCAAAGACGTTGTTTCTGCTTCCTGACACTCCACTTCATGGCACAACACCTTGGTGTCCTATTTGTGTCCCTTTCATCTTCATTATAGGGTTAATCATTCTTTTTACGTTGTTGTCTTTGTGAGGGGAACTAGTTTGCATTTTGTTTCCTGACTAAACAATGACTGGTAAGATGAGCATTTCAGAGGGACAGAGGAAATTACACTCACAGAATTGCCTCTCCCATGTTTGTGCCTAGAGACTTCTAACTCAGGTGTGTGTCTATACTTTGAGTATTCTGATGGGGGTTTCCAAGTCTTGTTGTCCATCTGCTACCACTTAAGGGGCCTGCTCATTTCTCCATGATGAGAATGGAATTCAGTCTTACTGGCTTTTGGTTACAATCACAAGACCCCAGAAAGGAAAAATTCTTCTATCAATTCCAGTGTAAGGTCTGTCTTCACAGATAATGAATTCCATCTAATGTAAATCTCCTTTTAGGAGTTTAGTCTTTGAGAACTTTCTAGATAAAAGAGCAACTCTGCCTGAGGGAGTGTGAGCTGCTGCCTACATCCCACAGACAATTACGGTAGGAGAAAGTAGATTCATTCCCCAGTCACTGGCTCATCCTTTATAACTTTAAGCAATGTGGACAGGCTATGCAGAACATGTTCTCTGGATCACTTATTTCTTCCCTCAGTATGAAATACAAAGAGACTGTATTGGTACTTTCCTCCTTGGTGAAACAAAATACCTGATAAAAGCAACTTAAGGAAGAAAAGGGATATTTTGGCTCACAATTCAGGGGACACAGTCTATTATGGTGGGAAGATACTGGTGGCTGCAGAAGGTGGTTGGTTACATTGTATCCACAGTTAGGAAGCAAAGAATGTATGTGCTCAGCAACTCCAATTGATTGAATCTGGGACCACAGCCTATGGAACAGTACCACCCACGTTTAGGATGGGTCTTCTCACCTCAATGATCTAATCTAGATAATTCTTCAGAGATATACCCAGAGACTTGTCTCCGAAGAGATGCTAGATACTCTTAAGTCAACAATTTAAATCATCACACATCTTCATCCCCATGGCAAATTGTCGGGGCCCATAAAGACGATTCTGCTTCATCTTGTCTCAAGGTCAGAGAGTTCAAACTTGTCCTTAGTAAGTCAAAAGACCTAATGATCTAAGGCTTGGCTACTGCAAGATGTTTTGGTCTTGGGAGCAAATGTCTTATCTAAATAACAGACTTGGGCTGAGGTGTGTTTACTCTTGAATCTCAAGGCCAAGGCTGGACAACAGGTGTGGCTACCAATTCCTTGAAGGATTAATAGAAGAAAGTCTGTTTTTTCCTTATACATGATAATAGAAGTCCTCTGCCTTGTCTTCCTTTTGGTTGGGGGTACTTAAGAATGTTGAAGAATAAACTTGGGGTGTTCAGTATTCACTGCATTGCCTTCCTGACTCTATCCTGTGTCCTGTATTTTTCTTAGTGTCTTTACCTGCCTTTTCTTAATCCATACTCCCCCTCTCAGGTATGAACCAGGCAAGTTGGCTGGATCTGACTAAAGGCCCACAAAGACAGGTTACTAAAGCAAATCCTCCTTGCCTGCCCAGAGAAAGCCATACACAATTCTGTAAGTACAAACAATAATATGAGGCAGATTAAATCCATACTGGGATCACACGTTTCTTTTATTCAAATAATGGGATTTACAAGTAAAGCTTGCTAAAAACATACCAAACTAGCCATGGTGGTGACAATCTGTAATCCTGGCACAAGGAAGGCTGACATAAGAGGAGTTCAAAGTCAGCTTAAGCTACTTAGCAAGACTTTGTATCTAAACAAAAACAAATTAAAATATCTGCAGAAAACATAAGTCAACTTTATATTCATAAAAGAATATTTGACAACTCATTTCCAATGTCTACACTCAAGTTAACTTATTTAACATTGACTTATTTGTACCTAATTTATATGAAGTTTCTCCTATGACTAAAATAAAGAGTGTTTCATGTAAAGTTATAGTGTGCCTAACAACTGTACATCACCTTTTTGGGTTTCCTTGGGAAAGAAAGTTGGTGTTCTCAAGTCTGGCTATAATTTAAGCAAGTTGGCTTAGAATAAAGGCAGAATTCTTTGAGAGAATCACACCATAATTTACTTCAAAAATCCTAATGGGTGTTTGTCTATAGTAAATAATATCTCCCTAAAATACAGGTTCACTCAGAACCTCAAAACATGACCTTATTTGGAACTGGGGCTAGCAGAAGTTATGAATCATGATGAGGTCATATTGGCTGAGTCCTGATCTGGTGATGCAGCAATTGCAAAGTTGTCCTTTGTTGCTGTTTTTCTGTCTCCCCCACACCCTCCCCCGGGACTGTATCAAAGGCCTTGAGCTTGCTAGATGAGCAGTCTAACAATGGATTAGGCCCCTAAGCTTTGATGCCATCATAAGAAGCAGAAACAAAACAGACAGAGGAAAGGGCAGCTTATAATAATGGGAACAAAGAATGGGGTAAGGATCACACTAACCAAGGGATGCCCTTTGTGGCCTATACTACTTTATTAAGTATTGTATAAACAACTGGAAGAGTTTGAAAGTTCTCCACACAAACAAGTGATGAATGTCCAAGCAAGTGGAAATGCTAGTGACCTGGTATGATCTGCACATCGTGCCCATGTCCAATTATCACCCTACCCTTTACACATGCATAAATAAACATAAAACCTTTCAACAAGAGAAGGCACATATAACACTCTTACACTAAAGATTACAAATACTGGTGTTAGAAGTCAAACACATCTCAAGAAGAGGAGAGATGCATTATGGAGTTCAAGAGTTCAATAATGCAAAACCACAAATTCTACCCAAACTTACCTTGAGTAACAAAACACAATGAACTTAATCTTCAAAATGCAATGAGCATAATCTTTTCATCGTTTTGATGTTGACCATGTTAACAGAAGGCAACCTGTGTTCATTCCTTATAAAAGTCATGATTTCCACCTCTGCCTTCCTCCTTCCCTCATCTCTCTTCCTGTCTTCCTCTGTCCTTTTTTCTTCCTGGGTGGTCTTTCCAGAGGCTTGAAAATTTTGTCAATCTGCTATTAAAAACCTATTTATAGCTCAAATGATAGTCTTGACTATGTCTCTGCTTAAATGTTTATTCATTTTTATTCTTTCATAATTATTTCTATCACACTTAATATTATGTTCCTTTGATGAGCTTTTAAAATTAGACATTTTTCTCATTTCTTTTCAACATGGTTTCTTATAAGATAAGTGTTTAAAGTATTTTATTACTGCTTATTTAGGTATACCTATATTTATACTTTTTGTATACTTTGTATCTCTGTTATCTTGTTATATGTCACCAAAGCCTGTCTCCCTCAAATCTTATCACTGGCTCATAACTCAGTGTAATAATTATAGAAAAAAGTGTAGTAAAATTGGACAGTTTGGGGATAGATAATAGCTTAAGTGTCAAACTTGAGGTTATGGTATGTTTTATATTATTACATTTCAGTCCTAAGCTTCTTTTCTGAGAGCAATATAATATATCTAAATGTGATTGTGAGGCTACCAGAAGCAAAGAGTTTCATTAGAATAATAGTTAAAGAAATGAGAAGCAGAAAGATTGTAAACATTATAAAATCAACAAATGGTAGGAGGTAAGGCACATCTTCCCCAAAGAACTTCTTTTTTGCCTTTATCAGCTACAGACATCAGATAAAGGCAAAAAAGAAAGAAAGAAAGAAAGAAAGAAAGAAAGAAAGAAAGAAAGAAAGAAAATTATAGGCCATTC
The DNA here is from genome assembly GCF_003668045.3 of Cricetulus griseus. Classification (NCBI taxonomy): domain Eukaryota; kingdom Metazoa; phylum Chordata; class Mammalia; order Rodentia; family Cricetidae; genus Cricetulus; species Cricetulus griseus. Next base: position 33,893,237 of record NC_048599.1, on the reverse strand, counting down.
TTCTAACAAACATAGATGCAGTTTCTCAACTGAGTATTTGCACATCAAATTCAACAACCCAGGAAAACTACCATTCACCATGATTGGATTGGCTTTATTTCTGAAATCATGCAATCATTATATAATAGATGCAGAAAAGTCTTTTGACAAAAATCCAATGTCACTTTGTAATAGAAGCTTTAAAGATGATAGGAATAGAAAGAACAAATCTCAAATAACAAAGGCCATATACAACAAACCTCTATTCAGTAGTATGTCAAATGGGGGAAATGCTTTTCCAATTTAAGAATAAGACAAAGGTACCCATATTCTTCACCTTTATTCAAAATAGTACTTGAAACCTTACAACACTAAAACAAGAGAAAGAATAACTGAAAAGGATACAAAAAGGAGAGGAAGATGTCAAAGTATCCCTACTTGTAAAACAATATGACCCTGTACCTAAGGAACTCTAATATTCTGTCACAAGACTCTTAGAACTGACAAACATTTGCAGAAATTTGGTAGGATACAATAGTCAATATGAAGAGAACATCAGTAACCTTGCTATATAGAAGACAGTAACAAACATACTAAAAGAAACCAGGAAAAAAATCATTCATAATATCCTCAAAAACACCTCACAATAAACCCAACAAAGGAAAGGAAATACCTCTATTATTAATTATACTATATAACATAATATATAAATATATCATTAATAGAAATAAATATATCATTACATATATTAAATACATTATATATAAAATATATTTAAGAACAAATTAGAATATTGAATAAATTGAAGAAGGCTGTTGGAAATGGAAAGACATTCCATGCTCATGGGTCAGCAGAATCAATATTGTGAAAATGATTGCATTACCAAAAGCAATCTACATAGTCACTGCAATTATCCCACTCAAATTCCATGACGTTCTTCATATAAATAGAGAAAACAATCCTAAAATTCATATGGAAGCCAAAAGTCCCAAGATAGTCAAAGCCAAAACAAAAGAACAAAGCAGGAGGTATCAGCACTTCTGCTTTCAAATTGCACTGTAGGACCAGAGTGACAACAATAGAAATACAGAACAATAATATAAAGGACATGTATACAGGACCACATGGCTACATCTGCTCCATTATTGACTAACATACAAAAATACACACTTGAAGTAAGAGAACCATTCAGTAAACAATACTGGGTAAATAGTATTTGGTTATCCACAAATAGAATAATGAAACAAGATCTATATCTCTCACCCTGTACAAAAAATTGACCCCAAACAATCAAAATCCTTCTGGTAAAACCCCAAACTCTGTAACTGTTAGGGAGAATACTTAAAACCAAAGCTACAGGTAAGGGTTTTCAGAAAAGCATTCTGGGAACAATCCACACGACAGAGAAATTAGATGGTATTAAAGCAAAATGTGCACAGCAAAGAAAACCATTGAATGGAGAGAGAAACTATGCAATGGGAGACAACCAGTGCTGTCTACTGAAGAGGGCTGACATTCTCTAGAATATACCAGAAACTCAAAACACAACATAGCAATGAATCAAATTACTCAGACAATAATGGGCCTAATGAAATGAGCAGACATTGCTCAAAAATGTGGTATTTCTGTCCAATAAGCATATGAAAAAATCCAACATCAACAGCCATCAGATGAATGCAAATTAAAATACATCTCAGTCAGAATGATAGCCATTATGAAAACCAGTAACAACAAAATCTGACGAGGATTCAGGGGAGAGGGAGCCCTTAAACTGATGATGGGTCTGTGAATCAGCTACCCACTATGAAGTCGTTATGGTGATTCCTCCCAAATCTAAAAATATCTACTATGTCACCCAGATATATTCCTGGTCACTTACGCAGAAGACTGTTAGTGAGCATATTACAACAGTGCTTGAACATTGATGTATATTGTAGCACCACTCATGACAGCCAAGTTGCAGATCCAGCCTGGATGTCTTCTAAGACAGAAATGGATCAAAGACCTCAGCATAAATCCAGCCACACTGAACCTCTTAGAAGAGAAAGTGGGAGGTACCCTTGAAGAAATTGGCAGAGTGAAAGACCCCCGAAGAGGTACTTTCGTAGAGGGAGACCCACACCCAGGAATCAGCGAGGCCACGAACTGGATGTAAAAACAAGAGGCTTTATTGGAGACGCGGGTACCCGGGGCGACTTAGCTTCTGTGTGGCTAAGCGCCCCGAGCCAAGGGAGAGGTGCCTTTTTTATAGAAAAAAAACACAAGCGAGGAACAGGGATTCTATTGGATGGTTCAAATGAGGCACAGAGCCATTCCAGATCAGCATATTCTCAAGGTCTGGTGTCTGGTACAACAGACTTGATTCCTCCCTCCGCGCCCAGGTGGCTGACCTTGGGACGAAGGTTCCCCAAGGGGGGGCGGCGTGGGGGCGAGGGGTGCCCTTTTCCCGCTCGGCCCCAGCCCCGGGGCGCGGTGCCAGGGCAGCCCCGCCTGGGTGAACCGGCTTGGGAGGGAAAACGGCAGCCGGGGGAAGTGGAGGCCGGCGGGGGCAGGGACAGCGGGATGAAGGTGAAGCAGGGCGGCTCTGCGGCAGCTCGCCCGCGCTGCACTCTCCAGCCCCTGGCCGTATCCTGGCTCTGCCCTGCTCAGTCCCCGACGCGCTGCCCTAGGTCAACTGCTCTTCTCAGCCCATCCCGGCTGCTCCAGAGAGAACACCCAGCATCAGCATAGGCGGGGGGAGACAGAGAGGCAGCGGGCCTTTCATTCCCCCATTTCTCTTGTGACTGAATGGAATCTTTCATTCAGAGGTCTCTGGATATTCTGGATCTATTTGCTTTAGCTGGTGGTATTGTTGAGTTAAGATTAAGGCCTGTATGACAGATAGTCGTTCTCTGATGAATAGAATGCAGGGACCAAATATGAGGATCAAAAATAGGATAACCAGAGGTCCCATGAGCGTGGATATAAGGGTAGTCAACCAGGGGGACTTAGCGAACCATCCTTGTTGAGATTCAAATAGCTGTTGTCTCTGTTTAAGCCTTTCCCTAAGTTTGGCCATGCTGTACCTGTAAAAAAACAGCATTCTTCCTTGAGGGCAGCACATAGCCCCCCCTTCCTGTAAAAATAATAAATCTAATCCTCGTCTGTTCTGCAGGACCATCTCAGAGAGTGATGTTAAGGATTTCTCGAGTGCATTGACTGACTCTTCTAGGACCTGGATATCCGTGTGCATGGCTTGCTGTAGAAGTTTGAAATGACTAGTTTCCTGTAAGGCAACCGTACCGGTTCCTATGCCAGCTGCTATACCTCCCATAGTAATTCCCCGGAATAATAGGGCCACGGTTAAGGACATTGGCTCCCTCTGATGTCGCGTTGACTTCTCTAGTACCCTATAAATATATTCAGGTTGGTGGTATGTGACTTTGGGCCAAAGTTCTATCAATATACAAAAGTCAATGGTGGTGTTGAGAACAGTGGTAGAGACACAGGGAGTCAACCCAGTACTGCAAGCCCAATAAGTTCCATAAGGGGCAACAAGGTATCGGCTGTCCTGAGATAATGGCTCTGTTTGGTTACATAACTCTTGATATGAGGGAGGAACCCTGCCTATGCATAGCCCCTTTCCTGAGACCTCAGACAATGTGAGCTTGTGCTGCATGGCAGTTTCACAACTGGTAGGCGCTGAGGTCTGGTGACGCCGGACCCAGACAGTGTCCCCGATCTGGTAGGAATGGGGAATGGTAGGATGGTCCCTCTGGTCTTTATAAGTTTTTTTTTTAAAGGTGTGAGCCCATATGGCCTAGGGGTATGCTAGGGGGAGTAGGAGGACCCAGTCTCTAGTGTCCCCATCAGGGAGTGATAGGTACTGGCATCCCCACGCAAGGGAGTTCCCTTTGACTTAGCATTTCAACCAGGGAGAATGGACGGCGAAATTCTTTTCCAAACTGCTTCCTGCTGACTTTGGGACGAAGTTAGGGACCCCAGAAGGTTGAAATGCTAGTCAAAAGCAAAAAGGAATTTAGGCAACGGGGAATCCATCAGGGGCTTCTGGTTAGCAGACACTGTTGCAGAGATAGGGGGTGTCCATATCAGCAGACTAGTTCACATCCATAGCAAGTCTAGGGTTCGCAGTCTACTTAGAACAGTCTGAAGTCAGCAACTGGTACTCAGATGTCTGTCAGAAGCAGAAACCTGTTTAAGACATATTTAAACTAGGAACAGAGGTTAAAACTTATTTATAGAAGCCCACAGTGCAGAAAAAGCAGATATCTGGATATCTGTTCAAACAGCAAGAACATATTTATAACTTTGAGTCCTAGCAAAAACTACAGATTTGGGCTATAAGCATGTACATTTTTCTTCTGTCCAGAGAGCTAGGTATGGATTGGACAGAGGTGCCTTTGGCCTGATGAAAAGCCCTTTAAGTTTGTACTTAGATGACAACCAAAATAAACTTAAAAACCTTGAGCTTGTGCCTGAACAGTAGATAGTCATTATTTTATCAGCTAACATACTGACTAGTCTATAGTGGATCTGACTGTCTGATGCTGTCAAGCTGACAACCAGTAATATTTCAGAGATCTGAGAAGGGTATATTTTATCCGAATCTACTAAAAAGTGACAGAAGCCAGTTAGAAGCAAGTCCATATACAGTTAGCCAAACCCAAGTTTCTCCATTACCGTTGGAGGCAGCTGTCTCAAAGAACAGCAATCTTCGCCAGGCCTATATTGTGAGAGGTTTTATTTTCTCTCTGTGGAAGAGGGACATGGAAAAGACTGACCTTGTTTTGTCTAGGCAAAGGGGTACAATCAATTTTCCAGCGTCCAGCAGCTTTGTCCACAGTCTCGGCCAGGTTCTGGCAGGCGGCAGGTTTCATATCTGAGCATCTGCTCATTGGTCCAGGTGCAGGAACTGAGGTGCCTGTAATCTTCGGGTCATTGTCAGGATCTGGCAGTCTGTCTGACATTATAAACTTTAGAGATAACAATTTAAATGCCATATTCTGAAGATCTCTGAAGCATTAGAGGTCTGTTTGTCTGTTTTAATTACTTGCCTTAAGCATACATTAAGTATCTACAGGTGGCTAGGTAAGGTCTTATTTCTGTAAATAATCAGCACCTGTTCTAGAGAGGTACAGGTGATGCAAGCCCAGGGCAGGCACATCTAAGTGCCAGGATTCCTTAAACAGTAGCTTAACTTCTTTCTTAGGCAGGGTTTTTCTGTGACTTTGGAGCCTGTCCTGGAATTCGATCTGCCGGACCAGGCAGGCCTTGAACTCATAAAGATCTATCTGCCTCTTATTCCCGAGTGGTGGGATTAAAGGCGTGTATCCCCAATGTTCTAAACTTAAGGTGTGTGCTACCAACATCCTGAGCTTAAAGGTGTGTGTTATCAACATCCTAAACTTATTTCTAAAATATAAACTGTAATATCTTATAATTTAAATTGAAGCTCTTTAAGTACAAACATTAATAAAAACAAACATAAAAAAACTGGTTTTAAAAAGAAATTTAAATTCCCTTAAGGTCTTTCTGTAATATATAGAAGCATTAACATTGTAAATCTCAATTGAAAAACTTGTTTCTAAGATGGTACCTCTAATTTCCATGCGGTCATCTTTAGTCAAGATGGCGGTTTAAGTATTCCTTTTTTAATTTTAGCAAAATGGCGACCAGTCAAGTCATATGAACATTTTAAAACAAGTATATATAAAACAGAATTAGCTTAATATGGTTAAAATTTTAGACATGAGAAACCATAGCACAGTTTACATTTTTCTCTGACTTATAATAACCTTTTTTCTGACTTTTAACAACTTTCCTCTGACCTTTTATAACTTGCTTTGACCCTCCATAACTTTCTGTAACAATCTTCTCTGCTATGACTTGCTTGCTTTAATTTTCTATAACCTTTTAGTTCATTTCTCTGACTCTCTTAGACATTCTTAGACAAGTTTCCTTTTTCCTTTCCCTCTTTATTATTTAAGTCTCCTACATTTTTTTTTCATTTCTCAGTTAACATCAAAATTTTATCAAAGTCCTTTTTACAGTTCTTAATAACTTTAAGGCCGTTTAGATGTCCGGATCAGGCCAGATAAGTTTATACGCTCGAGCTGAGGAACAAAGAGTAATTCATTTGCGTTTATGCACATCAATTACAAAACAAAGGCCAAACAACACAGAACACAGAACAGGTTTTCGCAGCGCGGTTTCGACAGAGAGTCGAAAGAATTGAGAGGGGGGTCGAAGAAGGGGGCCCTCCTTCTTCGTCCCCAGTAAAGATTGCAAATCCCTCAAGCCGAGGGCCTTCTCCAAAGAGACTGGGAAGATGTCCAGTCATAGATCTAAGTTCAAAGTACAAATCCCTCACACCGAGGGCTTCCCAAGTTCAAAGTACAAATCCCTCACACCGAGGGCTTCAAACGCTACCAGGACGTCTCCTGGAGCCGCGGTCGGGAGTCCGAACTCGTCAGTTCCTCTCGGAGCCGCCAAATACAAATGTACACAGCTGTATACTACAAACGCAAGCGCAATTTACAAGACGGACTCAGACCAGACAAGACAAAACAGTGGATCCGCACAACACTTACCTCCCAGACGTGGGTCGGTGGTCCCTGGGCGGGTCTCGATCCCGGACGAGCCCCCAAATGAAAGACCCCTGAAGAGGTACTTTCATAGAGGGAGACCCACACCCAGGAATCAGCGAGGCCACGAACTGGATGTAAAAACAAGAGGCTTTATTGGAGACGCGGGTACCCGGGGCGACTTAGCTTCTGTGTGGCTAAGCGTCCCGAGCCAAGGGAGAGGTGCCTTTTTTATAGAAAAAAAACACAAGCGAGGAACAGGGATTCTATTGGATGGTTCAAATGAGGCACAGAGCCATTCCAGATCAGGATATTCTCAAGGTCTGGTGTCTGGTACAACAGACTTGATTCCTCCCTCCGCGCCCAGGTGGCTGACCTTGGGACGAAGGTTCCCCAACGGGGGGGGCGTGGGGGCGAGGGGTGCCCTTTTCCCGCTCGGCCCCAGCCCCGGGGCGCGGTGCCAGGGCAGCCCCGCCTGGGTGAACCGGCTTGGGAGGGAAAACGGCAGCCGGGGGAAGTGGAGGCCGGCGGGGGCAGGGACAGCGGGATGAAGGTGAAGCAGGGCGACTCTGCGGCAGCTCGCCCGCACTGCACTCTCCAGCCCCTGGCCGTATCCTGGCTCTGCCCTGCTCAGTCCCCGACGCGCTGCCCTAGGTCAACTGCTCTTCTCAGCCCATCCCGGTTGCTCCAGAGAGAACACCCAGCATCAGCATAGGCGGGGGGAGACAGAGAGGCAGCGGGCCTTTCAAGAGGAGACCACTTCCTGAACAAAACACCAGTAGCACAGACACTGAGATTGACAATTAATAAATGGGACCTCCTGAAACTGAGAAGCCACTGTAAGGCAAAAGACACACTCAACAAGACAAAACTGCAGCCCACAAAATGGGAAAAGATTTTCACCAACCCCATATCTGACAAAGGGCTGATTTCCAAAATATACAAAGAACTCAAGAAGCTAGTCACCAAAACATTAAATAATTTAGTTAAAAGTGGGCTTCAGAACTAAATGGAGAATTCTCAATAGAGGAATCTAAAATTGCTGAAAGACACTTAAGAAATTGCTCAACATCCTTAGCCATCAGGGAAATGCAATACCATCTTACACCTGTCAGAATGGCTAAATCAAAAACACCAAATGAGATACCATTTTACACCTGTCAGAATGGCTAAAATCAAAAAAACACCAATGACAGTTTATGCTGGAAAGGATGTGGAGAAAGGGGAACATTCTTCCACTGCTGGTGGGAGTGCCAACTTGTGCAGCCACTTTGGAAATCAGTATGGCGATTCCTCAGGTAAATGAGAACCAGTCTAACTCAGCATCCAGCAATTCCACTCTTAGGCATATACCCATAGGATGCACATTCATACAACAAGGAAATCTGTTCAGCTACTTTAACAGCGCATTATTTGTAATAGCCAGAACCTGGAAGCAACCTAGATGTCCCTCAACTGAAGAATGGATACAGAAAATATATCCATTTGCACAATAGAGTACGACTCAGCAGAAAAAGAACAATGGAATTTTAAAATTTGCAGGCAGGCAAATGGATGGAACTTGAAGAAATCATTCTAAATGAGGTAACTCAGTCACAGAAAGATAAACATGGTATGTACTCACTCATATATGGATATTGGACATGGAGAAAAGGATCACCAGCCTATAATCCACACTGCCAGAGAAGCTAGGAAACAAGGAAGACCCTAAGAGAGACGTACACGGTCCTGCAGTGATACAGAAAGGGACACGAGCCCCTGAACAAATGGGGAGCATGGGGGAGGGGGAGGGAGGTAGGAGAAAGAGGAGGGAAGAAGAAGAGGAGAGGAGGAGGAGAACGTAAGCAATCAGGAAGATTGAGTGGGGAGAGGTGATGGGGAATGTACTGTGTATGTTTATCTTATTGATTGTTAAATAAAATACTGTTTGGCCAATGAGATAGCAAGTAGACGGGACTAGGAGTCAAAGAGGATTCTGGGAAATGTAGTAGAGAAGTGATGATCCAGGCAGGAAGTGACATAGCAAGGAGACTCACATTTAAGCGAAGATGAAATAGGGAAGGGCCTCTCTTTCCCCTTCGCCTCCTCCAACAGCAGGATGTGATCCACCAGCAAGGAGGGATGCCAATAAGGCGTCCGACAAGATAAGTCTTATAAAATATATAAAATATATAGGTTTATGATAGTTAAGACTGAACTAACAGATGAGAATCCTAGTCATTGGCCAAGCAGCATTGTAACTAATACAAGTTTCTGTGTATTTATTTGGGCCTAACTTGGGCGGGCGGCTGGCATAAAGCTCACACCTGGCGGTGGGGCTCAGGCAGCTTTTGGCAGAAAGATTTATCGTAACAGAATGGTGGCAGTGGTGGGATAACTCCATGCCCCAAGGTTCCCAGAGAAAGAGGTAAACCTGCTGCCACAGCCTGCCGCCGCTGAGAGGCATCGGAACAGTTTCCATATGCTCGCGCCTTCTCGGCACTTCTGGAGTTTAGACTCAGCATTTCTAAGATGATAAAGACAGATCCAGATAAAGAAAAACCTCTAAAGGTTTACACTGCGTTTAAAAATATATGTAGGCTTGTGAGAGAAGGAAGCAGAGGCAGGCGGATTTCCACAGAGAAACACTGTCTCAGAAAAAAAGAAACAATAGGAAGTAAAAGTAAAATAGTAAAAAAGCCACCTAGAGATAAAAAATACACAGAGAATCTGGATACTAAATGCCATATGTTGTCTTTAAATTGATTGCCGAGGAAAGAATTACTGCTGCTAAAATACATTTGATTATAAATGCTGCTAAATTAATCCAACTTATAAATTTTAAAAATGTTTTGACTTCAAAATTTAAGTCTAAGGACAGGCTACTTAGAAATAAAGGTTTTGCTTGTATTTCCACAGAAAATAAAAAGCTATGGATTCCTTCCAGACTAATATGGTTTAATCAAGCAAGACCCCCTAAAGCTGAGATGATACAGCCTTACAGACTACAAAAACAAGGACTTGGTCAGGTTTCTATGTTTTATCATGATCCCTATGGTATATGAACATTGTCCCCAATCAGCAGGAAGCAGTTTAGAAAGAACGACGCCCATATTCCCAAGTATTGTTTATAAATGTTTGTTTTCATTTAAATGGGGTTAGTTATAAATGATAATGAGCATAGTCAATCTCTTTTTAAAGAAAAAGGGGGGAATAGGATATAGGAATGAATACTTTGCATTGGTATAGATTTTCATTTGTTGATACAACTTTAAGGTCAATTTTGTGATAGGTATATGTCTCTTCTTGTTTGGGTATTGTGTTTATACAGATCTTTTACCTATAATAGTCAGAACTTATAATTAGGTTAGTTAGGTTTTCTAAATTTACAGAGATGTATTTGAGATGGTTAGGTATTCTTCAAACCTTTCAAAGACCTACAGAAATATGGCATTTAAATGGTTTAGGGTTTTTCTTGGCAGTGAGACACAACTGCTCCTGGCACACCAATTACGTCAGAAAGGAGGATGGGTATCAAAGAAACTCATTATGGAGTTTGCTTTCAACATGGCAAGATTAGCCATTTGGGCAAGAAACTGCTCTTGCCTGGACTGTTTGTTGCTTAATAAACTAGACATGCAGGACCCACAAGAAAATGACTACTGAACTTACAAAACAAGACAGTTCTGAAGGGTTCCTGTTGAAATGGAGAAGTGTGTCAGACATACTATGGCCTATGGGCTGAAGATGGATGCCCCAATGTTACAGAGGAACTTTGGGTGACTGTCCAGGTAGTGAGAAGTCTCTGTCAATTCTAGAGTTTATATATTATCCTTCTATGGTCTTTGATAGAGTTAAAGACAGATAGTTATGGTTATAGGTTTCTTCAGTTATAAAAGATAAGTTATCCTTGTTTTTATTTAGACAGAAAAGAGGAGATGATGGGGAATGTACTGTGTATGTTTATCTTATTGATTATTAAATAAAATACTGCTCAGGCAGCTTTTGGCAGAAAGATTTATCGTAACATAGAGGAATAGAGGAGAGCAAGAAAGAAGACACATCAATAGAGGGAGCCATTATAGGTTTAAGGAGAATCTGGCACTAGGGAATTGTACAGAGATCTACAAGGATGACCCCAACTGGTACCCTAAGCAATAGTGGAGAGGCTAACTTAAATGGCCTTCCCGTATAATGAGAATGATAACTACCTTAAATGCCATCATAGAGCCTTCATCCAGTAGCTGATAAAAGCAGAAGCAGAGATCCATACCTAAGCACCAAGCCAAACTCCTGGAATCCAGTTTCAGAGAAGGAGGAGTGATGAACAAAGGGGTCAAGACCACATTGGAAAAACCCACAGAAACAGCTGACATGAGCAAGTGGGAACTCATGGACCCCCGTCTGACAGCAGGGGAACCAAAGTAGGAACAAACCAGGCCCCCTGAACATGGGTGTCAGCTAGGAGCACTGGGAAGTCTATGGGGCCACCGGCAGTGCAACCAGGATGTATCCCTAGTGCAGGAACAGTCTCTGGGAGCCCATTTCTCATGGAGGGATAGTCTCTTAGCCTAGATGCACAAGGGAGGGCTGCCCCAGATGACTTGACAGATATTGATGATCCCTAATGGAAGGCCTCACCCTCCCTGGGGAGTGGATGGGGATAGGATGGGGCGTTGGTGGTAGGCATGGAAGGATGGGAGGGAGAGGGAACTGGGATTGATATATAAAATAAGATTGTTTCTAATTTAAATAAAATCTACAAAAAATTCTACTTCAACAAAATACCAAAAAAACCCCAAGTACTCATTGCTTACCAGAAACCATATTTAAATATAAAGACTCATATAGGCTACAAGTAAAGGGATAGAAAAAGATAATTCATATTTATCACAATCAAGGAAACAAAAGTAATGGTTAATTTCAAACATATCTTTCTTTAGGGCAAGAAAAATTATTTGATATTGTAAGGTATTTCAAAATGTTAAGAAGAAAGCATGAGGGTAGGGGAGAGGGAGCTGGCAGAATGAGAGGAGAAAAAGAGGAGGGGAGAGGAGGAATTGGAGGAGCAGGAAGGTTGAGTCGGGGGACGAATAGAGGAGAGCAGGATGAGAGATACCATAACAGAGGGAGCCATTATAGGTCTGAGGAGAGATCTGGCACTAGGGAGATTTCCAGAGATCTGCAAAGATGACACGAACTGACAATCTAGGCAATGGTGGAGAGGCTACCCTAAATGTCCTTCCCCTATAATGAGACTGATGACTATTTTATATGCCACCCTAGAGCCTTTATCCAGTGGCTGATGGAAGCAGAGGCAGACACCCACAGATACACACTGAACTGAACTCTGGAACCCAGTTTCAGAGAGGGAGGAATGAATATCAAAGGGGTGGGGACGAGGCTGGTGAAACCCACAGAAACAGCTGGCCTGAACAAGGGGGAAGAACATGGACCCAAGACTGCTGTCTGGGAGGCCAGCACGGGACTGATCCAGACCCCTGAATGTGGATGTCAATGAGGAGGCCTCCACACTCTAGGGTCCCCTGGTAGTGGATCAATATTTTTCCCTGGTGTAAGAAGGGACTTTGAGAACTTTGTGAAGGGATGCTCTCTCAGACTGGACACATGGGGGAGGGTCTAGACCCTGCCCAGGATGGTGTGGTGGACTTTGGGGAGCCCCCATGGAAGGCCTTACCCTTCCTGGGGAGCAGAGGGGGGATGGGGTGGGGGCTGGAGGGAGGGTTGGGGGGAGGGCAGAGAGAGGGAGAAGGGATTGACATGTGAAGCAAGCTTGTTCCTAATTTGAACTAATTAAAATTAATAACAACAAAAAAGAACTTTGTATTAAAGGAACAAAAAGGCTTCAGTTGGGATATATTGTATGAGAGAATACTGAACTAAAAAATAAGGTAAAACAAAATCACAGAGTACACAGAAAATCAGACAAGATATGGCTGATCTATATAGGGTCATCAGTCACCTTGATTTTTATAGAATACTCCATCAAATAATAGCAGAATATACATTTTTCCCCTGGCTCATATGACATTTTTACCACACTGACCATAAACCATTCCTTAGTAAATAAAAAGGAATAGAAATCACGTAAAATATGCTTAGGGATCAAGTTAGAAATCAATTACAGAAAGATTTCTATAAAGCAGTAAAAAAATTCAGAACATAAATTAAGATTATTTAAAAATAATATTACATTTCTGGGTAATTTCTAAGTCTCTGGTCCATATATTTGTTTAATTTAATTGGTTTTGTTTGCTTGCCTAAGAAGTGTGTGTGTGTGTGTGTGTGTGTGTGTGTGTGTGTGTGTGTGTGTGTGTGTGTGTATACAAATGCAGGGCATCAACTCTAAAACCTTGTGCATCACCCATAAGCACCCTACCACTGAGCTACAGCCTCAGTCCAAATTGTTTTAACATGAAATGTTGGCACACAATTTCAGGGTCCATTAGATTTCAGCTTTGGCCTTGGTGTTATATTCTGACCTATTATTTGGCTTTGCTGCATCTCAGTCTTTGGAAATGCAGTTTCTACTCTACTCTGTCTTATCACTCTGTTTTTGCAGCCCAGTAATCAGTTTCCCACAATCATATGATTACATCAATAGCCCTTATATCTCATTGGAAACAATGGCAGCATTTAAAAGAAAGCCTGCTTAGCAGCACTATTTGTAATAGCCAGAAACTGGAAGCAGCCTAGATGCCCCTCAACTGAAGAATGGATGGAGAAAATGTGGTACATTTACACAATGGAGTACTACTCAGCAGAAAAAAACAATGGAATCTTGAAATTTGCAGGAAAATGGATGGAACTCGAAGAAACCATTCTGAGTGAGGTAACCCAATCACAAAAAGATAAACATGATATGTACTCACTCATATGTGGATTTTAAACATAGAGTAAGGGATTACCAGCCTACAATACATACTGCTAGAGAAACTAGTATACAAGGAGGACCCTAAAAGAGACAAACTTTGTCCCCTGGAGAAGGGGAAAGGGACACGATCCCCTGAGCAAATTGAGAGCACGGGAAGAGGGCGGAGGGAGCTATGAGAATGAGAAGGGAAGAAAAGGAAGGATGCAGAGGTCATGAGGGAGCAGAAAGGTTGAGTCAGGTGTAGATTAGAAGAAAGGATATGTGATAGGTAGGGTTTTAGTTGGGGGGTGGTAGGGGAGGAAGGGAGGGAGAAGGGAACTGGGATTGTCAGGTAATTCAATCGTGTTTGTAACTCAAATAAAAAAAGAAAAAAAAGAAAGCATGCTGTTTAGATTTATTCTTACTATCTGAATTTCTATTTCCAAATACAGATACATGTGCTAAAGGTAACTTTGGACAAAAAGTATGTATATGATGAAATTCCATTAAAGTATGGATACATATTAATTATTATGGGAGTAAGATGTTGCAGTGAGTAATTATGAATTTTAATGTTTTATTAGCATATATTAATTACACACAATAGTGGGTTTCTCGTTATTTTCATGGGTGTTTATAACATGTTTTGGTCATAGTCTCATCCCTCTAGCAGACTTCTCTCTCTCTTGCTGATAACCCTTGCTCTTCAAGTAGCTCTGCCTCTACTTTCATGTAAGCCATTTTTTTGTGTGTGTGTGACTCATTGACAGGAGTTTGAGCCTTTTTTTTTTTTTTTTTTTTACCAGTAGCTATACCACTGATGAAAATGCCCCCTAACCTACCTGTTAACTAGCTATAAATCCTTAGGGTAGAGTAATTATTATGATTTTTCAAAGAGGATGATAGAACTGGGAGTCCACAGGCCACACTGACTGGGGAAGCAGTAGGCTACCTGAAGATCTTTGCTTCTCAGAAGCATGCCAGATTCCAGGTACATCTTTCAGTTTGTGTTCAAAAATTAATAAAACAGAGAGCAATGGAGGGAAATTACTAGCTAGAAGGAGTAGAGCTATAATCAGCATTCTTTGTGTGTGTGTGTGTGTGTGTGTGTGCGTGTGTGCGTGTGTGCGTGTGTGCGTGTGTGTGTGTGCGTGTGTGTGTGTGTGTGTGTGTGTGTGTGTGTGTGTGTGTGTGTGTGTGTAAGACAGATGTTTATTTCAGCTTAAAGTTTATAGTCCATTACTTGGGGATGCCACATAGGTGTCTGGAAGTCAAGGCAGGAATCTGGAGGCAAGAACTGAAGCCGGAGACCATGGTGATGCTTACTGGCTTGCTTTACATCATTGCCTTCCTTCCTTCCTTCCTTCCTTCCTTCCTTCCTTCCTTCCTTCCTTCCTTCCTTCCTTCCTTCCTTCCTTCCTTCTTTCCTTCCTTCCTTCCTTATTAATTTATTCTTTCATGTTTTACATTCCATCCACAGTTTCCTTTCCTTCCTCTCATCCCAGTCCCTCCTTCCCCTCCCCACTCCCCATCCACTCCTCTGTTTCCCTTCAGAAAAGGGCAGACCTCCCAGATATATCAACCAAACATGGCATATCAGGTTTCAGTAAAGAGTAGATACCTCCTAGAAGAAGGGGAGAAAGAACTGGAGGAGTCAGAAGGGTTACAGACACCACAAAACCCCCACAGAATCAGCAAACCTGGACTCATACAGACTCACTGAGACTGAACCAACAACCAGGGCGCCTGCATGGGTCCAACCAAGGCCCTCTGCATATAAGTTATGATTGTGTAGCTCAGGGTTTTGTGGGACTCCTCTCAGAGCAGGGGCTGTTTCTGATGCTTTTACTTGCTTTGGGGGACTCTTTTCCACCTACCGGTTGCCTCCTCCAGCCTTAATACAGTCAGCATCTTTAGCCACCAGCAGACTACAAGATACACAAGAGGCTCAAGGAGGGCCATGTCAGATGCTGGCAAGAGACATTCACATAAGCAGCAGTGACATGCTTAAAAGGCTTCCAAGAAAGAAACAAAATGGCAACCAAAGCCCTTCTTGCTTTAACACTGTGTTTCGCTGTGAGTTAATGGATGGAGTCACTACCAGCCGTGGTTGCTTTCAGAGAAAATTGGTGGAAGCGGTTAGAAGAGGGACCAAATGAAAGATCTTAAAATGTAAGTTTCACTAGTAGTTCAAGGGAAGCATTCAAGTAGCAGAGGAGAATAGAATTCAGAGATTAACTCTGTGCTTCTGAAAGCTAGTTGTGTCTCCCTTTTGTTTCCATAGTCATGATGGGGAAAGACATTTTTATAGTATTTTTACAATACAGAAGCTTCATGTAGAACCAACTCTGACATATAATCCTCTATCTTTGCCAATATCTTCATAAATATCACCATTATATCTGTCGCTGAATATATTTACTCTCTTTAAAGCAGAGAAAGATATAAGTTTGTTAGATGGCTCCAATAACTGGGTTAAATACATTATATGATATAAATGTTTATGTTATTTCTATAATCATATAAATGTCTTTACAATAGCAAATAACTTTTCTGGCTCTAAGGAAAAAATTTTGAAATTGACAATTTCCTTTGTTCCCTTGATGGTGTTCATACAAACTATCCTTTTCTATTCCTTTACTTTTAGGCTATAGGAGTCTTCATATTTAAAAATGGTTTCCCAAAACAAAGAAATTAATTAATTAACCTGGTGGGGATGTTAATTGCATCGCCAGGTCCAGTTAACAGAGGAAATCTGTTTACTATTACTATGTACAGTATAATGGACACAATAAAGTGGCAGCTGATAGTCCATCCTGAGTCCATCAAACTTTTAAAATGTGGTATCAAAATTCTAACCAATACAATTATACTGATGACTGAATGTTTTGGGTCAGTGTTTCTGATTTATTTGTCTGTGACAGAAGTTCATTTAAAATTCTGTGATCTTTGTTTGCCTTGATTGAAAAGACTGATTTAGCATCTAGTCCTGTTGAATTTGGCCACGGGTAGTGTTTGATGCTTTCCTTCCAATACACCTTGAGAGGATGAGAAAATAAGTGAGAACATAAAATGAGCCCTGACTATCGTCATGTTCACTATCAATATCATTGGGGTTTTGGTTTTAGCTGGAATGGGAATGGCAGGAATAATTTCAATACAAAAATATAAAACCAGCACATGATGGAGAAAACTGCCCCAGAGGCACCCCTACCTACTGAAAATTAGCAGTCACCCATGCCCATCCAATTAACTCCTCGGTCTGCTTGGGTCCTGGGTGATTGACTCATGTGTGTGAGCACCTAAGATTTGGATGTAGATCCAGTCAGTGCAATTCACTTGCTAAGTGAAACCGCAGACCTAGTGAAATCCGCATGCTTGCAAGAGGTTAAGGGAAGCAGTAGTTGGGGGTGGGTGGGGCTGTCTACAAGACTGATGACAAATGAAGACCTGGCAAGTGTGTCAAGTTAACAGCTGGGAATGGGAAAACACCCAGACGGATGGCGGGAGGCACACCTTGGTAAAGAATGATCTCAGTCTCATGGGAAAGGAAAAAAGCTCTAAGAAAACTGATGAAGCTATGATACATGTTTATTAAAATCCCTTCTCATTATGAATATAAATACTGTCTAAGTACAATTACTAATAATGGAGACTATGTATTAGATATTTATCATGTGGCCGACACTGCTTTAAGTATTTTTTGCATTAATCTAACTTTGCTCTTGCCTTCTTTAACTGCTCTCGTTTCATACATGAGTGAACTAAGCTGAAGACAGACTTAAGCCACTCTCCCAAAGTCACACAGCTAGTGAGTGGCTAAATTGGTCAATTAAGGATATTATAGCAGAAGTCTATTGAAAAAATTACAACTTATTAATCAACATGTTCATTATCTGTTTTAAGAACTGTGTGTTATCCGGGTAGTGGTGGCCACGCCTTTAATCCTAGAACTCAGTAGGCAGAGGCAGGCAGATCTCTGTGAGTTCGAAGCCAGCCTGGTCTACAGAGTTCTAGTACAGTAAGATTCTTTTCTTAAAACATATTATGCATACTAGTCCCGTCTTAGTGGTAGAACTTAGAAATATTTTCCATTCTGTAAGGTTGTCTTGATAGTAACCTTTAAAACAGAATTATTTTCTGCTTTGATAAAGTATAATTAACCAATTTTTAGGTTTCCCTGCTTTGGCATTAACCTGACTAGTCTTAATAGTCAACTTGATGCAGTCTTGAGTCATCTAATGAAAGAATTGCCTATGGGCATATCGGTGACCACTGGTTTGATTGCTAATTTATGTGGGCACTACCATCCTTGGGAAGATGGTTCTGGGAAAGCCAGCAAAACATGAGCATGAGAAGCTAGAGAAGGAGTCAACAAGCAGAGTTCCTCCACAGTTCCTTCCTGGAGTTGCTGTCTCCACTTTTTGTGATGGTAGATTTTGATCTGGAAGTATAAGCCATATTAACTGTTTCCTCCCCAAGTTGCTTCTGGTAAGAGTGTTTCATCACAGCAACAGAAAAATAACTAACACAGGTATTACCTAAGAAATCATCAATCTGAGAGACTTGTAATTATCATTTTTTTTAA
This sequence comes from Cricetulus griseus, assembly GCF_003668045.3. NCBI lineage: Eukaryota > Metazoa > Chordata > Mammalia > Rodentia > Cricetidae > Cricetulus > Cricetulus griseus. Next base: position 33,875,233 of record NC_048599.1, on the reverse strand, counting down.
AGAGTTTTTATCTTCTTAGCTCTTTTATTCAAGTGTGGTTGATTTTGAGTTAGTTATACTGCATCTTAGGTGAAGTTTGGCTCTGGTCACCCACTTTCAATATGCAGCCATTCCAGTACCATCTGTTACAAAGGCTCCTCTTTATTCACTGTCTAGTTGGTCCTTTAAAAAAATTAATTCATTATTAAATGTGGGAATTTATTTACAGACTCTCAATTAATCGCATTGATCTGCATGTTTTGTCAGTGCCACACAGTGTTGATTACTGTAGCTTTGTAGTAAGTTTTCAAATTGAGAAGTGTGAGTTCTCCAACCTTTTATTTTTTCATGTTAGTTTTAGCTTCAGTCAGTCCTTCCCACAACCATTCAATTTTAAAATAATAAACCTTATTTTATTTTGGTTAATTAAAAAAATTAACATATACTTATACCATTTTTCCCTTCTCTTTTCTCCCTCCAATGTCTTCTCTTTACCTCCTCCTTCCTCACTATCAAAACTCTGGCCTCTTTTTCTTTAATTGTCATATGCCTAAATATATAAATACAACCTGCTTGGTCTGATTAATGTTATTTGTATGTATATGATTTTAGGGCAGACCATTTGATAGTGGGTAACCAATTATGAGACTCATCTCTAGGGTAGGCTATTTCTTTCACTCTCAGCATTGTTTAGTAGTTCCTTGTCTGTGGGTGGGGACCTAAGAGATTTCCCCATTCCATGTTAGCAGGTCAGCTGATATTATACCTCTTCAGTACACTCTAATTTTCAGAGCTGTTTAGACTGGAGGAAAATGGAGCAGAAGGCAAAGAGAATCCCCATGTAGCCCCTTTCCTGTGATATGTGAATCCTTCCTCACATAGAAGTCTTGTATCAGAAGAGTACATTTGCTGCATTTGATGAAACTACATTGACACATCATAATGCAGCCTGGTGTTTATTATATTCGGGTTCACTCTCAGTGCTATACATCCCATGGATTTGGACAAATGTGTAATGACATGAATCAGCACTATTGCATTAAGCAAAGTAGATTCTCTGCCCTAAGATTCTTCCGTGCTCTATTTGCTAACAGTGACAACCACTAATCTTTTTACTGTCTAAGTAGTTTTACCTTTTCAAGAATGTCATGTGTGGCTTCTTCAGACTGTCTATTTTCCCTTGGGAACATAGTTAAGTTTTCCTGTGTGTCTTCTCATTATTTGATCACTCAATTGCTTTGTGTACTGAATAATGTTCCACTGTCTGGATGTGCCACGGCTTATTTATCCACGTCACGAGGATGGAAGACTCCATGATTGCTTCCAAGTTTTGACAGTTTTGAATAAAGCTGCCATCAAACCCTCCTGTTCAGGTTTGGTGTGGGCATCAGTGTTGGACTCACTTAGGTAGACACTGAGGGGTGGTTGTGGTTTGAATGTGACATACACACGGGCTCCTGTGTCTGAACTACTGCTTTGCAGCTGCTGGTTCTGTTTGGGAAGGCTGCAGAACCACTGGGACATGGGCAGTAGCAGGTGTGTATAGGCCAATGGGGCAGGCCTTTGAAGATTGTTTCACACTCTGGTTCTAGTGTAATTGTTTCTCTGCCATGGTCATCAGTGATGTGAGAAGCAGTGGCCGCTCATGTCTACTGTCACAGCTGGCTCTGCCATGCCTGCCCTACAATGATGCATTGTGCTGTTTTAAAAAATGAGCCAAAATAAGCCCTTTTCTACCACAAGGTATTTTGCCAGGTGTTTGTGTTACAGTGACAAGTAACTAACAAGAGTGCACAGTTTCTGAATTATATGGGATGAATATGTTCAGATTTACTTACAATTGCTCAGCAGGCTCTCAATGGGGCCATAACTTTTTGTATTCACACCAATGATGGATGAGAACTAATGGTTCCCATGGTCATTGGTGTTTAGCATTGACTATAGGATTTTTTATTTGAGCCATTCTAACAGCTTATAGTAGTATCCTGTTGTTTTAATTTGCAATTTTATAATGACAAATGATAGCCAACACATTTTCTCTGTGTAATTTACATTTGTGTATCTTTGGTGAGGGGCCTGTTCAGGTTTATTGCCCATTTAAAACATATTATTTCTTACTGTTGAGTTTTAAGTGTTTGCATATTTTAGACAGCAATTCCCACCCCCACCCCGCCTTCCATTTCTTTTTCTCCTCTTAACGTTTCTCCACTTCTTTTCCTTTTCATAACTTCCTCGTTTTCCTCTTTTTCTTTTTCTTTTGAGACAGGGACTTGCTCTGTGGCTCCAGTTGGCCTCATGATCCTCAGTTTGAATACTGCAATGACATATGTGTACCACAACATGGGATTAGACCACACTTCTTTATCAGATGTGGCCCCCAAATGTGCCTTATTGTCTCATTGTCTGGATAGTGTCTCTCACAGAGCAGACGTTTTCTATGTTGAAAAAGTTCAACTTATCAAGTACTTCTTTCAAGAGTCACACTTTTGACATTACATGTGAGCAATGGGCACTATTCCCTGGGTCACATGGTCCCTCTCCTGTGTTACCTTCCACACGTTTATAGTTATAGAAATTGGCATTTAGGGCATTGCCCTGCTTTGGATATCCTTCTAAAATCCACACTGAAGTCTCACGGTCCTCCTAATGGGGCTAAGAGGGAGAGTCTTTAAGTGGTGATCTGGTCACGACAGCTGTGCCCTAATGAATGGATTGTGCTCCCAGTGGGAGGGGGCTCATGATAAGAGTGTGCTCCCCCTTTCCTCTCACTTGTTCACTGCCAAAGCTGATGCAGCACAAAGACCCTCCGCAGATCACACTGACATGCTCTTAGGCTTGTCAGCTTCCAGAGCTAAAGACACTTCCAGGGTTTATAATTTATTCAGTCTGCACTATTCAGATGCAGTGGCAGAAAATGCTAATAATCATGCTGGACTTCATTTTTATGAGAAGTCTGAGGCCTTTGTTCAGATTCACCTATTTCACTCTGATATCCTGCTATTTAAATACCGTTTATTGAAAACACCATCCTTTCTCCACTGGCCTGCCTCTGCCCTTTTCTCAGAGATCACTTGACTATATTTATGTGGATCTATTTATGGTTTCTTTGTTACATTCTATTGATCTCTCTGTTCCTTTGCCAGCCCCTTGTTGTGAGGATTATTGTATGATTATTTCAGCTCTTCAAGTCATATATTGTTGGTTCCTGAATTTTGTAGCCCTTCAAGATTTGGTTGGTTATTCTGAAACTTAATATTTCAAAATAGTTTGAGAATTAGTTGCTTTATAGCTACAAAATAACTATCGAGATTTAAATTGGACTTGATTTGAAAATTAGATCAAGTTAAAAAGAACTGACATTCTGGCCATCGTGTGTGTGTGTGTGTGTGTGTGTGTGTGTGTGTGTGTGTGTGTGTGTGTGTGAAGAACAGCTAAACAAAATGCTGAACATACTACGTGTTCAGAAATCTGGTCATCAGGAGTCCTCTATATTTGTGATGCCTACATATCTCCCCACTTTCTTCTTGCTTCCCATATCTGGCAACTATTCCTTAATTTTATATCTATATGAATTTACACCTTGGGTTTGAAATTCTGCATGTAAACATATATTAAGGAATTTTCCTTTTGGCATCTGCCTTCTTCTATTCTGCATAATATCCTCCAGGTCCAACAATTTTTTATAGATGGAAGGATATCCTGCCAAGTAATAGTCATACACACACACACACACACACACACACACACACACACACACACACACACACACACGTATCTATTTTCCCACCCCTCATCAGTTAAAGGGTACATTCCAATACCACCTTCAGTACCTGAAACCATACTGGTGCTGAGCACTACAGATAATAGTTTACATACTCTATGTAGATGATGGATAACTGTTGTGTCCAGGACTCTGTACTGGTGATGGAGATGGCCACTAAGTGACTAATAGGAAGATAGTGTGCACTACATAGATATTTAGGACAGTGTGATGAGTTGTCTTCCCCGCTAGACAGAGAGATGTTCTAAAATTCCAGCATCTACTTACTATAGCACACAATTCAGACAGTTATAAATTTTTTCTAAACATTTCCATTCAATATTTCCAGTTTATAATTATATAAACTTCACAAAGGGAAAACGAATATAAAGAGAGAATATTGTTTAACATTCTATTTATCCATTCATCCATTTATAGAGAGTAGTGTTGTTTACAAATCTTGGTTCTTGTGAATAAAGCCACAATGGTGCCAGACATAATCATATGGACATACAGATGTCTTTTTGAGGTGGTGATTTCATCTTCTTTGAGTATGTAATAAGGAGACTGATAGCTGATTCATTGCTCATTCTAGTAATTCTGTGGGAAACTCCAGACTGTTTTCTATAATGGGCACACCTATTTGCATTCCCACCAACTTCCTGATAGGATTCTCTTTTTCTGTGCAGTTCATTATCTCTTTTTTATTTTTGAAATTATAATTACATAATTTCTCCCTCCAAACCACCCACCACTTGTTGCTGAGAGCAGGAGAAATAGTGTTCTCTAGGTAACAGTACACCAATTGGTTATCCTAATACCAAATGGTAAGGCCTGAAAATACATACATACATACAAGTATCATTATATGAACTGAGTAGGCTGTATTTATATATTGAGTCACACACACACACACACACACACACACACACACACACACACACACACACACAGGCACAGATGTAACAACAGTTCATTATTTTTTGTATTTGTTGATAGCCACCATCCTAACTATGTGGTTTAGTTTAATACTGCCATAATACAAATAAGGTATGAGGCATGAGGCCATAGTTCATATGGTTTTGGGTTGCATTTTCCTAACGATTAATAATGTTGACCCTATCCTAAACCTACTTATCATAAGCCTATCAAACAGTTTTATTTTATAAAAAAATATTTGCTGAAAACACCTAAACTCAAATTTTCACTGCTAAGTTATAAATTTTTTTATTAGCAAACCAACTCTGAGATACCATCTTACACCTATCAGAATGGCTAAGATACTGATGGCAGCTTATAATGGAGAGGATTGAAGTAAGGGGAAGACTCTTCCATTGCTAGTGGGAGTAGAAACTTGTACAGCCACTTTGGGAATCAGTATGGCAGTTTCTCAGAAAATTAGGAATCATTCTACCTCAAGACCCAGCAATTCCACTCTTGGGCATATATCCACTCTTGTTCAATCATACCATGAGGACATTTGCTTAACTATGTTCATAGCAGCATTATTCATAATAATCAGAACCTGGAAACAACCTAGATGCCCCTCAACCAAAGAATGGATAAAGAAAATATGATGCATTTATAGAATGGAGCACTACTCAGTGGTTAAAAACAATGACATTTTGAAATTTGCAGGTACATGGATGGAACTAGAAAAAACTGTCCTGAGTGAGGTAACCCAGACCCAGAAAGACAAACATAGTATGTATTCATTCATAAGTGAAGATTAGACATAAAACAAAAGATATCCAGGCTACAGTCCAAAACCTCAGAGAAGCTGGCTAAAAAGGGGGACCCTAATAGGGACACACATGGAGGCCCCAGGAAGGGAAAATAGTTCAGATCTCCTGGGTTAACTTGGAGGTGGGTAGAAGGGAGGGGGTGGAGGATGGGAACGGGAGAGATTAAGAAGACTGAGTTGGGGAGTAACAAACGGGGAGAGCAACTATGGGGTTAGGGAGAAACCTGGTGCTAGAGAAATTCCCAGGAATCTACAAGGATGACCCCAGCTAAGACTCCTAGCAATAGTGGAGAGAGTATCTGAACTGGCCATTCTCTTTAATCAGATTAGTGACTACCCTAATTGTCATCATAGAACCTACAGTAACTGATGGAAGCAGATGGAGTGACCCACAGCCAAGCGCTGGGCTGAGCTCCTGGAGTTCAGTTGAAGAGGGAGGAAAGGGGGGTCATATGAACTGGTGGGGGGCAGTCAAGAACATGATGGGGAAAATCACAGAGATGGCTGGCCCGATTTAGTGGGCGCTCAACGACTATGGACACACAGCTGGGGAACCTGCATGGGACCAAACTAGGTCCTGTGAATGTGGATGACAGTGGATGGCTTGATCTGGTAGGGGGGACTAGCAGTGGGACCAGGACCTATCCCGAGTGCATGAACCGGCTTTTTGGAGCCCATTCCCTATGGAGGAGGGGCTTGACCCTGCCTCAACTTGATATGCAAGACTTTGTTAACTCCCCAAGGAAGGCCTTGCCCACTCTAAGGAGTGGCTAGAGGATAGAAATGGGAAGGTGAGGTGGGAGAAATGAGGGAGGGGAAACTGGGTTTGGCATGTAAATGAAAAATAATTTTTTAAATAAAAAAGAAAAAATTGGATATTAACCCCATATTGCATACGTGCCTTGTAAATATTTCTCCTTATTGGGAGGTTGTCTACTCATATTTTTTATATGAAGACCTTTTTTAATGTCATGCAGTTTTTTGTTTGTTTTTTATACACTAAAGCTTTTGGCAAGGTCTCAGAAATATTCTCTAAGTTAAATCTACAAAAGCAAGAGTAAAGTAATCAAAAGCAAGAGTAAGGTAATTTTAAAACTTGCCTTTTAGGTAGGTTGTTGTTTGTGTATAAAAAGTGTTACTGCTTTTGTAGGCTATTTTGTGTCCTGCACATCTACCTGGTTCATATACTAGCTGTAACTAGGTAGGAATGGATGGATGTGTGTGTGTGTGTGTGTGTGTGTGTGTGTGTGTGTGTGTGTGTGTGTGTGTGTGTTTCTTTGCATAGGATCCTGCCATCTGGAGGTACAGAAGATGTCAAGATTTTCCTTTCCAGTTTGGATGCCTCTTGTCTCTTTTTCTCGATGGGTTAGATGTTACTTGTAGACTTTTAGTAGACAGACACTTCTTTTAGTAGACACGTTTACTCATGTCGAGGAACTTTACTTGACCTTTTTTTTAAATTGCTTTTTCTGCATTCACTGAGGTAGTCATGTGATTTTTAAATAATTCTGCTAATACAATGTATTCCTAGTGACTGATTTACTTATATTAGCAAGCCATACATGGCTGCAGGAAGTCCCATCTGATAATGTATGTGTTCAGTAAAAAAATCACTTCATTGTAAAGAACTTGAAAAAAAAATCACACAGCTTTTAAACAAGTACTTGCCCTCACCCGAAGCCTGTATATGCCAATGAACTTATATATAGTTAGGACAGCTATTCTGAAGCCATGGAGCTTTGCTCTGAGTTTTATGCTCTCACTATCAACTCCAATTTTATGCAAGTATTCACCACATAAAGGGGAAAACATCCTTTACAGAGTTAAAACCAGAAAGAGTTAATTTTATATTCTTTTTCCACAATTCTTGCATCCTCTACCTGCATCCTTTCCTTCCTAAGCATCCTTTCTTATTCTCTTTTCAGCATGATATTTTACACCTGGCCATACATCTGATTATATATGTACATGAATATATTATATGCTACAGTCTGTTTATAAGGAAGAACGTGTGCTATTTTTTCTTGTGATTGAGTGATCTTACTTAATATGATATATTCTAACTCTGTCTGTTTTCCTGCAAATATCGTGAGCTGAGTGGTATTCTATTTTATATGCATACCAAATTCTGATTATCCACTCTTCTGTTGATGGACAAGTAGTTTGGTTCCATTTCCTTACAGCAACAAATGTGGGGCTGTAAATATCTCTGTGATAGGGTCTGGAGTTCTCTGGATGTATGTCCAAAATTAGCTGGGTCAGATGGTTCTATTCTTAATGTTTAGAGGAATCTCCAATTTGTTTTTTCATAATGGCTATATTAATTTGTGCCCCTACAGTGAGTACTTCTAATGTGTTATAGAGTTCTGTTGCTAATATTTTATTAAGGATTTTTTTTTTGCATCAGAAATACTGTCTGCCATTTTCTTTGCTTGTGGTATCTTTGTATGGATCAGATGTCAAGGTGACAGTGGACACATAAAATATATTGGGAAGCATTCCCTTTTGCTCTATTTTTGGAAGGTTTAATAATTCCCCTTTAAATGATTGATCAAATGTAGAGATAAATTCTTGCCAACCTTGTTTTTTCTTTATTGGAAGACTTCAGTTACTTCTACAATCTCTTTATTTGTTACTACTCTATCTATAATTTTAAGTTTTCCTTGATTTAATCTTAGTAGACTATGTTTTTCTGAAAAGAAAACAAGACAAAACATTTACCCTCAGTTATCTCTTTTCTGGCCTATCATTGTTCACACAGCTTCATTATTCTTTTCATTTTCAAAGTGTCTTCATGTTTTTCCACTTAGGATTTTAGGTGTGTGAGCTTTTGCTCTTTTCTTTCTGGTTTTACTGTAGGTTTGTAGTAGGACTTAAAATACATGCTCTTAGACTTAAAAGATGTGCTCTTTGTTTCTTTGACTTCTTAATGTTTCTTTTTGTTCTTGATTTATTCCTATTCTTACGTTTATTAGCTTCCTCCTCCTGCTAACATTTGCTTTTGCTGCCTATTACAGATGTGGCTATTAGGATCCCATTGTAATTTATCTAAAGATAGCTTTCATTTTTCTACCTTTTCTCCATTTATTGTTGAGGAACTTGTTTAATTTTACATATTTAACTTTTTCCTGATATTTCTTTTATGATTGACTTGTACTCTGACATTATTGGAGTTGGTGTTGAGGAACATGTCTAATTTACATGTTTTACTTTTTCCTGATATTTGTCTTATGATTGACTTGTACTTTGATATTATTAGAGTTGGGACTAATTCTCAACATGAGTCAATTTTGAATTTGCTTAGGCATATTTTATGGTCTAACATGTAGTTTATACTGAAGGACATTCCATACATGCTTGAAAAGAGTATATATTCTGCTAGTGATGAATAGAACACTCCATATATGTTTTTAGATCAATTTTGTCTATCAAAAGTACATTTCTAGTTCAATGTTTCCTTCCTTATTCCTATCTTATTAAACTACTCACTGTTCAAAATGAGATATTAGAGTTCCTTTGTTCAATTGCTGTATTTTTCTTCCTTCACATTGATTAATATTTGCATATTTAGGTACACAGATGTTGTTTGCTTCTGTATTTACAGCTATTACATCCTTTGGATGACTAACCTCTTTATCATAAATCCTAGTTTTCTTTCTCTCTTGTAAAAGCTTGAAATATATCTTCATTTCTGGCTCTTTTTTGGTTAATGTTTACATGAACCATCTTTCTCTATCTTTCAATTCTCCCCTATGTGTTGTTCTTAAAGTAAGTTTACTGTTGGCAGCATTTAGTTGGGTCTTGTTTTTCATTATTAGTTCTATATCTTTGAATTGGAGCATTTAATTCATTTACATTTGGGTTTGCAGATAGGCAAAGACTTCTACTACTTTGTTAATTGTTCTCTAGTTGTTTCTTGAACCTTCATTCCTTTATTCCTTTCTTGTCTACCTTTATGACTTGGCAATTTCTGTGGTGCTAAACTTGGATTTTTTCACTTTCTCATATACTTATATATTGTATATTTATGTCTTGTGGTTATCATAGAGCTTGCATTAATAATGTAGTTATTATACTTATCATAGAGTATTTTAAGTTGATTGCAAAGTAATTTCACTCACATTCAGACACACACCAGCTGTTTTATCACCCTACTCCAAGATTTGTACTTATCAGTGCCACAAGTTATATATTTCTAGTACTGTATACTCCTTAACTATGTATCTAGCTACAGTTGGTTTTGACTTGAAATTCTAAAGATTTACACAGTACCATAGGAGTCATGGACTATTCTGAATCTGAATTGGACTGTAGATTTGCACCAACTATGGACTGTGGATTTATACCAACTAGTGAATTTCATCCTTAATATGTTTTCATGATAAAAAGTGTCACTCCTTTGTTCTACAGATGAAGTGGACCTTCCCAGGAAGTCAATTCTGTGGCTACTCGGAGCAGCGATGCCAACTAACATTTCCTTCATGTTTATACAGTCAACTCAAGTCAATCAGTCAGGGAAGGATTTAGATTCATTTTGTCTGTCTAAACTACATCTCTAGTCCAATGTTTCCTTCCTCATTGCTATCTTGTTAAACTACCCACTGTTCAAAATGAGATATTAAAGTCTCTTTGTTGAATTGCTTTGTTTTTCTTCCTTCATGTTGATTAATACTTGCATATTTAGGCACTCAGATATTGTTTGCATCTATATTTACAACTATTACATCTTCTGGATGATTAACCTCTTTACCATAAATCCTAGCTTTTTTCTCTTTTGTAAAAGCTTAAAATATATCTTATCTAATATGTGTATATCATTTCTGGCTCTCTTTAGGTTACTGTTTACACGAACCATCTTTATCTTTCAACTCTACCTGGTATGTTCCTAAAGTTTAGGGTGGCCTCCAGTCTTTACTCATCATGAACATGACCTCGAAATAGACACAGCTCTTCACATGCATGTGGCTTTATATATTCCTACAAATGTTGGTGTTTTCAAAGCCCTTCATGGACATCTCTTTGTCTAGATCTTATTTTTAAATTTTTGGTTAGCCTACTTTGTTCCATCTGTTATTCACTGCCTTGGGCACAATGTTAAACAATTGCTGTTGATTAGTTCCAACAAATTCCCACAAGCAAAGGTCAATCTGTATTGGCTGAGCTCTGAGTCAGGTTAAAATGAAGAGGAATTTTTCCAAGAACATGTACTGTAATGGCTGTCTGCTTCTTCTCATGGCTGCTGGTTTTATACTGCACTTGGTCACAGGCTGTTGATTGTCAAAGGCTCCCATGGAGGTGGAAAGTGTGGGTATGAATGGGACAAGCTAAAAATCCTGCTAAACTCACTGTTATTTCCCTGTTTAAGCCACAGTTTCTTGACTAAATGTTCCATGTATTAATGGAAATCTTTGGTTTTTCAGAAGCCTATTGAAGTAGATTGTGTTTCTCTAAGTTCTCCTTGTTGTCAAGGAGGGAGATATTTTAGGGTGTACTAACTTGATTCTTGGTAGAAACTCATAGAACTTTTGAGCAAGAGATGAAACACGGTACACATGAGGCTTTGAGGTGTAGTAGGCATCTGCCAGTCAACCTCTCACAGTTCTGGCCATAAGAGCTATTGTTTAGTGGGAACTCAGAGAGATTGCTGTTGTAAGCACACAGACCTCACAATTTCAGTGCCTCAGAAGTTTCTCTTAAATACACAGAGAGCAGAATTCATGTTTTAAGAACAAAACAAAACACTTGAACACCATGACATTTTTGAAAACGAACTCTATCAACATCATGATACTCAATATATCTGACTAAAGATGTCTTCATGGAGGCCCTTAAATCATCAAAAGCATGCTGCATACCAAAAGACTCTGTTAATGTTTATAGGACATGGTGATTTAAAAAGTTACAGATGCAAATCTATTTGATCACAGATAACTGGCTCTGCTTGATTTATGTATTCTGCTAACAGTAGGGTTGGCACATGTAGATTGCGGGTGTTTGTCTATTCTGAATGGCACCTAAGCTAAGGTTACTCACAGATACAGCTTAAAGCCTTATATCCTTGAGGCCTTGTCTGATAGATTTATATTTATGGATTGAAAATCTCCACCGGAGATAAGAAAGTTCTGAAGTTGAACAATGCACTTAAATGTGCAATTTCCTACAGACAGGGCACACTGCTCACTGTTTATTGCTTGAACACAGTTTCCTTCCTTTCTCAAATCCCCAGCCTATGCACACACACACACACACACACACACACACACACACACACACACACGCACGCACACGCACACGCACACTCACTCCACACATCCACCCTCTGTTAGTCATTCACCAGTTTAGAAACATGGCAAGTAACTTCATCAATCAGGTGAATCTTATATTAGTCATCCTAGTTAAAAAAAAATATTCCACCAATGCTACTGAAAGTATTGGGTGGAATTTTTATGAGAATCAAGATGTACATAGTTTCAAAGTGTTTACCCTCAAATAATTAGTAGTAGTGATCAATATTGGTATCACCAATAATAGACCTAGTAGTGGCACCAGAAACCACTCTGTAGGGTGTCCTTAGAAGGACATGTCATATTTTCATTGCCCCAAATGCATAACATCAGAAAAATCGTGGGAATATAGTAGAAAACCTTAAAGTAAGTCTGCAAAATAAGCTCACAGTGTGCTTCAAATGTGTCAAAGTCACGGAGAACCATCACAGAGTGGAGAAAACCATAGAGACATGGAACTAAATGAAACGTGGGGTCCTTGACGGGATACTGCATCAGAAAAATGGATGGGAGAAAAATGATGACATTAAATAAGATACAAAGTTTAGTGAGCAGTGTTTGTATCTCTGCCTGTTCCATTGCTTTGATCATGATGCTAAAGATACCCAAGGTCATATCACAATATGAACATTGAGCTGTCAGTAAATCCCTGTACAACTCCTGCCACTGTCTTCTGGAAGTCTAAAATTAGCTGAACCACCCCCCCCCAAAAAAAAACTGACCAGTAAGTGGCTGCATCCATTTTTACTATTTCAATTGGCTTTTATTTCTTTAGTATTGATGTCATTATAACTCAAAAATTGATAGTTTTTTATTTAATCTAATGAGAATATGACTGGTGTAGACTAAGGGTTGGAGCACTTCAAGAAAATAAGAAGTATGACTCTGAGGCAGGATTGTATTCACAGATTCTCATGATACTTTTTCAAAGTCTAGGTTACTTCCTGCTTTGTGTTTGAAATATATTATACACCGATGTTGTTGTCAAACTAACATGGTTTACTATAGATGTGGGATTTCACTTACTTTTTTTCTTCTCAATGTTGTGTGCAATAGAAGCCTTCCTATTTACCTTTAATTTTGTGCTATAGCTGGACTTCTTCCTTGGGGACTTCTGAATCTATTACCTACATATTGTTTTAAGAGCTTAAACCCTGGGGATCTAATTTTGTTGATTTTCCATATTTAAGAAGTGTTTGGATGCAAATGAGATGTAGAAAGTTGGAACAGTAGAATGAGCCACAAACATGGGCAGTTTTTGGTATGATTTGTCAATCCTCTGAATCTGTTCCCTAAAAGTTTGGGGGACATAAGCTAGAAGCTTGGTCTGTGTGACTATACTGAGATGACAGGATGTTTCAGTAGAGGCCATGGTGACACCAACCTTGCAATGGATTGTGCTGGCTCTTGGCAATGCTGCCTCTTGTGGGATTGGATTAGCACCACAAGAGTTAGTGTTCATAAAAGGAAGTCAGCCTGCATGGTTGACCTTTTCTTCACTTGATTGGTTCTCATTTTGCCTCTCCACCATGTTGCCACACAGTCAGGGGCTTCTCATTAGATCACTGGTACCTCTGTTTGAACCTCCAGCCACATACTTGCAAACCTAACATGCTTCTTTATTTTATAACTTCCTTAGCTTCTGGTGTTTATGTTGTAGCAACTCAGAATGAACTACAAACACTTACAAAGCACTATTCATCTAATCTATGGGTGTGCATAAACCTAATCCCTGCTTCTCAGTCTTTAATGTGTAAAAGAATCTACTGCACAGTTTGCTAAAAATGAAGCTGGTGAGCCCAAGAGTCATTTCTAACAATCTCACAGGTGATGCATCTAATTGTGGGTCCTTGTTAGTCCTGTGATGATGTCTTGAAAGAAAAGAATTTCATTTTAAATGAGGGAAATATTAAGTACCTACAGGCAGTATGGCTTGATCATAAACATCTGAAAAAAAATGTTGTCAATAAAGTGGACTCTGGAGTCCTGAAAGGCTGCCTGTGACTTTGAGTCATTTTAACCTTGCCTTAAAGGAAGCATGAAAACCAAGTAGCCTGGATTCCACCTCAGTTTAAGCTAAGCCAGTCTAGGGCAGATAAGATGAGAGTAGTGAACACCTTTTAGGAATGCAGATCCTAGAGCAGGATGTTTGCCACTGCCACCAGGGGGCGCACCACCACAGCCTTTCCGGCCTGCGGCATCTGGTTTGAGTCAGTTTGAGAGGCTGGTAACATGTGACTAAAATGGGATTAAAACAAAACAAACAAACAAAAAAACAAACAAACAAACCAAACAACCGATACTGCACTGGCAATGTGGAGCATTACCTAATGTTGAGGACTTTTGGTAGGTTGCATATGTACAATTCTCATATCCCTGGCAGCTGTGCTGGTCTTGTGTTAAAGTGGATTCTGAAGTCAGATTGAAGACTCAGTAAAGAGCACTTTCCAGTGATTATCATCCTTAAAATAACCCAGAGCTGTGCCAGAGGCGAATGACGTTGGCACTCTTTTGCTTTGAAAGTTTTGCGTTTCCAAAATGCTTCACTGCTGTAAAATGTTTTAATGAGGAAGGGCTGTGGTGGTCTAATTATCAGAGGGGAAACTGAGGCACATGTTAAGAAATGGCTCCTGCCATTTAGATCTGTGTCTGGATTCAAACCAGAAGTCCAGTTTCCTGCCTAGGCAGCTGGCTGACCACCTGGGTGGGCTGCCCAGCTGCTTGACACCCCAGGGCTCCTCAGAATGTACCTCCGGGCCACAGAGCAACCCAGTTAAAGTTGAGAGAATGGCTGGCATTGGAAGGCTGGCTGGGACCTAGCCTTCTGCTGTTCTGCCAAACTGAAACCATGTTGGCTGTCTAATTTAAGTCAACTGCTTGCCTGTGAACCCATTCTTTTAATTTTATTTTGTAAATTTAAAAACTATGACATATTGATGGGAGAAGAATTACCAAACTACAGGAGCATATAAAATAAAAAAAGTGAAAAGCCCCTTTGTGTTCATCAGTTGTCATCCAAATCCTACACTCCACTGTTAAACACCTAATAAATGTCATGATATATGTTGTATTTTATATACATATATACACATATGTGTACATATATACAATACAGATCTTTGCTTTAAACTTTCACAGGACAGAAATTAAGTATGTGCAATTTGATTAATTTGTTCATTATGTCAGGAATGTTTTCACATATAAAGATGTATAAACTCACATATATAGGGATAGAAAGGTGATTTGCTGAACTTTCAAGAAATGGGATTATGCAACTCATAGTATGCCTTCTAATTTTTACACACACACACACACACACACACACACACACACACACACACACACACACATATATATATATTATATATATATATATATATATATCCATATCCTATCAGGATAAGACATTAAAGAAATCTTGATTAAAAGCATGGAATTCTTTTTTTCTCCATTTTTTTTGTTTGGATTAGAAACAAGATTGTTTTACATGTCAATCCCAGTTCCCTCTCCCTCTCCTCCTCCCTGCCCTCCCCCAACTAACACCCTACCTATCCCATACCCTTTCTGCTCCCCAGGGAGGGTAAGGCCCTCCATAGGGGGTCTTCAGAATTTGTCATATCCTTTGGGATAGGGCCTAGGCCAACCCTCATGTGTCTAGGCTCAGGGAGTATCCCTCTATGTGGAATGGGTTCCCAAAGTCCATTCCTAAAAAGCATGGAATTCTTAGCTGTGCACAGTGGCCATATTTGCAGCTCCAGCACTGAGGGACCAAGTTGGGAGGGTTGCATGTTTGAGACTGGCCAGGCTATGTACAAAAGTGTCTGAAAACATAAATCCCAAGGGACTCCTAAATCCAATGTTCTGTAGACAGCAGCAGTATGCTTTGAGGCCCACCCTGACCTTCTCTTCACACATTTAGCATCATATCTGCTTGAGTTTACATAGACAAAATAAAGAGACATTGGTGTGGTTTCCTTCTAAATCAGTGGTTCTCAACCTTCCTGATGCTGTCACCTTTTAATACAGTTCCTCAAGTGGTGGTGACCCCTGCCCATACAATTATTTTCATTGCTACATCATAACTATAATTTTGCTACTGTTATGAATCGTGATATAAATATCTGTGTTTTTAGGTGGTTGGTCTTAGGCAACCCCGTGAAAGGGTCATTTGATGCCCATAGGGGTCGCCATCCACAGGTTGAGAACCGAATGATCTTAAGCCTGCTCAAAGGGCTCAAATTGTGAGTGCTGAATCTTTGCCTTCTGAGGATTGAACATTTTAACCTCTTGTCTCTGGATTATTTTATGGAACTTATTTTTCATATTCAGGAGAAATAGGAGATGCAGACATCTCCTATAGAGTGTGTTGGTGTGTGATCCTCAGTTCTTCAAAACAAGTCAATTGAAAATATTGACAAATAGGAGCTAGGTAGTGGATCGTTCCTTTGTAGATTTTCCTCCAGGGTCCACGAAAAGTGCCCACCCAATTGTTCCTGCCTCACAGCAGCAGGTCTCAGCCTCAATAATGTTGAGGCTGGAGAGTCCCAGGAAGCTGGAGAATAATATAGCTGACTAGGTGTGTCCCCCACTGCCTAGGGTGGCTGGGTGAGGACATCTCTGACATGTGCCCATGGGCCTGTAACAGCAGATAACATTGGATTACAAGGAAGGTCTATGAGTATGAGGGACCGAGTGTGTATTTTTCCTGAAGGCAACTGTTCTATTTTCCTTCCCTCCCCCACCTCCCTCTGTCTCTTAGAATAAAAGGGGTAGAAAAAATACAGGGAAAATGATTGTATTGACTTTCCCCGTGAAAAGCAACTTCTAAAGTGTACATACTTCTCGAGAATTCCTCTAGGTTCATCTTAAAAGCATGACACCCCTCTCTCCCCCAACGCGTCTGTTGACGAATAACTGAAGTCACCCTGGTGCCAATCCTTATGTGGTACAACAGGTTTGAGAAGCAGCCAGTGACTGCTTTCAATTTTAGCTGAAGTTCCTTAACAAAACTAGCTAGCCCGGGAGGTCATTTGTCTCCGATCCAGAGGCGGTGGTTTGATTATTCTTGGCTCAAACTGAACTTGGAAGGGAACTGAAGCATCAGGTAGGGGAAAAAAAATCCTCCATACCTACATAACATGAGAAAGAACAAATAAATGAATGCCACCAGTGTGGACAGGTCTCATGGAAAGAAAGCCAAGTGACTGGACGTTCAAGGACAGGTAACAGTGACCTGAAGTGCAATAGGAAGGAAGGTTGTCCTATGGGAGGATTACTGCTTTCCAAAGAGACCATGGGGAAATGTTCCAGGTCCTATTTTGATGCTTATTTATCAGGATGCATGTACACACCTGACTTCATGGAGTAAAGACTTGAGCTGAGCACACTCTGCTGTATACATATATTATACCCCATTAAAGTTCTTTTTATAAAGGAGAAAGCTGTGGTCTGGGCCGTGAGCCATAGGAAGAAAACTATAGTCATCTGTGAGGTGAGTCAAAATTCATCAAACAAATGCATACAATTAGGGAATGAATGAAAAAAAATTAACACTTAAAAATAATGCTAAAATAAGAAGGTCTCTTAATTCCAGTAGTTAAGAGACCTAACACAGGAGGAGCCCATGCTGTGGATACAGCATTCTCGAAGTCCACACCCCATAGAGGGGCCTTTGTGCTTAGAAATGCTGCTGCACAGGCCTTTTAATAGAGACAGAGGGCAAGGAAGGCACAGTGTCTTCCTCAGGAAAAGTGGGTCTTCTCCAAATCTGTGTGATGGGCAAATGAAGAACACATGGGACTTACAGGTGAGGAAGGGCAGCTGGTCAGTCCTCCCCATACAATAAACATACAAATCACATATCCTTAACTCCCGAGAAGGTCCTGCATTCAAGGTCTGTCCCAGGAACATTTTTTTTTTTTTTTTTTACCTTTTTCATCGTCTTCTACCTACACCAGTTCATTGTGCTAAAATGTTCCCAGTGGGCAGCTAGTGATCTTTCCTTGCTTGGGCCATGCCTCTGTGTTACTGAGCAGCATGGGGAGGGGTCACTTCATCACTTAGGAAGCTATTTTTCTTTTTTCACCTTCCTTCCCTTCTAAACCCTGGCTTGTCTGTTTGACACAACTGGCAATGCTTGGCGTTATGGAGACACAACCTTGCTTTGTTGTGGAGACTGCTCAGTCAGGTCTGGGCACTATGGGTGAGGGGAGATCAGAGAACTGGGAAGACTGCAAGAGAGCCCAGAACAAGGTGCCTTCCTTGTCTTGACACAGTGGAGGCCCCACCTCACTGATGAATGATATCAAGTCAGTGTTGTCATAGGAGGGACTGTTGTTTATTACTGTTGTTTATTGTTGTTTTGTTTGAGATAATGTTTCACTATGTAGCTCAGGCTTGCCTGGAACTGTGTTTATAGCCCAAACAGACGTCAGATTTATCATCCTCCTGTCTCAATCTCTTAGGGGCTGGGATCACAGAAGTGTTTAGCAGGCCCAGTTTTCTGGGAAGGCTTTTGCTTTTTGTTGTTGTTCCTAGTACAATGGCAGGGCTGTGAAAGCAATGAATTGCAACTATTCCCTACATCAACTCTGCATGAAACTGCAAGTGAAGTGCTTATGGGCTAAAAACTCGGGCAAAGAGGGTGAGCCCTGCCTCCAGCCAACTTGGATATACTCTGTAAATACACCTGCTTCATTCTTGGAAGGGGAAAGATCCCAGAGCCTCCAAGCTTCTTTTTCCAAGCAAGCTCATTCTGAGATGGAACTGTAAGTGTGAGATTTTCATCTTGGAGCATAAGATGTGAGACCAATTGTGGAACAGACAGGAATAAAAGACAGCACCCACAATGGGATCCTCCAGCTTTCCTGAGAGTGAAAGACCGCAGATGCATTCTTTATTCTGGGTCCTACTCCTTCTAAACTTCTGTTTCCTGAGGGACCTCCCAAACACTGAGTCAGGCACATAACATCAAAAAGCTCAAAAATGATACCAAGGCTGTCCCCCTTCCCCTTTAGCTCTGACGGGGCACCAAGAGATTGCTCTACATTTGCCTGGTGGTGGGGTTGGAAGAAGAGACAAGGGACCTGTGGCCCCAGGTAAATTCCTGCAGATATAATCTCACCCTAGGAATTAGGGGGCCTCTCTGAGCTAAGACACTGCCAGGAAGGGGGCCAGAGGGACCCCCACCTTGCCCTCCCACTGATGATTGGCAGTACTCAGAAGCTCTTTTAATGTGCTCTACCTTCCTTTGACTCAGATTTCTCAAAACAAGTATCAGCTAGCAGTGTTCACTCTGGGCCATGGGAGTCTCCTCTCTCTCCCAGGGAATCATCAGTTCATAGTCTTCCCCACTGTCCTTCTCCTTCTCCTTCCTCACACCCCCTACCCATGCCCACATCACACAATTCCTTCTGTCTATGGTACTTTCTGTCCCAAGATGAGTTAGTGTTCATTCTCTGTCTCGGTAAATTCCAGATCCCCCTCTCCATCTCCCTCCTGTCTTTCACTAGAGACACCATATGAGTGACTTTCCTAGCAAGTTGGATTACTCTGAACTCCTCATGGGCCTCAGAATGCTCGATGGAGATGGCCTACCTGGAGAATTCTCCATGACACTCCAACCTGGATGGACTTGAATAGTTTGAATCTCTCCTTTGGTACCTGGCAACCTAAGCAAAGGTAAACTCATCCAGGCATTTCAGGGAAGGTGTGCTGTACTTGGGGCAGCCAGCAGGAGAGTAGGAGGGAATAAACTGTACACACCGGGAGCAACCCCCCCCCCCATGTATGTGTATATGTGTGTGTGTGTGTGTGTGTGTGTGTGTGTGTGTGTCTGAGAGAGAGAGAGAGAGAGAGAGAGAGAGAGAGAGAGAGAGAGAGAGAGAGAGAGAGGAAATGGTCCATCTGTGGAAAGGAAGCCAACTATGACCACTTTTCATTTCCCCAGATGTTGTCAGGGGGTATCTACCGCTGATTCTGTGGGTCCTTTGTGACCCATGTTTGGAAAAACCTGTACAGAGGTTCCCTCCTCCCTCCAACCTCCCAGAGCTACACTGCTCAGTCCCAAGAGCTTCCACACAACCATCCAAGTCATATATTTGGTTTCTAGGGCCATTCCTTTTAGAATAAGACTTAGGCTTTCAGCACCACGTGTAAAAACACATCTCTTCCTCCCTTCCTCTGGGGTTGTGTGTCTTCCAGTCAGCAGGCACCTGGGAAGAGGCAAGGAAAGTCTAAGTATGGAGAGTGAGCTGTTCCGGGCATCACTAGGTGTCCTATTAATGGTCACCTGCTGCAGATGGAGGTGGGGACATCAGCCCCCACATCTAAAATAGACAGGGGTAGAAGAACCCGGATTAGGGGAATGGGGGCCTAGAGCTTAATCTTGGGGATGAGATAGGCTAATGATCTTTGTAGAAGGCCAGGAGATTCCGTCCCAGGGATCTTGCCAGGGCTCCCTTAGATTCAGCCACACACTGGACTTGCTTCAGTTCCTCAGAGAGCGAAATGTGAACCTGAGCCAGAGGGGGGAGCCAGGACACCCCTAATAAGCCAAAAGCCCCCAGGAGGCCAGTTTTAGAACTTGAGCCTAGCTCACCGGGATCCCCACCAGGGGGCAGAGGGGAACCCCAGAGGCCAGCGGGAGGAGGCAGTACCAGTGGTTAGGCACTTGCCACCTAGCACACACTCACGCTCTAGCTGAAGGCAGCGGATGGAAGAGAGCCAAAGAAGCCCTCCTTTTCTCCGAAAGTTTCAGGCGAATCCTCCTTGGTGGCGATCTGTCTACCCAAATCCCGCCTTGCGGGCCTCCCGTACCACCGCTTTCTCTGGGCACCAAAGGGTTGAAGGACTGTGCACTGGGCTCCCTCTGCAGCCCAGTCTCCTCCCTGCGCCCCCTCCCCGCAGTGCTGGCCAGAGACCCGTAGCATCCTGGGCGCTGCCCCCGACCCGTGCACCCCCACCCCCTGCCGTCGACCCGCTGCGGGCTAGGGGAAGCTGTGCTCGCCCGTGCTGCTGGCGCGCTTCTGCCGCCGCTTGGCTCCTAGTCCTCCGCGCTTAGACAGTGGAGTAGGGGGGCGGCCCCGCGACGCGCTCCTGCAGCCCGAGGCCCGGGGCCTGCTCAGGGTGGCCAGCGGCTGGCCCTCCTCTAGCCGGTCCTTCCCCGCTCCTCCTTCCCGGCCCCGCCGCCCCCCTCTCGGCCGCCCCACCGCCGCCGCCCCAGGCCGAGCGCGGGCGCGGAGCGTGGGAGCCATGGTGTGCGAGCAGGAGAGGGACCCCGAGCGCAAGGAGGCGGCGGCGCAGGCGAGCAGCGAGGAGGAGGAGGCGGCGGGGGAGGAGGGACTGAGCGATAGCGACGAGGGCGACGGCGTGGAGACGGGCAGCGGCCGGGAGGAGGGAGAGCAGGAGGCGGCGGCCGGGTGGGAAAGCAGCGAGGACGCGCGGCTGCTGCGCGCAGGGCTGCCTCCCGCCGCCGTCCCCGCCGCGCCGCCCGCGACCCGAGCGGACGCCTCCCGCCGGGGACGCCGCCCGGCCGCCCGAGGATGCCGCCGCCGGGCGACCAGGACCGCGCGCGCCGCCGTCGTCGCCGCCGCCGGAGGGACCTTCTGCTGAGCCAGCTCTGCTTCCTGGCCTCAGTGGCGCTGCTGCTCTGGTCGCTGTCGAGCCTGCGAGAGCAGAAGGGTGAGTGCTCGCCGCCTGCCCCGAGTGGGCGCTGCGGCTCCAGCGGCTCAGGCTCCCCGGGCTCAGCTCGGGCCAGCTGTGCTGGGCTCCGGCCACACCGAACAGGCACGAGGACACCCGGTTCCTTGCAGGGTTGGGAAGGAAGGGGTCTGGGCTCTAGGACTGCTGCGGTGGAGGAGTGGCCAGTCCCCCTTGGGCACCCTGAAGACCTTTCCTTGTGACTCTTGCTTTCTCCCCCTTCCCCACAGCCTGAGGACTGGTGGTGGCGGTGGTGACAGGGAGTGTCACCCTAAGCAAGAACCCTTTCACCACCAAGGCCAGTAATAAAGTTGTTCTGGCAGCAATCGGTACCTGTGCAGGTAACCAACCACCTGTACCCCGGCTTGCTGAGGGCATGCAGGGCTGCCTGACCGGCTCATACCCGGCTCTCCACGTGTTCGCCACACAGAACAGGTGGGGTGGGCAGCAGAGAATGCTCCTTGCCACCGTTGAGGTCCAAGAACAGGTGCTGGGAACTTCCGACAGGAGAAAGTGATAGCTACCAGCCAGCATTTAGGAATGGGCATGTTTTCTAAAGGGTTGCTGGGCAGGAACACATGGATTCATTTCTCAAGGCTAGCTTGCTTTCTTCCCCGGACTTGATACTGGGGATGGATGGACCACTCTATGCTGTCCACTTTTTCCTGGTGCCTTGGCTGGTGGTGCACTCGCGGGTACACCATACACACACACACACACACACACACACACACACACACACACACACACACACACACACGACTTCTTATCTTTGCCCTTGGCTTTTCTGGAGCTAAAATAGACATCGAGGAGAAATGTGCTCAAAACAGTTGCCTATTGGAAACAATTTGGACTCTGGGATGCAGCTGTGTAAAAGAACAAAGTAACACCATGGAAAGGCAAGACCGGGGCGGGGAGGGGGTGTTGTAAAATGATTTTGTATCTTGGCTCTTCAAGTGCTAGGGTTTGTTGGGAAGCAGACAAATAAATGGTTGTGGGTGAAATAAAACAGTTAGAGATATGTGCTATATTGTTAAGATAGACACAGATCTGATAAGCGATGCTTTGAACGCACAATAAAGGCATTTTGATAGTGATGGTGACATTTTTAAAAGATGCCATCAATCAAGAAAGGGATTTCCCTCACATTATCTGGTGTAGTGCTTCATGGTGAAACTTGAGGGTCATTTTAGAGTTAGCAGATCTCTCTTACAGACTTCATCATATATGGTAATAGGAGAGAGGCAGTCCTGGTTTTCAGTGAAGCCCTCAGACTTGACGACTCTCCCCGTTGCTTCTGAATCTCAGATTTTCTGGCCTTGGGTGCTGACATGAGGGAGGGGCCTGTGTTGTTTGAATGAAGTGAAACTTCTCTCCAAGGGCAGATTCAGACCTGCTAAGCAATGTCCACTGACTGTTACTAAAAGGGTTTACAGTTTTTCCGAGTGAAAGCCAACAGATAGTTTATGCCTCCCTTGGCAAGAGCTATTCCAAGTCAATTACTTGGTGGCCCTTTCCCTACCTACAGGTTTGGGCCCGGTGAGTGACAGGGTTCTCAGCACTCTCCAGGACATTAAAGACATTGTTTTTTTTTGTTTGTTTTGTTTTGTTTTTTTTCTGGATGGTGAATGTGACCAGCACATTGAAGGGGGCTTCAAGTCCTTATCACCACCAGAAGCTGATAGGGTATCAAGCATTGTAAACTTGGAACCAGGAGACTAGACTTTCGTTTTCAGTAGTTTCCCTGACAATGACGTTTCTGTCCATGTGCTACTGACTTGGATTTTATTCCATAGTATACCCTTTATTCCATAGTATACCATCTGTACCCTTTTCTTATTTATCTTTCATGTTTCCTTTCTCATTCTCACTTCCCCTTTAGCCCCAATGTCAATGTCTAGTTTAGGAAGCCCTGATTCCCAGTCCTGGAAAGACTTAGTTGGGAGAAACCCAACAGTTCTAAGGACCCTGCTACCCAGACTTTGCTTATCCCCTACACTCCAGCCCCCAACTCCATGACTTGTTGGTCCTAATTCTGTCTCTAATCACCTTTTCTTCCATTAGATGATGCTGTTTTCAATAGGGGAGGCACAGCCATGTTGCAGCAGCAAGGCATAGTTTTCTTGCAAGATAATTTTGAACAGATCAATTACTGTGTGGAGATCTTCCAGTGATATTTTTGCTTGGGGAATTGCCACTCAGCATTATAAACATCAGAGTAGTGACTTTCACCCTGAAAACTTCTGGACTGCTCTACATAATATACTTTCAGCATGGGCAAAAGCTTCCTAATTTGGCCCCGTTTTAAAGACACTAGGACTCACAGAGGGTGATTGAGGAAAGTCACACAGGAATTGAGGAATGGAGGGACAAACCAACTTGAGGTGACCTGGCTCTTTGTTCCCAGCTGTGTTCCTTGCTTTGGGGTGCAGCACGGTGATGCTTATATAGTCATGTGGGGGTATTTCTCTAATGACCAAAGGTGCTATTTCACCTTTAAAAGCATGTGGTAAATAGTGACCATAACAGGATAACACCCAGAGGCATGTTTTCCATGATCTCCCCTCCCTTTTTCTTTATCTTTCTTATAAAAAGGACAGTTAGTTCTTTTTTATAAGAAAGTTCAAATAGAGGTGTGTGGAAGTTATGTTATATAACATTTCTAATCATGGAATTTGGGATCTCTTTCTTGATTCCTAAGTAAATCTAGATTCGGTTATATACTGAAAAGTTTGGTTCTACTTTGCAAATGTTTTGGTGCTCAGTATTTGGTTAGAAGAAGTATATCAAAGAATATATACTGATTCTCCCCCCCCCCCCCGTGTAGCTAGGACATGAGGATTGTTTAATTTAGGTCAGGAAGAGTGAGTGCTGGAATGAAGAGAATTCTTAATTCTAACTACAACAAAAGCAATAATAATAACAACTACAGTTTGGGTATCTCGAGTGCCAGGCACTGTGCCAAGCAAACTTCCTGTGCATCCACCTCATCTGCAATCACCGTCTTCAGTCCCGTGAGACTTCAGCCGGGAAGACTCAGGCCCCGGTGCCCTATTTACTTGTTGCTGATGAAGATTTCCTTTTTGATCTCTGTGTTCAAAGCCAATTTAAATAAGGTGTTAGATTTGCTAATGAGGGTTTTCATTTATTCTTGCCATGAGAATGAATTACTTTTGTATATATTGAGTGGCTTAGAAGTGTTTCACTTATCTTGATATGAACTACATGGTCATCTTTCTCCAGAAGTAGGGCTTCTAACCCAGGAACAATTATATACATCTTCTCTGGAAAGTTCTCAGTGTGTAACTAAGGAAAAAATATTTGCACACACATACACACATTTGTGCGTGTGTGTGTGTGTGTGTGTGTGTGTGTGTGTGTGTGTGTGTGTATAAACATATTTTATATGTAAATTACTTTTGCTATTTAACAAATTAGCCCCAAAGATGATATAAAACAGCTGTTTAACTTTTTTGCCCATGGATACTTTGGTTCAGGAAATTTAATGGACATGTTTGGGATGGCTTTTCTCTACTCCATTATGTCAGAGGCCGTGGCTGGGAAGAGTGCAAGACTGGGCAACTTGACAGTTGGATCTGGAGTCATCCAAGATAACATCACTCCCATGTGTAGGGGTTGATATGGCTGTTCACCCAGACCAACAAGGGGGCCTTTGCAGGGGGCTCAGTTTGAACTTCCTCAAAGCATGGTGGCCATGTTCCTAGAGATAGCACCCCCAATTTTATGCTCTCACAGTAGCCACAGAGTGCTGCCGCCATGGAGGTCTTCCGCTGGTCAAGGCAGGAACAAATGACACCCAAATTGGAAAGGTGAGGACATAGAGTCACGGTTTTCTCAGTTTTAATGGGAGATTTGATGATTCGTATATTTGGTAAAATCTGGAGATCCGAAAAGTTCATAACATAGGGTAACTTAGGAGTGGGTGAAGGCATTTCCCAAAGTAGCCAGCTGTGAATAAAGGAAGTGTATGTATATGTATGCATGTAGACATTTGTATGTACACCCATGTGAATATACACTGTACATGCATGCGCATGTATAATATCTTTGAAATGCCCTCCAATCATGAGAGTCTTGCCTTTAACCTTATTAGGTGTGAAGATAGGAGGTATCCTTTGAAGAAAGAGCTACAGTATGGATTTGAACTGTAAATTTGAGAGCCCATCTTTGCTTCTATGGAATCCCACTCATCAGAGAGCTTGGGTGTGCAGCCTGCAGAATCCCACACTTCATGTCCCCTACCTTGGCCTTCTCTTTTCTGATTTATTTCACTTGGACTCTTCTGTTGCTTCACAAGGGTGTGACCTTCCTGGTCCCAGATTTCTCACATGTGCTGGCCCCATTGAACTGCTGTGCCCACCACAACTAGCTAATCCTTCACCCTGCAGTTACTTAATCCTTCTGCAAGGCCAAGGTCTTCTGGACTATATTAGATTCCCCACTGTGCTCTCTGAAAACACTGCTTTCTGTTGATTATGTTTATCAAAGTCGGCAGCTATCTATTTGTTTGGTCAGTGTTCGAGTAACATTCCTCTTCACTGGATTCTGAGCTCCAGGAGGTCAGAGACCCTGTGATCTATTATGCCATCTGTCACCCCCACCACCTAGCCCATAATAGGAGCTCAAAATGTATTTGTTATAGATAGAGAAGCACTTTTGATTTCTGAATTTCAATACCTCTGATAAAAATGCAAAACAAAAACAAAAAAAATCCACTATGTTTTAGGACCCTAGTTGCTGTCATGTGTTTATTTTCATAATTTCTAGTCCTGTAAATTTGATGTTGTTGCCTTTTTTTTTCCTTTGGAATGCACTGAGCTAAAAAAAAAAAAAAAATGGCAGGCTGTGCTCCATATCAGTTGGATGGTGGTAGGATTTGAACCTGGGGGTGCCTGTGTCAAAGCTGCATACGGCTGCATTTTCCAGCATTGGCAGAGAGGAACACAAGACTGGGAATCACCCTGCCTTTTTCAGTCAGCCAAGGAGTAAGGAGTAACAGAAGGCTGGTTTCATAGAAGCGGTATTTTAGAAACATGTCGCTTTCAACCTTTTCTATTTTCCGCACAAACATATATAGAAGTGTTTCTTTCCTCCTGCCTTTTCTTAGCTGCTCATCAACCCAGATTTTTCTCAAAGATTTCCTCTCCTTAGAAGCCTCGAATCCTTGTGGGAAGATTTTTTTTTTACCCTGGAGCGTTGGCAAAGCCAAAAGAATTGCAAAACTAGCTATTTGCTGAGCATTCCAAGGCCTGGTGGAAGCTGGCTGATAGTGCAGGACTTTGGCAACTCTCGCTTCTATAAGGAGTGTTCCATGCGCACAAGGAAGACCTTTGTGTATGTGTTTGGGTAATGGAGGGAAGGGTACTACATAGAGAGTACTAATGGAGAAACTGAGGTCTAGGGGTTTCAAAAAATGTTCCCAGGGTCACACTGCAAGTGTGATCTCAAGAGAGTGATTTGAGGATGTCTGGTTGATGGCTGCCACTTTCTGATTCTGTAGAGTTTTATTCATTGCATGTAATAGTTTCAAACAAGGTCTTGCTGTGTATGATCTGAGAACCACAAAGTATTGACGACTCAAGTGGAGGAAGGTTTGCTGTGAGCCAAGGGGGTGATGGGCTATGGTCTTCCAGCGTTCCACTTGCTGTTCTCAGTCTGCTTCTGGCTTGAGATTGGCCATGCTCCTCACTGTTGCCAGTGTTGGGTGTCACCATTCTTTGATGGCCTCGCTATCCCATTGCCATCTTTGTTAGTTGTCTTTTTATGAAATTCTTCTCAGTGGATTCCTTGGAAGGTGTCCTTCCCAAGATCCCAAAAGCATCAGATCCAGGGATCTCTGCCTATGCCTTCTGTAATTAGGCATTTTGCTAGTTGTTTGAATGACAGTGGTGTCTGTGGTAGACACCCAGGATCGGTGTTCAGGCATTTCGAGAAGAGGGGCACTGAGTAGCTATTTTTGAAGAATTATTGGAGATATGAATGAGGAATCCAGCATGCCCTGGAGGAGTTTGTGGTGCTTCGGAGGTGCTGGGGCCTGGACAACAAACAGAAACTCCTAGAAAACTGAAAATATTGTGGGCAGGCAACTGACAGAGACACAACTTCAGATGGCCAATAGCCACAGACAACATTTTCCACCCTTAATTGTCAAGTGGGAGACTGGAATTTAAAAATAATGAGATGTCATTTTTATTTTTATAGTTAGATTGGCAAAAGTTAATGGACCCAAGTCTAGTTAACTACAACATGGAGGCTGTGTGGCTAAGTTGTTGCTGTTTTGAACTACATACATGCTCATGGGGTTAAAGCAGCCACATATATTTTTGAACCCTGGGTAAAATCTTAGTGAACTTGAGCCCAAATGTAGGCCATGGAGCTGGTTGGCTGTTTAGTCTGGAGTTTAGGATTCGAAGGGAACTCTGGGGATCAGGAAAGACCAGTGCCGGGTGCTTATTTAAACCATGCAATTTAGCATTCATCCTTTGCCTTTTAGTAGCTATGTATTCCTGAGAGGGTGAGCAAATAAAATCAGCTCAGCTGCTACCCAGTTTGGAGAATTTCCCATCTGTAGCTTTTGCAGCATTGACAGTGTTCCTCTTCATTTTCCCTGTACATGTTTGCTTTGTTCTGGCTTAGAAAGGGGCATTTTTACTTTAGTGACCTGGTCTGCCACCAGAATTTGAACCACTGGAGGACACGAAAGAACAAAGAGTGGTGAGGAGGCCTTGGTGACCAGACAGGCATTGCACATCCACACCAGGAGGTCAATCATACCATTTTCTAGACAGAATGGAAGTGTTCATTTTTGGATAGTTTGAGTTAGTGTGGTGGTGGGACATGAAGCTGATAGTTGAAAATTGGGATCATTAGCAGTTGCAACCATGGGCGGGGAGTTGTGAGGAGTGAAAATTATCTCTTTGGTGAGCTCATGTTCCTCAATCTTCTCTGCAGTGTCACCTAGGTAACTCTGGGCTTCACTTGTGTCTGAATCTTACCTAGAGATGCTGATGGAGTGCCCCAGGTTGTGCCGTGGACATTGGGATTTGTTGTTGTTGTTGTTAAGGGTGTTACAGCTGGTGCCAGTGTGTAACCAAGCCTGAGCCCTGCTGGGGTTGGTTCATATGCAGCACTCATTGTATTATGGATATGTAAAGACTCATTGTCTCTGATCTGTGAAATACACTGAACTCAATTTTTCTCTTCTGGATGTAAATCAATATAATTCTGCTTTGTTTTCTAAATCTTTGCCACAATTTCATCCCAAATTCTCTTCCATTGGCCTCATCTCAATTTCATAAGTACACTGACATTAAGTTCTCCATAAGGGTGTTTTTGGGAAGTGATCTTCACTCAGATTATTCTGACCTTTTCTTGTCTGGTTACTTGGTAAGCCTGCGATCCAGATAACATCTAGACACCTCCCTTCTGCTCTGTGCCCCTCACATCTCTTGACTCTCCCCTGGAAGTTGTCTCCCTAGAAGCCATGCATGTGTTACTCTTGGCTTACTCGCACGATTGTTTTGGATCTCACACATTCTAGGTGCCTCTGTAATAAGGCAGAGAATGCACAGGTTTGACACCTTGCATGTTTGAAGGTCTTTGTTCTAACCCATGTGTCAGATGAATTGGGCTCATAACTTAGGTTACACACGTATAATCCTAGAACTAGGGAGGGCCGAGGCAGGAGGGTTAGGATTTTGAGGCTAGCCTTAAATTTAAAAATAGAAGGAAGATAACTTAGGATGATGCCTATTTTCCTTGGAGGTCTGAAGATGTTGCCTGGATACCTTTCTTTCAATGATGCCTCTAAGGACTCTGATGCCGTCCTATTTTTTAATTGTTTTTAGACTCTGTTTCCTTTTTCTAAGACATTTGCTTTGCTTTTCCTGTGTTATTCACTCTGTGTCAGTGAGTTATAAGACTAGTATGGGTATGTGTCTGTCCAGTCTCTTATGTCTTCCACCAGATTCTTCTAATCTGGAAGTGAATGCCACTCAGACCTAGGAACCTCCACTCTGTGATGTCCTCATCCTTGCTCACTCTCTTTCTGGGTTGGCAGTTACTGGATGCCTAAGTCCCTGAAAGTATATCCTAATCTACCTATCATCCTCACTTCTTTCACCATTTTGCCTGAGTTTTTTTTTTTTTTTTTTTTGTCTTGTTTTGAGATAAGTTTTGTTATCTAGCCCAGGCTGGCCTTGGACTCACAATCCTTTTGCCTTAACCTCTCAAGTGCTGAGATTACAGTCCATTTGCAATCACCCAGGACTTTTGGTATGATTTTTATTAATGTTATTTCTATATTTATTTATTCATATTAGCACATGTGGGTATTTTGACTACATGCATGCCTATGCACCACAATGTATTCTTGGTACGTGAGGAGGCCAGAAGAGAAATGTAGGTCCCCTAGGACTGGAGTTACAAAAAGTTGTGAGCTGTCACATGGGTGCTGGGAATCAAATCCAGTTCCTCTGGCAGAGCAGCCAGTCTTACGTCCTCCCAACCATGACTGTCAAGGGGTTCAAAACCTTATTTGATGACAGAACCCAGACCATCCAATGTTATTTAAGTCAGCTGGTCTCTTTCCTCCCTCCTCTTCCTTTTTAGGGTCAGCTACTATACAAAAGGAAACAGAAGGTGGAGGGGTAAAAGGAATGGAAAACCTTTTTTAATTGAATTTTTTATTGAGTGAATTGATTGTCATATGGTTGGAAAAACAAAATACAGACTCCATTGTATATGTTTTCTAGTTAACTTCACTGTAATATTTTGCAAAATTGTGACATAATATTATCAGGAGGGTGGTGACATCAATCCAGTCCACCTCTCTTAATTACTCAGGCTGACTCTCAATTGTGCATGCAGGTACGTGTGTGTGTGTGTGTGTGTGTGTGTGTGTGTGTGTGTGTGTGTGTATGCCAGGTTCTACACAATTGTATAACTCATCTGAGTTTCTGTATGTACCATTAACAGTGAGGAAATGGAGAAGGGGTCCTCTTCATTCAAAGCAAAAGGAGCAGGGGCATTAATATTCACCTACAGTCAAATAAAGTCAATTTTTAAAAATCACAATTTAAAGGATGGAGGGAAATCACCAACAATTTTATTATATTCTGCACAAAATTTGGATTATCCACTGGGGCAGAGAAAGGATCACCAAGTTCATTTACATTTGAAAACTCTAGAATATGGAAAGCTGAACTGAACGTCAGGGGAAGGTTGTGCTTGGCTTGCTGAGGGCTTTCTTAATGGATAGTTATTTTCTGTCACGTGCACAATATTTCTGAATGAAGGATGCTTGAAAAAATGGCTTCTTCAGATAGATGGACCATTCAGGCAGTTTAGCCATGGGGCTTCCCATACTGCCTTCCTTAGTGTTTGTTTTCTGGACTATTAGACATGGAGACACTTTAAGGGGCCACTGAGTCTTAATGTCTTATTTTGTTAGAAGTGACATCCAAGAAAATTGCCAGTTTCACTCTTTACTTGGAAAAAAAAAAAGCCACGTGAGAAAACAGCACAAAGTGAAGGGAGGAATATAATGAATGAAGATCAACTTTTGGCAAGTTGTCTCACATTCTGAAATGCTACTGAAGTGCTGGAATCCCCTGGGAAACTTTGTGACATTCAGGAGAGTCCGTCCCTGGGAAAAAAAGGGGGAGTCACAGGATGAGCTGCTTCGTGTAACAAGTAAAGCGATGAGCTGAAGCTGGCCCCGCCCTCGGGACACTCCTTGTTTTCTAAGAGTTTGTGTTACTATTTCAGATCCCTCTTTCTTGGTGTAATCAGTGGGATAATGGGCTCTTTGGAAAATGAGTGGCCATGGATTTTCTTTTTCTTTTTTTCCTTGTCAGCAATGTTTGCTTCTATAACTTTCCAACTTTGTTTCGTCCTTGCTGTAACATTTCTGGACATTGATCTGAACACCGGTTGCTAAGAAGAGCTTCCTAGGATTTTAGCAATATAGGATTTGAAAATCAGACTTACAGCCTTTGGCGTGGTAGTTCAGGTTGACGTTTAAAATCAAAGATAGTTTTGGGCTGTGTACAGACAGTAAACTCATTGTACCCACTTTAAACAAATCTAGGCGATTTCAGATCAGTCCCATTATTTTCTAACATTGTGATGTTATTTCCTCCTTCAGCGTGTCAAAATTGAGATCAAACCGTGTATAATAGCTTAGATCTTTAAAAGTTTTGTTTGTTTGTTTTTTGAGACAGGGTTTCTCTCTGTTGCCCTGGCTGTCCTGGTATTTACTCTGTAAACCAGACTGGTCTCAAACTCAGAGATCTGCCTGCCTTTGCCTCCTGAATGCTGGGATTAAAGGCATGTGCCACCACTGCCCAGCAGATCTTTAAATAGAAAAAAAAAATCTGTCTGTCTGTCTATCTATCTATCTATCTATCTATCTATCTATCTATCTATCTATCTATCTATCGTGTATGTATGCATGTATAATACATGTATATATGTGTATACATGTGTTCATGCCTCAGCATAGGTGGAGAGGTCTCAGAGGATAACTTCAAAGATTAAATTCTGTCCTTCCACGATATGAGTGGGTCCTAAAGATCAAACTTATCAGCTTAGAGGCTACTGCTTGTACCCACTAAATCATCTTGCTGGTCCCTACATTTTTTAATTAAAAATTAGTATGTTTTAATTTTAAAGTTGCATACAGTAAAACTGATTGACAGTCAGGATACAGATAGTATATCACTCTCCCTGCCAAACTCTCAATTGTCCCTTAGCAGTCATGTCCTCCTCTTATCCATTACCCTGATCTATTGTCTGTCACCAGAGTATTTGAGTTTTTAAGAATGTAGCCAAATGTAATGGCACACACCTATAATGCTAGCGCCAGGGAAGTGTAGACAGAAAGATCATGAGTTTTAGGCTAGTTGAGACTAAATAGGGAGTCTTGTCTCAAAAGAAAAAGGAAAATGAAAATTAATGTTTTGTAAATGGAATCCAACACTCTAATAGTTTCAGTTTGTTTCTTTTACTTAATATCATGACTTCATCTAAGTTGACTTCTGAATCCGGGAGCTTACAGGTCCACTTCTTTTGACTGAGTAACATTCTGTTTGTGGTTTTGAATGGTTTAGCCCATTACCTGTTGTAAGATGCTTGAGTTGCTTTTAGTTTAAGTGTTTATGAATGGAGGTGCTATAAATACTCAGTTCTAGGTTTATATTTTCTTTTTCCTACCATGTTACACTGGCTGGATTCTTTAATATAATGTTGTTTGAATAGTCATCTATGACTTGTCCCTGATGTTAGGGGGAATATTTAGTCATAAACTGTTTAAGCAAGATGTTTACTGTAGTTTTCTCATAGTTATATTTTATGATGTGAAGGGATTTCCTGTTGAATTTTCATTTGATGAGAAGCCGTTTTTCTTTTTAAATCAGGGATAGGTATTGAAATTTGTCAAATGTCTTTCCTGTAGGAGTTAATTACTCCTTTGATTTTTTCTCTTAGACAATTAACATATAATGGCTATACAGAATGGATTGTGTGGAACGGCTTTTGAACACAGAGCCAGTCTTTCACACCAAGGATAAGCCACAGTAGCTCAAGAAATGGTTTGCAGTTTATATTTCTTGAATTTGATTTGCTAAGACTTTACTGAGCACTTTTATGTTTTGATTGCATGAGAAAATAGCTTGTGATTTTCTTTCTTGGTACCGTCTTTGTCTGGTTTTGCTGTCAGGGTAATACTGGCTCGCAGAATGAGTTGGGAAATGCCCCCCTGCTCTTCTGTCTGCTAGAAAAGATTGGAATTGACAGAGCCTCCCTTTTAGCTTGTCATCAGCATTTCTTCATGACATTAAAATTAAGATGTAATTTGAATGTCTGCATAATGGTAATAAAATTGCATTTGTGTATGTGAGAGAGTACCTTGCCATGTAGCTCAGGTTAGTCCTCTTGCTTCAGTCTTCTAAGTGTGGGAATTACAGGTGTATGCATCTGTAATACAAGTCATGCTACTTTTGTTGATTTAATGGAAACCAGCATTTCTGGAGTACTCAGCAGGCCCGAGACAGTGTTCCAGGTACTTTTTCTGTCTTCTTTACCCTTGCCCAATAACACTATGGAATGGGAAACATTCTCTGTTTTACAAGCAATGGAAAACAGGACAAAAAAAATGAAGTGTAACCACTTAGGTTAGAACCCACCCTGTCTGGTTCAAAATCTCATCACATACCATACTGTCTCCTTTAATTTTAACATGTCATATCTGATTCATTTGACATTTTATTTTTCAGATAGGGTCTTACTCTGTAACCCTGGCTGGTTTGGAACTTGCTGTGTAGATCAGGCTGGCCTTGGACTCATAGAGATGTCCCTAACTCTGTCTTCTGATGGCTGGGATTAGAAGTGTGTGCCCCCCACACCTGGCATTTTTAGGTTCTCTATTTAGCACGATGAGACATTTTCCATGGGCTATCTGTGGTGAGAGTCTTTTGCAGAAATCTTTGCCAGTTTCTTTGACTGGAATCTTCAAAGTGGTATTTCCTCCTTAATGGACATGTCTGTTGGAGAGGCTCATAGTTACTGCTCTGCTAGCTTCCAGGAATGTATGTGAACAGGTTTGAGAGAGCTTTGGATTCAAGGCACACTTGCCAAAAGTGAGTATTATAATCGTGTGGTGCGTCTCTTCAGCAATGGGAGTCAAACCCAAAGCTTCTGATGGATGCTAGGCAAGTGCTCTATCACTGAGCTACATCCCAGCGCCTACATTGTTCTCATTCAGTTTACTATAGGAGAATGGAACCTCACCACTTTTGTTTGCCTTTCCCCTCTATCTTTCATCCATTTCTATCATTTTCTTTCCTTATGGAAAAGACTTGTTCATCTGTAATGTCAATTTTTTTTCTTTTGAGAAAAAGAATCCCAGGTTGGGATTATTAGTTTGTGTCACCACACTCAGGTCTACATTTCTATCGAGAGGAGTGATAGTTTTTAAAAGAGAATGTATAAGAGTTTTATATGTATTTTGTATATCTTATCCTCCCAGAAGTTTTTATGGCATATTGGTGTCATTTTCATCCAGTTCAAACTCTCTTTTTTTTGGCTTATATTTTTCAATATTTTATTCCTAGATTCAGGATCTCAATCATACATTTATCCCACATACTCTTTCCTGTCTTGTCTTCCTACCTGTATGATTTAGCAAAAAAACAACAAAAAAACAAAAACAAAAACAAAAACCTCCTATACTTCACTTAGGGTTTATTCTGGTTGAGCTGAAGAAGTGAGCAGAATCACTCTGTTGATTCTAGTATTGTTTATGGAATCATCTTAACCCATGCATTTCTCCAATCACATCAGTCAGTGTTTATTCCCCCTGTGCCACTGGCTGCTTTTATGACATCTATTTTACTCCACTTCCTCATTAATTAATGCTGTAGTTTATTAGCATGTTAATTATCTGGCAGGGTGAGGCTCCTGTCCTCTTGTTTTGGAAAAAGTCATTTGCTGTTATCATCCATTTATCTTTCTAAGTGAACTTTAGAATCTCTGTGAAATTTCCATGAAATCCCTCTAGGACTGGGCAAATCTATAAATAGTGTGTAGAAAATGGCATTTTGCAGTGCAGATTTCTCTCACCCCTGCTGTGCTGTTTTGTTTGATCAGGCTTTAAGGAAGTTAGCTGGGAGTCATGATTGCTCCCCCATTTCTTTCCTGCATTTGTCTGTGAAAGTTGTTCTGCTGTGTATTATTTATGATCGCCAATGATTCATTCAAAATATTTCTTCATAATGTGTTTTTCTTTTTCAAGGTTTATTTTTATTTATGTGTATGTGCTTCTGTGTAAGTGTATGACATGTGTGTGCAGGTGCCTGTGAAGGCCAGAAGAGAGCATCCTATTCTCAGATCTAGACTTACAGAAGGTAGTGGACTGCCTGATGTGGGTGCTAGAAACCGAACTCATGTCCTCTGCAGGAACAATATGCTCTCTTTACCATTAAGCCATCTCTCCAGGCCCTTCCTTGTAGTCTTAAAATTTAAAAATTATGTAAGTATAATTATTCTGCTAAAGCAGTAGTTCTCAACCTTCGTAATGCTGTGACCCTTTAATACAGTTTTAAACAATTCCTGCTGAGGTGACCCCAACCATAAATTTATTTCCATTGCTACTTTATAACTGTAATTTTGCTACTATTTTGAATTGTAAATACTTGTGTTTTCCGATGGCAGAGAACTGCTGTGTTAAAGGAATGTAGCAATAAAATGACTTCTAATGAGATTCCATCACACCTATACACCTCACTCAGCCGCGTCACAGAAACTTCTTGCAGTAGATGAGAACTAACACAGAGACCCACAAGTAGACAATGTACAGAGAGTGAGAGACTTTGGAACATTCAGTCCTAAAGGGGATGTCTTCATCAAAGCCCTTCCTTCAGAGCTCAGGGATCCATGGGAAAGAGGAGGCAGAAAGACTGTAAGTACTAGAGGTGATTGGATGACTCCAAGGCAACAGCGCCTTCCATGCACACCAAGTTAGCCAACTCCATTATATTAGCCTTGCTGTTTATAGTTATCGAATTTTTTTCCCCTATAGCCCATGTTTCTTGCACCACACTGAGACTCATTTATGTTCTCCTGGAAATTTTTTTTTCTATATAATTCATTCTTCTTTGTGGAAAATATTGGCTTTCCTTTCCTTTTTTAAAGATTCAGTGAGTTTTCAGGATATTCAAGGCCCTGTTCTCTGATTGAGGAAGTCCTGATCAGATTTTGAAAAGCCCTCTTGTTCCTTCAGTGTCCTTCTGCACTCCAAAAATCCATTTCCAGCAATATCAGTGATACTGACAGGCAGGCTGGTGGGCATGGCTTGGATAACTGTCCAATGTTTGGGGATCCCTGTTCTACTCTGAAGTCCATTCCTGCTGCCTAGTGCTGTGAACATGTGGTTGAAACTTTATTCTCTTTATTATTTTCATAGAGAGATAATTCATCCTAGTTCTTAAACCAGAGATAGTGTATGAAAATTTTACATCTTCCCTGGTTTACAGCTTTCTGGAGCTCTCCATCCCCCCTCTTTTCTCTTAGTCTCTGGAAAGCAATGTATCAGCATCCTGTTTTCTATCTGGTTAATTTGCATTTCCAGGAAATGGGGTCTCTAAATAGATGAAGGGGATGAGGTGTCCTTGAAATCAGCTCCTTTCAGTTACAAAGCCTGCATTTTTCTGAGTTTGGTGCTTACACCTGGGGGTCAGTGTGTTCTCCACGGTCCACCTGTCACATCCCATTTTTATGTCTCAGGGGCTTCACACTCAGCATCTTTTTATGTATTTCCATATTCCGTTCATTGGGGGTGTGGAGAAATGTGAACTGTTTGCTACTAGCTAGTTGACATTATATTCCAGAATGCCTCTTCATTTCAGCTTGAAAATGTCTGCTCATTAGAAAGGAAATTATCTCCACAGAAGTGCAGGTGAGGCCCTGCTGCCCTATCCAAGTTAAGGTCAGTGGTCATTTTGAATTTGCACTTAATTATTAAAAGCTGTTTGTATGCTTCCCCTATTCCATGACTCTCAACCTTGCTAATGCTGCACCCCTTTAATCCAGTTCCTCATGTTGTGGTGACCTCCAACCATCAAATTATTCTGGTGCTACTTCAAAACTAATTTGGCTACTGTCATGAATTGTGATATAAATATCTGGTATGCAACCCCAAAGGGGTCGTGGTCCATAGGTTGAGGGCCACTGTCCTATTCTAAGCAGCTCTGAAGACAGAGATCACTGAACATGGAGACTCAGACAAGAGGTTATCTCAGTGTGTTATTCAGGGTTATCCAGTGGAACAGAACTGATGGAAAAAAGAAATGATATGTACCATATATTTTTACTTATAATATGTATTATTTAAATTTTTTACATGATCTGGGCAGTGCAACAATAGCTGTCTCAAACTGGATAGGTCAAGAACCCAGTAGTTGTCCAGTCCACAGTTATGAGTATCTTACCAGTCATGATCAGTACTGAAGACCTGGAGGACTATTGGAGAATTGCTGTCTTTAACCTATACTGGAAGATGAAGATGCTTATTCTAGCATCAGTGAAGAAATGTGGTAGTGGCAGTCACAGAAGGGATAAACTTGCCAGCAGGAGTGAAAGTAAGCAGGCAAAAAAAGAAAGCTTCCCGTTATCCATAAGGGTTATTTTCTTGACTGTCTGCATTTTATGGTAAAGTCTTCTTACTCCAGATAATCAAATCTAGAAAGCTCCTCATAGGAGTGCCCAGAGACTAGTGTTGTAGCTGATTTAAAATATAGTTAAGATAGCCAGGCATGATGGTATACATCTTTAACCCCTGAATTAGGGAGGTAGAAGCAGGCAGATCTCTGTGAGTTTGAGGCTAGCACAGTCTACATAGTAAATAATAGGCCAGCCATGGATGCATGGCAAGATCCTGTCTCAAAAAAAAAGTCAAATTAACAACTAAAATTATCTGTTACACCCTAGCATGATAGGTGTAACAGTGGTCCTTCATAGATGCCTATGCCCTGGTACCTAGATTCTGTCATTTTGCTATGCTGCATGGCAGTTAAGGGGGAAGTAAGTCTACAGGTGGAATTCAGTTGATCCTGAAGTGCTGAGATGGTCTTGATCCTCAAGATGGTCTCATGTCATTACACAGCTTCTTGTTGGCAAAAGGGAGGAAGGAGACACTGAGTCAGAGAAGGGGATGTGATGCCCAAGCAGAAGTCAGAATGACTTGAAGATGGAAGGGGACCACAGGCCAAGCACTGCAGACAGCATCTAGGAGCTGCAGAAGACAAAAGATTCTGTTGTATAGCTTCCAGAAAGAACACAGCGTTGGGCATGTCAAGACCTGCTTTGGATTCTGTGTTCCAGAACTGTAAAATTGGAAGCTGTTCAAAGGCACCAAAGTTATGTTAATTTCTTAGAGTAGCAACAGAAACTCTTTTTAAATTTTTTTCCATTTTTTGTTTAAATTAGAAACAAGATTGTTTTACATGTCAATCCCAGTTCCCTCTCCCTCCCCTCCTCCCCTGCTCCCAACTAACATCCTACCTATCCCATCCTCTTTCTGCTCCCCAGGGAGGACGAAGCCTTCCATGGGGGATATGACAGAGAGTCTGTCATATCCTTTGGGATAAATAGAAACTCTTGTACTCTATGTTTCAGATACTGACCACAGCCTAACTTTTAAATGTAGATGCCAGAGGTCTGTGTGGTTGACTGTGTGTACATTTCATGGGCATTTTGTGTTAACATTTCTGTGTAACTACTTGAGGGTTATATATTTATTGTTCCTTCAATTGTTACATTCCCCAAACTGGAATACCAGCTCCCTAAGAAAAGGCACCCCATGTAAATAAATAAAAAGATTAATGCTTTAAGAATTTCCACATCACAGACTGGTCATTCCATTGAATAGATTGCTCATAATTATCTGTGTTCGATTCTTTAAGTTGTGCCGGTTGTTGAGGTATTTCATTGCTATTATTAGACACTTGTGCATGGCTCAGTTCAAATCCATTCTTCTTTCCCCTTGCCATTGTGTTTGCAGTAATTCCACAGGCCTGCACAGCCCAGTCAAGCTATCGATGGTGCTGATGGGTTACAAGACTTTCACATACTGTAGAACTTCTTCCAGGATACCACCCACTGTAGAGTTTTGAATGGTTGTTCAGTTTCCTGTGCACCTGTTGTCAAGTGTCCCCATATTGCCTCTTCAATGTCAGCTTATGCTTCTCCTGTTCTTCAGTAGACATCTCCAGAAGCTTTCCAACAGATGGGGATAGGTGCAGAACAGGAGGGAGCACAGTGAAGGCTAAGGTGAGCAACCAGTGTGGAAGGCAAAGCAGCAGGCTTGTTGCTGTCAGGCTGAGGCATCTCCTTCTAGTGTGTCATAGGACATACTTCCCCTTTTCAGTAGCTACTTTGCTTCCCTTATCTGATCCTCATGAAGGCTGCTTTGGCTTCCTCACACACTGACTGCTTCTCAGATGAAAAAATCTGAAGGAAAACACAATTTCAACCCTTGCCTCAATTTCGCAAAAGATCAATAAAAAGTTGGGGTGGGGGAAATGATGTCTCTCGGCTTCCCATTGTTGTACAAACATGCAGTGTTAGTTGAACTAAAAACAGCAGTCCTTAGGGGAGAGAAGAACGTCTGTGCTAAGACAGGTCTGGCCAGTCATTTTGTCTAAAATGGCAAAAACATGATTTTTCAATCTTTATTCAAGAGAAGCATCAATGGCTACATCTTGTTTGACTGGGTCAGGATGCTCATGTGGGTGTCTGGGTGCTGTAAGTGTCCCTTGACGGCTGCCCCACTCCATGCCCTGGACTTTATCTTTTCGGAAGTGGGGTATGAATGGGATTAGGGAGGAAGGGAAGACACAAGAAGCACACTTGCCTGGCACTCTTTCCTGATGAGCATTCCAAGTGTCAGCATGGAAGGAAGATTTTCTTTAGGAGAGTTGAGGAATGAAATCTTTTATGTTGCTGTTGTACAGGACTGGGTGGGATCACTCTGCTCTTGTATCTTTACAGTTTCTGCCACAGAAACACCCAGGTATAGGAAACTTGGCTTATTATTTGAGTGACATTGCCTAGAACAGGAGTAGTGGATAGAGAGCGTGGAGGCAAGAGGTTCTAATCCCTTTCTGGAAGTAGTCTTCTATGTGCTCTCTTTGATCCTCAGTTTCCTCATCTGTGAAATGTGGATCTGTGTGTTCAACTGTTGTTGCATTCACAATACTGTGTTGCTCAAAAATTAATTTGAATCTGTTAGCCTCCTGGATGATGTGGGAAATACTCTTCCCTCTCAGGTGTATTTACAGCCAGAACACTGTTGCTTTGCCCTCAAGCGTGCCCTGATTCATCATTCATTTTTATTTCACAAGAATTACTCTTGTAAATGTGATTTTTCAATTGGTTTCACAGGGCCATTGAGATTGTATGGCTGAATAGATTCCTTCCATGTGTTGTAAATTTTTGCTCATTGTATATAAGTCAGTGGTTTTCAAAGTGATCCCAGGGACAGCAGCTGAGATCCTCTGGGATCTCCCGAGAGCTATGTTAGTCGGCGGAGGTTCTTGGATCCCACCCTGGCCTGCTGAGTCTCTGTGAAGAACTAGACAGCTTTGTTCACCATGGTCTTATGCTGCATCAGAGAAGTGTGAGAAGAATTGCTGATAAGCCAGGGGAATAGAATGTTGCCCTTTGCCCTCCCAACTCAAATAAGCACATTTTCTTCTTTGAATGGCTGTTATAGTTTGGATCTAGACTGTACTTCAGAGGCTCATAGTGTTGTAATTTAAAGAATGGCTCAAGAGAGAAAGATGCTCTGCAACATAGCTCATGTGGAGGGTTTGTTTTAATTAGAGGAAATGGAATGGCAAAAAGTAAGGGGAAGGGGGAGACCAGCCTCTGGGGCCAGGAGCAGCAGAAGAGAAAATGGGGCAGGGGTAGATAGAGAGACCAGCAGAGAGGCAGAGAGGTTGGGGAACAGAGAGAGAGGGAGAAAGAGGGAGGGAGGGAGGGAGGGAGGGAGGGAGGGAGGAAAGGGAGGGAGGGAGGGAGGGAGGGACGGAGGGAGGGAGAAGAAGGAGAAGGTGGTCAGAGCTCTTTTAAAAGGGAATGTAGTGAATGTGCACAGTGGCTGCAGCTGAAGACATATCCTGTCTGAACCCCAAAGGCAGACCAGTACAGATGCCTGAATACTAACACATAGTTTGAGGATTTAGCCCAGGCCTGCGGTCCTTTCAGAAGACTAGAAGTTTTAGTTGGTCAGAACTATTGGAAGAGAGTTAAGTCATTGGAGGAACCCATGGGAAGGAGATGCTGGAACCATTGGCCCTTCTGGTTTCTCCTTTTGCTTTCCAGGCATGATGAATGCCCTTCTCTGAAGGGCCACAGGCCCAAAGAACAGGTCTAAAAGATCATGAAGTGAAACCTTTAAAACTGTAAACTGAAATGAACATCTCCTCCTAGTAAGTGGTTTGCCACAGGTAATTTGTCACAGTAACGAAACTCATTAACACAGAATTCAGATCCATTTGTGTTAGAGAAACAACTGTGGCTTCCTCAAGAGCTTAATGATGCTAAGGGGCGAAAAGTGGACCTACTGCAGGTAGAATGGAGAATGGGTCTCTTTAACTACTTGGATAGCAGGATTAACTCTGGAATTTCCCAGGAATGGCTCCTTTGCTGACCTCATGGGAACTATAGGCTCATATAGGCACAACCTGAAATGGGGTACTGGACCAAGTATCTCTGAGGGACCTGGGTGATAAACAGCAGCCATGATTAGTCTGCCATTTATGTGTATGGCAGTTATTTTGATATGCATCCATGGGCTTTGATTCCAATCCCTGTGGTGATAGGCACCATCTAATTGGGAGCATGGTTCTGAGACCTAAGTAAGTATCAGCCCTACAGGGAATTCTTAGAGACCAGCCTGAGCCCAGGAGAGATCAGAGTTTCTATCTTTGGTCATTTCTGCAAAAGTTAATGTGCAAAAGCATTGTGCATGGATGGGCAGGTGTGTGTGTGTGTGTGTGTGTGTGTGTGTGTGTGTGTGTGTGTGTGTGTGCACATACATGCCCCTTATTACCATCTGTTCCCAGTGTAAGGTGTTGTAAAGTGTCTGTTTATCCTACCCTAACTGGCACTTATCTGAAGTGTGTTATGACAGCTTGAGAGCCACCATAGCCTTTTCCTTATTGTGAACATCTCAGAGTTAAACACTGAGAAGTTCACATTCCCACTCTTTAAGTGCTTTTTACCAATAGAACACTTGACTCATTGCTGGCATCCTTTGATATCTAGTAAAGATCCTTAGTGTTCCATCAGGAACATAAGGTAACCAAACATGCATTGTCAGGATGTCCAGCTTAGGTGGTTACTGGATGGAAGCCCTGGCCTGGAGCTATAGCCACTCAGGAAGGACTGTCTTTTCCACATGCACGTGTCATTCTTTCTGTATATTTGCTTGGCATCCTCTTTGTACAGACTTCTAATGGGTGGGCTCTGGGTCCCTGAAAGGTGAAGGCAAAACCTGAGTTTTCATTTATATGTTCTGTCTCCATCTCTAAGTGTGAATATTGCTAAAGAAAAACTTCTCGAAATGGCCTCTTAAACTAGGTTTCTTTCCTGTTTGGTTACCTGGGTTTACTATCTGAGCATCCTAGATCTGTGTGTCTTTACTATACCTTACCCTGGAAGCTGGATCTCTTGATTCTGTTTCTGTTTCTCTCTCTCTCTCTCTCTCTCTCTCTCTCTCTCTCTCTCTCTCTCTCTCTGTCTGTTATGTATACTCTTACCTTATCTTTTGTCAGGTCTAGATCTTGTCACCTGTATGTCTCTGATTGCATCCATCCTGCTTGTTAGACACATCACACAGTATCCTGAAGTAGTGATGTGCTGGAGGCAGGGACATTCTTAAGCTGAATGTCCTTTCATTGCCCCTCCCCCCACATTACATGAAAATGGATCCATCTTCCCTGCGCTTGAGGCCTCCAGCATTCAGTTCTTGCCAACACTAATGATGCCCAACCCATTCCACAGACCATAGGGTTAAGGTGAGCATGGAATGCCTGTGGATTTGAGAGCAAAAGCTTTGGGTGACAAACCAAATGACAGCACACAGGAAGTACCGCAGAACAGAAAGCTGGGAGACATTTATTGTGCGCCTTGTTTTATAGCCTAACTCAACCCCTGTCTAGTTGACACCTGTCTAGTTGTCAGCTTCTTTGAGGGAGGGAACCACTTGGCCATTATTTAATATAGCTAAGCTGCCTTTGGAGGTGGGAACCACTCGTTCCTGGCCCCACGGTGGTAGTGCTTAGACACGGTGCTTGTTCTCAAGATGCTCAGAGTCTAGTGGGAAGATAGACATGTATAAGCAAAAGGCTCCTAATGCCTCATGTAAAGTCCCCCAAAGAGTAACATGGGAAGGCACTAGCCTGACTGTCAGGGTTGGGATCCGACACACAGAAGAGCCACTTTGTGTGTCTGCTTTTCAATGTGATAATTTTTAAAATTGAAGTATTTAATCAAAAGATATAAGTTATTGTCATTAAAGAAGCATAATGTGTGGCATATATATGTATATATATATAATGATGACAAAAATGTATATATATGTATAGTGGATACATACACATATAATGGTATTTAACAACACAGTCGTATTAATGAGCATCTATCCCTAGTTACTACAACTAGGGATAGATGCTCATTCCTACTGTGAAGAAAATACACCATAACCACTTGGGTGTGGTTTATATAAAATTTATTTATCCATAGCAAACATATGGTGTTTCATTGTATTTAGGCAATAACAATCTGTGCATTTCATTTGATATGTTACTTATTATCATCCAGTTATTATGAGAAAAAGATCCACTACCTTTTCAATGTCATAGTGGTTTCCTAGGATATCCTATGCATGTTCACCCCTCTTCCACATTATTCTGTGCAAGAAACTGCATTTCCCAGCATTCTTGCCTTCCATCTTCTGGGTAGATTTGGTTCTTTTTCTCATCTCCTCCATTTCTTCCTACTCTTCTTTAAGGGAGTGTAATATCCCTGGCAGTGACTGTGACTCCTTTTATGCTAGACAGCCCCAGCCATCAAACTTGGTTTTCTAAGCTCTTATTAACATTGTAACAGTTAATAATGGTCAGCTTGACAGGATCTAGAATAACCATGTAAACAAGCCTCTGTAGATGTCTGCAAAAGGATAGTCTAGATTATATTAATTGGAGTGGGAAGACTTACCTTAAACGTGGGAGATACCAGTCCATGGGATGGGGTCCTAGACTGTATGAAATGGTAAAGTGGAGGAAGGTACCTGAACATGAACATTTGTCACTTATTCCTGGTTGCCAGCAATGGAACAGCTGACTCCTACTCCTGCCAGCATGCCTTCCCTGTCAATATATATATATATATATATATATATATATATATATATATATATCCTCCTCGAACTATAAGTAAACATAAACCTTCCTTTGAGTTGTTTCTTTCCAGATATTCATATCTCAGCAATGAGAAAAGCACAGGATAAAGCACCTTCTTATTTATTTACTTATTTATTTATTTATTTATTTATTTTGGTTTTTTGAGATAGGGTTTCTGTGTGGATTTGGAGGCCATCCTGGAACTAGCTCTTGTAGACCAGGCTGGTCTTGAACTCACATAGATCTGCCTGCCTCTGCCTGCCTCTGCCTCCCAAGTGCTGGGATTAAAGGCGTGTGCCACCACTGCCCGGCTTAAAGCACCTTCTTAGTTCACCTCTTTCACCACTGTAGAGATGCTGACAGTTTTCTCCTGTGGACAGCTCTAGGCGTGCATCCCCTTTGGCCATGTTCTCACTTACAAGGACGATTCCCTGAGTTAAATTCCTGCCATTTGAA
Source organism: Cricetulus griseus (assembly GCF_003668045.3). Classification (NCBI taxonomy): domain Eukaryota; kingdom Metazoa; phylum Chordata; class Mammalia; order Rodentia; family Cricetidae; genus Cricetulus; species Cricetulus griseus. Next base: position 33,830,326 of record NC_048599.1, on the reverse strand, counting down.
ATGCCTATTGTGATTTTGGTATTTGTCACCAATGTCTGCCTCATTCATATGAAAATAATGGATTATTTTGGTTTTCGGTTCTTTCTCATCATGGTGAACACTTGAGTTACGTCTAATTGTCTTCCCAATCAGAAATGCATGGGTGTTTGCACCCCTGTGCAGAGTTCTGAGTGCACAGGCATGAGAGCCATTTCTCTGGGTAACACCAAGCAGTAAGATCACCAGGGTTAGCACTGAAATCTCCTCCAGTGCATTCTGTCTGCAGTCTCTAGCAAGTTCATCTTCAGGGATAAGTCTGTTAAGCAGCTATGAATGCAGTGAAATGAATAGGTTTCCACTTACATCTGGAGAAAGCATTGGCCAGGTGACCTCCGATGAAGGACTCTCCGACTTTTTAGCTTACCCTTTTCTTGTTTTTCCTGGTCATAGTGTACATTACTTTGGGGGCCCAGACCCTGGAGAGATTGACCTAGGAATCAGGGTTTGCTGCTTTATATAGGATCCAGATTTTCATGGATTCACACAATGAATCCCGTGTCTGGTCTAAATAGATTGTTACAGAGAAGTCCTGTTTTCTTCTCCTGGGAACCCAGTGTATATTGTCATAGAGGGAAGTGTTGTGACTCTGGGGGTAGGCTAGGTATTGGTAGAGATCAATATAGGTTAGTATCTGACAGTATCCCAGGAGAGGCAAGCAGCTGTTGTCTGGAGAATCATGGAGTCTCCATCCCTCCCTAGGGGTTGATAGACCACCCAGTCCATGTTTCATTGTGTACTTCTATCCTCTACCTTATAACACCTCTAGATAACGAGAAATCTTAAAATGTGCATCCAGAACACATTGAAAGGACAACAGTTATAACAGCAAATCCACTGTTGGCCAGGGATACATATGTAGAAGGGAGAGAATATTCCTTGGTAGTTATATTATTGTATTAGTATTTGTTTGCTATAAGAATATACCCAAAGCTTGGTCATTTATAAGGAAAACTGAGTACCCCAAAGTTTTGGGAGCTTATCTAAACAGCATATTCTGTCTCTGGCAGATACCCCCTGGCTTTCGAATGTCACAGCAGACATGCACTTAAGAGGAAGAACCTGTAGAGTAAGATAAGATGCCAGGGAGCAAGATGGGCTCAGTCTCGCTCTTCTTAGAACAACTCACCCTCATATAACCTTCACTATCTACCTAAACATTTCCAAGGACAGCTGCTCCAAGGACCCGGCCACCTCTTAAAGTTCCCATTGTCTCCTAAAGTCACCAGCCTGGAGAGCAGGAGTCCAACACATGAGCCCCCGAAGGACACACCTCATCCTAACACGAGCAGGAAGGTTGATGTCTCCACAGAGGGAGCTTTGTAATCAACCAGACTTTCTGTAGAACATTGAGCAGACCCAGTCATTCTCTTTATCTCTGACTGTTGGGGAACCTGCCCAAGCTCCAGACAATTCTAAATCCTGAGATTAACTTAAAAATATGAATTGTATCACCCTTGGCCTGAAATGTTGCCAAGGACACATGATGGATACACAGTAGATATGTGATGCTTGCAGTCTTTATAAACACGGCACTTGCCAATTGTACACATATAGTAGGAAATTACCAACACGGAGTCAGGGAGAAATATAAGGGTATTTAATAGGGAAAAGCCTTATTTACAGAGCGAACCAGCCAGCTGGTGGTAGTCTGCACAGCAAGAAGCAAAGAGAAACCGAAACCGAAAATGCAGTCCCCCTACTCACTCTGACCACGCCCTCACAAGCCCTCAGGTACTCCTGTAGCCAGCCCCTAGTCTGTACAGCAAAAAGCAAAGAGAAACCAAAACCAAAAATACAGTCCCCCTACTCACTCTGACCACGCCCTCACAAGCCCTCAGGTACTCCTGTAGCCAGCCCCTAAGAAGGCATGGCTACAGCTTCCCCTACATACACATGTCCCTCTTCCTTAATGTCTGAGTTTAGAGACCTCCAGGTCTCAGGTACTACACATGCATTCACTTGTCCCTTCCTACCCAAAGTGAAGGTCTTTCTGTGGTCAGATGTCTAGGGACTTGCATGCCTGCTGCTGGCGCAGGCTGGTGTGGGGCAAACCATGGAATTGGATGGAGTTAGTGGCCAGGGACAACAAAGTCTTCTGTTATTGTCCTGTATTTTTTTCAGTCTCTGCCTTTAGCCACTGTGCCATCTGCAAGTCATCTTGAAAGTGATTTCATGAGAGTTGCCTTCTGGGAAGGCCTGGTGTGGGGTCCCTGAACAGTCTGAGGGAACTGCTTTCTGGGGTCAACATTTACTCATGCCACATGCTGGCCTAGCCTGAGATACCTGCAAATTGGAATGACCAGGCTAGAACTCAGGCCATCAAGTAGATCTTACACATGTTCTCCTTGAATACTACAGCTGGCTTTCCCTATATCCATATCTATGGATCCAAACGCCCATGATTAAAAAATTATCCAGAAAAAAATGATGTGTGTGCCAAAGTATATAGACTTTTAATCTAGCATAACCAATGTTTCTACAGAATTCATTGTATTCAATGTTGTAAGTACTACAGTGACTTCAATTTTATGAGTTAATGTGCACAGGTTGTAAGGACTTGGGGTTTCTTTGGCTTTTAGTACATGCAAGGATACTAAGGGGTGGATACTGAGGGGTGATTGCTTTCTATCTCTGGTCTTACATTAGTGTGGACATGAGAATGGCTCAGTTGAGAGAGAAGTTGGGAGGACAGAGGTGCTTCTCTCATGTGGGACTCTTGGTTCTGCCTTTCCCATCAGTCCCCCCAGTCTCCACCTCTCCCTCTGCTGGAAGCATTCTGCTTCAGCTGATTTTACTTTGGGTACATTCTATGAAAGCCTGAGCTGCCGAACGTTTCCTGTGGCTTTTCTATTTTCAACCTGAATAGGAAGTGACAAGACAGCTTCAGAGGAGGGAAAGCATGATTCATTCTGTTTCTTTAAAACTGCTCTTGGAGAGGGAAAGAGAAAAGAGAGGGGGAAGGGAGGAAGAGAGGAGAAGGGAGAGAAAGAGGGCGGGAATGAGGGAGAGGGAGAAAGGGGGACAGTGTGAGAGAGAAATATTATATACATATAAGAAATGCACCCAGCATAAGTGTTTAGATGCATTCTCGTAAACAAAGCACCCTCTTGATAGACATTGATTTATTCTACCCAATATTGTGTTGTTTCAATGTAATCTGTGGGTATTCCTTTGCTGAGTGTCATATATGGGAGATTGATCCATGTTCGCATTGGTGGTACATGATTACTGATCGTTGTCATTTACTCATGAGAACTGATGAACAGCTGGTGACTTCCTGTGGTTTTATGTTATGAGCAGTGCTGCTCAGAGCATTCTGGCTCACATCTGTTTTTCCATCTTTCCATGGTCACATGTCTGCATGGCTGCACATCTCTACAGAGTGGAGCTGTACCTGCACTCTGATGTGGTGCCTCAGAAGTCCCTCTCCTCAGTGATACTTCTTTTTAATGTGTAAGCAAGGAAGAAAGTGGGCTTGCAGTTTCCTGTCATGTTTGCTGGATGGAAGGCCTCATGGGAAAACTAAAGCCAAGAGAGGACCAAAGTCTGGGGGGATGTAGGGGCAGCCAGCATCATGGTGCCATAGCTTCACATCCTTGATGAGTCCTAGGACCATACAAGGAAGTACCTAGACAATGGACACATTAGAGGCACACGAATTATCTTTTGGAGGCAAACCAATGATTGTTGTTATTATTTGATACTCCTTTCTTCTTCTCTTCTACACACACACACACACACACACACACACACACACACACACACACACACACACACACACCTACCTCACCCTGTGGCAGTAATGCAGGCAGGGGATTACAGTGAAGAGGAAAGTGTTAATTATCCCAGAGAAAGTGTGATCACAATAGCCACAACTCTTCAGAGAAATGCTTATTAAAAGGAAACAGCAAGGATGAGTCTTCCCAAAATGACTGCGTCTAGGGTCTGCCCAATAAGCACTGCCTCTCTCCCCTGGTCTCTGTGCAGGGCTGGAAAGTGCTAAACTTATAATAAGTGGTGTGAGAACCAGACACCCTGAGGTAGAAATAACAGGGCAGCATTCTCCAAATGCAGCATCTTCTTTCTAGCCACACCCTCTGTGACTGGGGATCCCACTGGCAGCTTGCTGTGGTAGCTCTGAGATGGGGTGAGGGCTTGCTTCTCACCTGAAGCCTTGATTTATGCAGAGAGGGCAGGGTGCTGCTGATGGGAAAGACATTTACTTGAGACACTTGTTACATTGCTAAAGAACAATGTCCTTTGGGATGTTGGCCCGTCTCTCTTCCATTTAGTTCAGCTCAGGTGTAGGTAGCATCTTGAGAAGTCCTTATATATCTGTGGAATGCTGGGATATCCCAGGCTCTCTATGTTGGCAAGTGATTGGTTTGATTTACACAAAAGTCGTGTTGTATTTTTTCTCCTCCTACCTGTTGATCAGAGGTTTGTGAATCTGGTCTGAGATCACAGGACATAGGGTGGAGAGGAAGAATCTCAAAGCCTGTTTTGTTGTGTCCCATGTGGTCCTACCTACAGTGCTCTGTGGAACACCATAACAGCTGCTGAAGACTAGTGGTATAGTGTCTCTAGAAATGGAGGGAACACCCATTGTGCCTTTCCACATACATTGTCTCATGTCCTGTTCTTGTACAGAGCCTTGCTTCCAGCCAGACCTGGAGAGTCCCAGCTGCTGGCAAGAGTCTCTTCTACCAACAACTGTGCTCTGAGAAGTGGTTTGACATGGTATGAGATCCCTTGCAGGCAGCCTTGACATGAGTCTTGGGCTCTAGCACACAAAGCTATTCTGGGATAGGTTCCAGACTGGCTGGGTTTAGCCCTCAGATGCAAGAGAAGTGAGTGAAGTGGGTTTTATGTCACCATCAACCCCTTCTCTCTCTTTTGACCATGGCCAGCCTCCTCTTCTTGAAAACTCTAATTACTAGGGCTGGGAAGCCTCCATCTTGATGGCAGAGTGCACCTTGAACTTTGTGGGGCGATGTGATAGTTGGTGTGGTCAACCTGCACCTCTTCTCTCTGGCTGTGTCTTCTCACTGTCTGGCCCAACTCCAAGGGCCTAACAGAGGATCAGTTTACAAGGTATAAAAAGGCTGCTTTATAAGGTTCCTTCAGTGAGTATCTCCTAAATATCCAAGGTTTTGCAAGATTCCGTGAGTCAATCAATAAATCCATATATTAATAAAGCATCATTTCTTCCCTGTCCACTGAATTCATCCTAGACCTACACAGCTAATTACTGGGGCTGTCAGTGAGTGCAAGAAGTGATGTGACCACTTGAGCTTACGTCATTATGGATGGAAGCAGAGGCTTATGGGTTTCTTTACAGCCATATCCAGAGGAGGTCTGAGGTTCTTGATGTATTTCAATAGTATACAGCCCCTCAAAGCCACACTGCCCTGCCACTGGGCAGAGGAGCAAAGGCTCAGCAGTACATGCTTGCATTGTGGACACAAACAATCTTCCCTGTAGGTTCCACATCCTAAGTTACTCTTCACAGTGAACCAAACTGTGTGTGTGCAGATGGGTACAGGGAGGCCAGCATAGGAAGCCTGGGCTGGGGGGACAAATAAAAATAGCACTCTGGCCTCCTCCTGGGGAATCACCTGCTGCCTCAGGTTGCCACCACTGTATTCTTGACAGTTAGAAATAGGAGAGGCAGCTAGGAATGTTGTCTTGCTGGAGTCTAGTAGGTCCCACAATATGAGGACATCACAGAGTCAAACTGATCTTGAAGCAACGGGTCATCTTTTGTATTTCCCAGTCTGCTGCTCATTAGCCCCAATACCTGGCTATTCCTGCCATGGGGTGGATGGCAGGTATGTGGCCTCTGAAAGAAGGCAGGTTATCCAGAATACTGGGGTAGCTAGAAGCCATGAGCAGCCACTGATCACAGTGGCAGGATGATGTCTGGACAAGGGATGGATTCTAGTTGACACCAGTTGTGAGCACAGGAGCCCCTGTGGGCCTGGCCTGCCTTAAGTCTTCATCTACTGCCCTTATAAATCATCTTGTGAACTCCCCTGGGCCAGCCAGTTTACACGGTACCATTCAGTAGGTTTGGGGACAGCAGACCTCCCATAATCAAGAGCACTAGGCCAGTGGGCAAAACAGCTGTGAGATGTGGCCATTGGGTAGAGCATGATCTGAGGGCCCCAGATATCTGGTGACCCTGTTTGAGGCCCATCAAAGCTTAGTCATATATCTCTGCTTAGAACAGTTACTATGAGATACCAGGGTTGTGTGGACACCGTGCAGGTCTAGGCAGTTCCTCAGGTGCCACCAGAACCGTGAATTTTCCACTCCTCATTCCCCTCTCTGGACCAGGACCATTTCTGCAGATGGCCTGGATCCTGTTCCAGCAACTCCACCGCTTCATTCTTGGGATCTGGATGTTGATTCGGAAAAGCATAATGGTCTCACATAGACTAGTGAGGCATCCGGGTCTGAATTCTGAAACAGTGAAAAGTACTCCCCGAGCATGCCCAGGAGCATGTCCCGAAGACAGCACAGATGAATCGGGTATGAATGGCTTGTAAGCAGCGATCATGGTATCGGTGGTGCTTATGGTGAAAACCTCAGGTCTCAGCCTTCTTGGCTGAGTTGGAGGTATTCCTCCCAAGCTGGTGGCTTTGCATTCACCTTAGAATCCTTGTCATATGCAGGGAAATGTCGATGAATCATGAGTTAGCACCTCCCAGGTACTGGGGGTTATTTTACTGCAGAGTGGCTGCTTTTTGTCTCTACGGCAAAGGGGTGATGAGAAACGAGTAATAAGGACCCGTAGACATGCTGAATACTAAGTGAACTCGATCCCATCAGGCAGCACGTTTGAATGGCTCCCTTTGATTGGCCCAGTATACCTCTAAGGTTCCTGGACGGGCACTTTGGAAAAAGTGATTGGCTTCAGCTTACCTCTCTACCTCAGGGTGATCAGATCTCCTTGCAGACTCCCATTCTCACAGGGAGTTTTAGTTTTGAGAACAATAATTTTATGGAAAAGCAAGAGGAGGTGAGGTGAAGCGTGGGGTTGTGAGTGGTTGTACTGAACCCAAATCCAAGAGGAAGATTCATTTACAACTAAAAGGGAGGGGTGTTGGCAGTATGTGGAGCCAGCCTGTGTGCCCTGATAGGAGTAAATGAAACCCTCAGGTTTTGTCTGTTTCAGGTTCATTCATTCACTTACACATTCCCTGAGGTGAGAGGTGTGAGGTGAGACCAGTTTTGCTTGTATTGTGTTTGAGATGCCCCATATTGATTGGGATTTGGACAATAGAGGTCCAGGCAATGGAAAGAAGAAATTTTCCACTCTTTTTCTCAAAACTGTACCCACAGCAGCCAGGATTGCAACTGACATTTACCATACATTGCAGTATTTACTGGTCAGTACTCACTCAGGGGCAAATTCTCTTGTTCTTAGCTAAATAAAAATGTTCAGGAATGGTGGCCCATGGATACTGTGTGTGTGTGTGTGTGTGTGTGTGTGTGTGTGTGTGTAAAGAATTCATTTACTGACTTTTTAATCCGGTAAAATAATAGTAACACGTCAAAAAAAAAAAAAAGAGTACAAAGAGCAGGTAGTTACTGGCCAGGGAAAGTAACCAGCATGCAAATGGAGGCAAACTTGCTTTCCTCTTCAGTGGAGGAGGGAAAGTTAATTAAATGTACTCTATGAAATTAGCAAGTCCAGGTAATTATTTTTGCGTCATCAGTTTACAATGTTGTAAAATAGCTCAAGGGTAATGAAAAGTTAGAATCATATAATTTGGAAAATGTACTGTCAACAATACATGATTTTTCTATTGAAGCATGCATTTTCCCCCTCAGTAAAATCCAGGAAATATGCTGCGAAACTATCCTTCTGTCTATTTTTAAGTGTATAGATAGAAATAATGTTTTTAAAAATAAAAATTTGATATTATCTCTATTTCCTTCCCTGGCAGTGTTGCCATATTGCCTAGGCTTACCTTGAACTCCTGACTCTCCTGGAAGTCTTATACTGGGATAAGGGCATATGCTTTAAGTAACTTGAAGAGTTATTTCAAAAGCAAATGACTGGATTTACCCTGCATGCTTTCCCAGGATTTGTACTAATGAGTCTAAAATGTGGTTAGAAGAATATATATATATATATATATATATATATATATATATATATATGTGTGTGTGTGTGTGTGTGTGTGTGTGTGTGTGTGTGTGTGTAATGCACACGATGCTGAGCGTGTGCATAGCCTCTGGGTAGCTAATCTGTGAGCCAGAAGTGAAGAGGGCATGAGGAGCTGCCCCACAGCCTGCTATGGTCAATGCTGGGAGGTTGGGGACCAGCACATTTGGAAATGTCTAAATAGTTGCAGAACATGATATCAGCACTTCCAGTGACCATCATATTTTTTGCACTTGATCTTTTTACACTTCATCCTCAGCATGGGAAAAATGACCATAACCAAATTGCTTCCTGTGAAATGTGACTCCTTTTCAAATGTAATCGTTCCTTACATTGATTTACCAAGGACTTCAACTCTGCCCTTTCCTTTCATTCTATCATCGTTATCGGACCCCCGACCCTCATTCCTCCATCCACTGGTGGGTCACTGCTGTGAATTCTGTATTCATCTGAGTTCTATAAGCATTTCTTTACTGCTTTCTGAGGATCATGAGCCAGATGCTGGAGATCTGATGCTGCAAATGAAGATGGACATCAATTAAAAACTTGCATTTTCAACTATATAACAATAAACAGAGGAAACTTCTAGGAATATACTACATGAGTATGCAGTGGGAAACCCGGTTTAGTCTGGGAGCCAAATGAAACTTCCCCTGAGGAAGTGATTGTTGGGACAAATAGTGACATACATAAAGGCAAGGTGGTGGCTTTTGCCAGGACACTGGGTTGCAGGAGGCTTGTTGCATCCTAGAAAGACTGAGTATGAGAGATGCATGTGCTAACAGGAAGTAGATGAAGCCTAGAATAACCTGGGATGAAATGGGGAAGGGAGGCAGAAGCAGGCAGTTCTATGTTGCAATAAGCAATTGAGTGTCTATTGCCAGGGTGAAGGGAGATCCTGGAGGATTTTAAGCATGTGGGGAATGATATAACCAGCCAAATCTTTTACAAAGGCCATTGTAACAGCTATGTGATGCCCAGTAGACAAGAAACCCTGAATGCTGGAGAAGATCACAGCAGGGGTAGGGATAAGCTTACAGGGAAGGAAATGATATCTCTGGAACTAAAACAAACTGACAGACCAATATTAGCGGAAGGAACATGCTGCCTCTGACTGCTTCATATTTCTGGTGGCATCTTGTCAATAGACAAGAGATGTACCTTTAATTAAATGGACAAAAGGTAAGGCTAAGGGTGGTCATGGTTAAGGAGCTAGATACAGTATATTCATCTGAGAAAGCGACACTTTCGTTTGTAAGAAGAACGCCATATAGTAACTTCCTTCAAAAGAAAATGTTGGGGAACGTCTCCATTTTGACCTGGACTCTGGTTGGGAGTGGAAGATCTTGTTCCAAAAATAGCTTGCCAAGGACCTACCATCTGGGTTTGAAATTCTTCTTTATTTTCATGACTCTAGATATCCCATGCCAAAACCTAAATAATAATAGGTCCCACACATCCAAAATTCTCTTAATCTAAAGAACTTTATCCAACAGCATGCATGAACACATATATAAATATTTTAAGATGCATAGAGCAATAGTGGGTGGTATAATTAATTTGGGTAGATGGTCAGAATTAAAACACTACATTCTTATGTTTTGAGGGGAAGACTAGCTATTTTCAATTATATAAATTTATTGAGTTAAATGTGTATGTGTACATTAAAATTATGAGGAATTACTAAAGTAGTAAGACTAGGGAAGGTAACACTTGGAATAAAGAATCTTGTTGGTCCAAAGAAGAGAGCATCAAATAATGAGGAGAAGAAATGATAGTATAAGAAAAAGTGATGATATAAAATCATAAAGTAAAAACAAATTCAATCAAGTAAATGATAAATGTAAATGGATTAAATTTAGGATAGTTGTCCAACTGAATCATAAAACACCTAATTGCACGACTGTATTTTTCCACAGACAGATACAGCATAGAAAAATAAGTGACTGTAAAGATAAGAATGGAATTTTATGGATAAACACTAAAAAAAGACCCTAGAAGATAATGTAACACATTGCTATAAAGCAGTTTCAGGAATCAAAAGAATTGATGTAAAGGGTCAGTACTTAATGATAAATAGTACTTTTCATAGCAGTTTAAATCTAAGAAGTTAATACAGTCATCTCAAAATATAATTCAAAGACTGAAGTCATCGCAAGTAAGGACAAAGTTACATATTTACAATACCAAGAGCTTTTAATACAACATTCTTTGTTCCTGAATAATCATGAAGTCAAAATAGCCACTCATGATATGGAAGATCTGAGCAAAAGTTTGATCTGGGTGATACATGGAAAATTGCTCTAAACAAATAAGGATACAATGCATTAGAATTTTCTTTACACTTGGCTATGATGTAAGTTGGGGAAAACGCAAGATTTAGCATCCTGGCAATTAAGTTATTTGACCTCAGACAGACACATATGGTCTAATTTCATCTCTGTGTTCTGTTCTCCGATACTACAGTTTATCCTGTAGTCATCTACCACTTAATGATTGGGGGCCATTCTGAGGAATGGTGATTTTGTTGTCATGAGAATATCATTGTTCATATACAAACCCAGATGGAATGACATTTTTCACACATGTAGCCTATGTACAATGCCTGTTACTGTGCTGAATACTGTAGGCAAATGTCACACCATGGTTAGTATTTGTGTATCTCAACAGAACAGGTTCAGTAAAATACAGTACAAAAGATGAAAAAAAAAAAATCATGTCCCTATGTAGGCACCTACTACCATGGATGGGACTTGCAAGCCTTGAAGTGATAAGAACAGGAGAAAGGTAGGAATTGGCTAGGAAGGTTAGGGGCAGCAATGAGCAATGTGTTTTGTAGAGGAAAGGAATGCCAGAATATATATATCCTTAATTGAGCTCCCTGCATGAAGGCTATACTCAAGGTTGTGACTGAAACTCCAAACCAGAAATGAATCCACCCTGGATTTTCATTATGGAGGAGGATTATATTTATCCCCCAATTTCAGCATTTCTCCTGATGGTGGTAGGGTTACCACCATCTCCAAAGCAAGGGAATGCTACAAAGCTCTGTTGAAGCTCCATATTAAAATAATGTTAAATAATTAAACATTATTAAATCGTGGTTAGAAGAATGGAACTGATTTCAGGCACTGGATAGAGACCTGACATTCCAAAACTGTTAAAGTGTTAATCCAGCTGGACCCCTGGATCACCTGGCAAAGGGTCAATCACCTTAAGACATGCTAAGGAGATGGGAGGAGTAATTACCCTTTTAATGAGGTGATGTGCTTTAGATTCCCAGAAAACTGCCCCCCAGGGCAGCTGCCATGCACTGGGTTAAAGCCTTTCTGACTTGGGAAAACATACTTTCCACTTTTTCTTCTTTTCTATCTTTTGGATACTAGCCATAGCCCATGTATGCTTCCAGACTGTACTTTCTCATTCTCTTTCTCTGAAGCTATCACCCTTCATGCCCACCACGTGGCTGCTCATCACATGGGCTTCTCTCCTCTTCTCCATTTTCCTTTTCCAGGCAGCTGCTGAGATTTACATCTTGCCAGCCTCCCCGGGGGTCTTTTAAATGCTAATTGTCCTCCATCTTTCTCTTTTGAGTCTGTTCTTAAATTATTAATGAGACTAAGAACCCTGAGAGGGGACCCTAGTTTCCCACAGTAACTCCAGCTAGGGGCACCCCTAAATTTTCAGAAACAGAAGCTGCTCTGTGCCAGCCAGAGAGTGAATGCTGGATAAATGTGAAGACAGCATGGACTGCCCACTGTAGAGGGCTTTTTGGTGTTCTGCTTTTAAGCTAATTTAGAGAAAAATTAGTCATAGCTACTATAACTTACAAAACTATCTTCTAAGATTTTTGATCCTTTTGTAATAATATTTAGGAAACAGATGCATGATAGTTTTGTAAAAATACTCTTTTTCCCCCCATGTGTGACAGGGTCTCTCTCTGTAGCCCAGGCTGTTCTCAAACTCACAGCTCTGTCTCCACTTTTTAAGTATATCATTATAGGCTTACATCATTATGTCTGGCCTTAAAATGCTTTCTTTATGTTCTTGTTACTGTTTTGAAATAAATTTTCTAAGCCAAAACACGAACACAAGCACGAGTCTAAGCTGACACAGGACCAAGAATCTCAAAGTCACCTTCTATCACCTCTACATCTGTTCCACTGGAGGGTCTCCAGGGAAGGACCTTTCCCAGGATGTTTTATAGTTAGCCTTTTACAGAATGGATAGAAGAGTGATAGTTTTCAAAAGAAAATCACAGATGGCCAAGAGGTTTTCTGTTTTTGTTTGTTTTGATGTTCAACATCCCTAACTATTGGGAAAATTCGAATTAAATCTACTTTGAGATACACCTTACTCTGATCAGAATGGCTGTCACCAAGAAATCTGACAATAAATGCTGGGAAGGATGTGGGGAAAGGAGTGCAAACTAGTGTAGCTACTGTGGAAGTCAGTGTGGAGAATTCTCAAACAGTTAGAAAGAGAAATGACCTACGACCAGTTACACCATTCCTTAATGTGCACCTAAAGGGATGTATATCTTATCAAGGAGATAATGCAGTTCCATGTTCTTATTTGCTCCGTTCACAATAGCAAGGAAATGGCATCAGTGGAGATGCCCATCAACAGAGGAGTCCAAAATGGGACACATATACACAATGGAATGTTATCAACTGTAATGAAAAATAAAATTATGAAAATTTCAGGACAGTCGGTCTAGAAAGTAAGCAAGGTGACCTAAACTCAGAAAGACAAAAGCTGCATGGCTTCTCTCATATGTGAATAACTTATAATGTGTGCATGAGTGTATATAAATGGGTACAGATGAAGGTAAAGCACACCAGAGCTAGAATGGAGACCAAGACAGAGTGAAAAGAAGTGATGAGAAAGGGAACTGGAGCCAAAGGACACATTTCATATGAGCATGGGAAGGAGAACTGGCTGGGGGTAGCAGTGGGTGGAGGACAGGAGATGAGTGGGGAGGAGAATCTGCTAAGATATACTTTGTTCTCTTTCTTTGAAAATGCTATCATGATAGCTAATATTTGCATGCAAATTAAAAGTTCAAAACCATATAATATGGCAAACAGGGAAACTAGTGATGGTGGTCCATTATCGTTACCAGGTTCAGGCATTGTGCATAGTTGTGCTCTCTACAGTGGGCAGGATAGCAGACATCTCTACATCAGTGTCAGTGCAATTAAGGATGAAGCATCCATTACCTTCATGATAGCTAGGAATGTGCCCAGTCCTATTATAATCTGAGAGGACTATTTCAAGTGGAGTCTGTTGTTGACTGAGGCCATTATGTAGTGCCCAACTGTAGTTTACTATGCCACAGCCCAGAAAGACTAAAAATAAATGTGCTAATTATTCACTGTAAGAAGTTACAGGGAAGAACAATCAAATAAACCCAGAGACATTCAAAGGGAGAAACTAAGGTATGTAAGTACACCCAGTTAAATAGGAAGCAGAGCTTACAATTCACGGAATCCTCAAAACCAAGCCCAGTTCTTCATAAAGAGCAATGAAATACACTTCTCAATAAGACTTGAAATGGCTGATACTAGACAAAAACAGTGGCGCATAGATGTATCTGTGCAAGGAGGTCATTGTCAGTGCAGTAGGAGACCCTGCAAGGCTGGAGTTGTTTTAGAGAAACATATGCTGACAGTGGGATCCAAGAAGACCTGAACATTTACAGGAATGTGAATTATTAAAAGTTTTTTCAGTAGTGTAAAATATCTTTATGTGTTTAAATTTATTAATGGGGGTTACCTCACAAATAGGTCAAAAATAAAAGATGTGATTCACAGAATAAATGTAGAAAGGCATTTCAGAAATTCAGCTATTCTTCCTCCCCCCTTTCTCTCTACCTCTCTAGCTCTTCCACCCCTCCCACTCCACCTGTCTCTTTCTGCCAAGCAGGGCTACTAGAAAGTAGAAGTAGACTATCAAAACCAGATAAGAAATATAGCTATAAGTTCAATATTAAATAAGTATTTCTTTTAAAGTCAACAACATCCAACATTGATCATATTATTCCTCTTAATCAATATTTTATCTGAGCTTGTAAGTGATGTACTATGTCAAGACAAGTTAAAGACAAAAGCATTTCCTCAGATTAAGAGCACTGGTTGCTCTTCCAGAGGACCTGGGTTCAGTTCCCAGCACTCACGACCAATTGGTTCCCAGTGACTTACAACCATCTGTAACTTCAGCTCGGGGGTATTTGTCCTTCCCACTTCTGTGAGCTCTAGGCACATACGTGGTGAACATACATACATGCTGGCAAAACAGTCACACATTAAGACAATACAATCAATAAACAAAAACCAATTGAATGTCCACATACCAGTCCTGTTCAAATAGGTGAATATGTACCTTTTAGAAAGGAGGGGCATCTGTCTCCTTCAGTGCCATCTCCTAGCATGGGGTTTTTCCTGATCAGCCGCCTGTCCCATTCAGGCACACCCATACCCTGCACCTAACTCTGACCTTCCATGCCAAAACTCCCTCCTTAGTTGCTTCTCCCAGTATTTGGCTGACTAAAGGGAAATTAAAGGGGGTTGGGGGGAAGAATCTAAATCCAATTTCTGAACGTCTTCAGCACTTTCTAGTGATCTGTGACTTTCTCAGAACACTCTTTAAGAAGGAAGGGTATAATCCAGAGGTAATAATTTTGTGGCTAAAAATATGAGGCTCCCAGCCACTGAAATGTTCAATCCTGGCGGCGGCAGATGGCTCCCAGCTCTCTGTGGTACAGCAGCCAGCAGTCACATGTACATGAATGAGAACTTGAACTGCAGAATCCAGATTGTAATGTGCCCATCAGACTTAGAAGACAGAATGCAAGAATACAAATATTTCAATAATAACTCTCTATTGATTATGTGTTACAAGGGTATTTTCGATGTATTTGGGTTGTTTACATTTGTTTTTTCTTTTAGAAAAACTCGAAGTTGTAAGTGCCAGGCAATGTAAGGTTCTAGGTTGGGCTTGCATCTGTACACATTTTGTTTCTATCGGCCAACAGGGTTTTGATCTGCTTTTCCTAGTTGTGTGGTTTGGGGTGAGTGCCTCATTTCTTTGTGTCTCACTTTTCTATTTTGGAGGCAAGGATGGTGTATCTCAAGTGCTGCACAGGAGGCTGAGAGAAGTGAGAAACCCATCTGACGAGGGGCCCATTTAAGTCAAAGCAAAGCTTTAGAAAATGGACACTGGATGCTTTTGTTCCTTGCTCGCCAGTCCACTTTTGTTCAAGGACATAGCAGAATTCCACAAGTTGAGGAAAACAAAGGGGTTTGGGAAAAAAAAAAAAAAAAACAACCATAGTTCTGGCATCTTGTTTCATTGATTGGACCCAGCATTCTGAACCAACCTCTAAGCAAGCTTTAGATATTTGTCTTCCTTAAAGACTTCTACATATACAGAGAATTAATTCTATATGCTCAGCATCCCACATTCCTGTTGGGCTTGGAGGCTAGGCTAGTGGTAGAGTACTTGCCTGGTATGTAGGGGGCTCTGGGATCCATCCCTAGCACATGAACTAAGTAACAACTACAAAGGCTTTTAGCATTGGTTATAAATTCACAGTGTGGTGAAACATAAAAATACAAATATTTAGTTAGAACACTTTAAACATTTGAAATATTGAGATTCAAGTGTCTTCTTTGTAAAATAAAAAATTTAAAAACACCAGAAAAAAAAAAAGCAAACAGTAACCAAGAGTCCTCTGAATAGGGCTTATGGCATAGAGTAAGCATTATTTGCATGATTTTGCTGGTGCTCTCTCTGTCAGTTTGCTTTTTGTGCTTTTAGTTCCATGAAACATTTCCAAGAGTTCCTCAGACACAGCCCTCTTTTTCCTCGTGGTTGCTTTCATTGCTTTTGTTGATAAGTTTGCCTTTGCTAATTCCTGTCGCTGCAGTCCAGTCTCACTAACCCATGGCATCATTCCCATGGGCAGCTGTGTCTTCCACAGCTCCACCACCTCATGGCCACATCTGTGGTGCCACTTTCCACTGCTTTGCTTCACTTCTATCTTGTGGGCAACATGGTCTTTCCATTATCAATCTTGTAACATGTCACATGGGCATAATGCCTGGGAGATGGGGGAAAGCACAGCTTCATGATCTGCTGCCCTGTTGGAACCAGTAAGCTGACTCAGTGACCCTTCAAGACCAACTTTGAAAACTTGGATGTGTGGGTCACTGATCGAGAGGCACATGCTGCTTGAATGGTGATTTGAGTTAGCAGCAAATGCTGAGCTTTTGGTTGATATACAGTAGAGGTGAAACTTGAACTGTGCTATTGGGGTGCTAATGTGATTTAACTAGACCATAGCAACTGATAGCAGTGTCTTTCAGGACTACATAGTGAGGCCTGTATATACTGAGCATGTTTCTTGGGAGAGAGACCCCTCTGTATCTCTCTCTAGTCCCTCATCTGCAGTGGAAAGGCTCCTTTCCTAATTGCATTCCTCTAATGTACACAGTCTGAGCGTGTTAGGATGATGTGCAGGGCCAGCAATCATTGAGTCATTCAACAGCCATGTGCCCAGGCCCCATTCTACACTGGGCTAAGGGCTGGCCTCTGGTACATTTTCTGGCAACTGAAAGTGCCTGAAATTGCTCTCATTTTTGGTTTTTGGCAGCTAACTTTCCAGCATATTTTCCAAACCACTGCTTATACCGTTTGCAGAAGGTTTTCAAGTTGCTTCTTACTTGCACAACTTTCCAGTATCTTGATGGTGAAGATACACACGTTAGGAGCATCGGCTCCTGCGATTGGGCTACAGTCCCATTTTCTAAATAGGACAATCAGCTAATGGACAGGTTCTAAACTTGCATCGCTGCTGGTTAATTATTCAAAGCAACGTTTCATCAAAGCCAGGGCTATTTCTCAGCACCATCTTTCCTTAGTGTCTTTAATTGACCTAGGAATTATGGCCAACATGGTCTACAGGGTGTGTTTGGGTTTACTTAGGATTAGATGTCTTTGCCTGGAGGGTTAAATTCCACTACAGAATTAACCCAACCAGAATAGAGGTGTGGCCAGAGGGGAAAGTTCTACTTAGAGGAAAAAAGAAAAAAAAAAAAACCCAAACCAACCAACAAAAAACCCCCAAACAAACAAAATAACAAAAGATTTTAATAACTTTATGATCCTTTACCATTTAGATACTTTAGGTTGTATTGGCAAATAATACATTTGCTTAAGAAACTTGAAACTCATTTTGAGTGAGTTCTCTGGCTTTCAGTACGAGGGGAACTGAACTTTCATTGAGCAAGGACTGTCATGGGGGCTTCTGCATATCATCCTGCATGGTCCTAATAGTAGCCTTCTATTTAGGAGTCATTAACTTTACAGAGAAAACTAACAGTTAGGAAGGAAAATAAAAATGTCCAAGATCTAATATCTTTATACATTAGAATTGAATTTTAATTTATTAGTTTATCTGGTTTCAAATTCTTTACCCCTCTCTATGTGGAATTGTAAATGTTTTAGCTTATGGACCAGTCTCCTATCTTGGTTCCACTACAGACATCACTAATTGATAGCCTATTATCTCTATCTTATGACATGCTCCTGCCTTTGAAGGTGTTGAATGGTGCTCAGAATAGACATTTCACTTGACTCCTTAAAGGAAAGGTAAGGTAAGCAAACAGATTTTAGGGAAAATTGTACTAAAGAACCAGCGGGGATCCTGGTGGCAGGCAGCTTTCAGGCCAGTGTGAGAGCTCTTCTCCTGCCTGGCATTTTCTTAGGCCCATTATTTCTATATTAGGGGTAGTAAAGGAGAGCTAAAGTATCCCCCAAGGAATAAGCCACAGACAACAAAGGAAAACAAGAACTTGTGAATTTAAATCCTGCATATTCAGCCAATGTCTTGGCTTGAGTTTCCTTAAAAACAGACATTCCGATAAGTGCTGTAGTCCAAGGAGGTGACCCAGGAAGCAGACAGAGGGGAATGAGGTAAGTGAGACAGAAGGGCAAATAAATACCATTTTTTTTCATGTGGGTATGTGATACATACACACATATGGGAGTGTGTGAACATCTGTGCACATGCATGTATGTGCATGTATATAAACACATACAAATACATACGTGTGGGGAACAAGTAAACATCTGTGTGCCTACATGTGCATTCACATGCCTAGAGAGGCCAAAGGTCAAGTTCAGGTGTCTTCCATGATTACTCTTCACCTTAGTTTTTGAGTCAAGGTTTATCATCAAATCTAGCAAGCTGCCTAATGAGCTCCAGGGATTCACCTGTTTCTTCCTCCCCAGCACAGGCATTACAAACACATGCTGTCATAACTGTCTCATGCATAGGTACTGGGGATATGAACTTCTGTCCTCATGCTTTCAAAGCCAGCATTTCTCACCTGAGCCACCCCGTCAGCCCTGAATACTGTACTCTTAAGCTGAGTACTGCAGTGGGGTTGTGAGACTGAACCTTAGTGGGACCTTGGAATATAAAAACAAATAGAAAACAAACAAACAAACAGCTTCAAGATCATTCCATCGCAAAGCAAAGAAGATGGGGTATTTTCCCACCAAGCTGGTTCCCTACAGGTTGAGGGTGCTTCTCAGCCCTCCCTTGCCCCTGATGAAATCTCCTTTTAATTCACAGGCTCTGGGGACAGTCTTTGTGAGAAAGGTGCTGGGAAGCAGGGACAAAGCATGGAATAGAAGTGACATGGGCACCCATATGGCTATAGGGGTGCTCCAGCATCCATCTTCTTTCCACCTAGCTCAGAGGGATGTTTTTCTAGATGGATGTTTTTCTAGTCCCACCTCCCTTGCTTATAGGACATCACCCAGATTTTCCATGTTCTGAACTGCAAATGCCATGTACTCACCCCTTAATGGCTTTTCTCTACATCTAGGCAACATGCCTAGCGGTTGCAGCCAGTTCTGTGGATTTGTAGCTTATGGTGCTGGATGATTCCATCAAAGACAGCACAGAGTGCTGTGTGTAACTCCTAATAAATTCCTCGTTATCTTTTACAACCATTACGGGAGAGCATCATTCCTCTGGATACAGCGGGCCATGTCAGCCAGAGCAAATGTTACCCTAGATAGCTGTGGATCCAAGATTAAAGAGGTGTCAGGGCCAAAATAACTGCCTTTGAGATGGAGCCAAATAATTTTGTACGGCAGAAAGGCAGATCCAAGGCAGGATGAACTCAGATGGTTTTTGCATTGGTGATACCCTCAGCTTTGGAGGGTCCCAGCAGCTATTGGTAGCAATGCTTTGCCACCAAAGCTTGGAACAAGAAGAAAAAACCATGGTGATGACAGGGCAGTAATCCACCCATGGTAATAGGCGCTAATTAACTCAGACAGATGATTTTAATAATTTTTGTCATCTGTTGAAACCAGCTAGCTGGCAGAGAGGTTCTGTTTCATCTTTTCCAATGAATGGATGCTTAGAGATGTTCTTTTATCCTACCTTACCTTTCTTCTAGCTTTAAAAAGTTCTTATGGTTGGAATAGGGGGTGTGCTTCCCAGAAATCCCTGATCATTCCCTTTGAGTTGTTTTGGTGTGTTCATTTGAATGTGACATTGTCCCATTTGACTGTGGAAACTAGCAGCCAGCAACTCCATGGATTTTTAAATACCTTTTGTCTGGAGTTCCTATGACACATTTCTTTGGATCCTCCAGTTTGGGGATGAATTAGTGTCTATCTAAAGTAGATGTGGGCACAACTTTGCACCACATTCCAAAGCTATAGGCAGAAGTGGCACTTGGTTCTTCGGTGTCCTGGTAGGAGCCATGTGTGTGCTTAGATTTCTGTCATTATGCAATAGGTACTGTGCCTTTTGGAGTCAGGCGAGGTCAGTCATGCGGCAACATGTGGAGCAATTCCTGGATGTTTGGTCTTCCCACAGGATTAGGCAACAGCCCTGTTCCTCATGTGTCTCCCCAGGGCTGCAGCTGGAATGGCGCCATTTGTAAAAGGTATTGGCCATTGTCCCAGGTTGCCTATGGACCCATCTGCCTGTTCCTGTAGGTGGAGGAGGGGCTGTAAGTAAGTTTCACGTCCCTTGAGGACTTGTTGGGATATCCCAAGGTGTAGGCCATGCCCTACCAATTTCAACCGGTGACCCCCAGATGTTGATGGTAAATGGTATTCCTATCACTCTTGGTTACAGAAACCAGCCATTTCCAGGGCCTTTCCAGCTCAGGAGAAGAGAGACATGCAAAAAGTGTTCAGGATCTGAGGAAAACCTATGTGTAGCACAGGTAAACAATTTCCTTGCCAGGTGTCACCTTGACACTGCTTGCTCTACCCTTGGGGCCTGAGCTCTCTCTGCAGTCAAGTCAATCCTCTGGGTTTTCAGTGTCCTTCCCTGAAGTCTGACATTCACTGCTCTGATTATTGCATTAATGTTAATTTGGACTCATCAGTGTCTTAATCTGCAGGGATCAGGTGTATACCAATCATGACCTTCTGAGGTCTTGGCACAGGTTTGAGCACTGGGTATCTGTGTGAACCCACATATGCCTTGCCCTTCCTTCAGTTGTTCAGTCTGCAGGAAGAGGGCTGAAAGAAGGTGATGGAATGGCTCTGCCATTCCAAGTTGCTAGAGGAGATGGAAAAAGCAAGCATGTGTGTGGGAGGGAAAGCGTGATCTTCTATTCTGGGCCAAAGAAGGGAGCCTGAGTGCTAAGGGAAGCCCTCACAGGTGAGGAGTGCCTGAGTGCTAAGGGAAGCCCTCACAGGTGAGGAGTGTCTGAATGGCCTGCTCCTGGTGTGGTATGCTGTGTGGGGCTTAAATAAGAGAGAAATGAGACCTGATCAACTGGGGCTTGCCCATTGCCAGCTGCAACATGTGTGTTCTGTGCCTATGTCCCATGGCCTTGTGAGCAGTAAGAGGGAGTGGTTGGAACTCTGAGAGCTTAGAACTTCTCTTGTCCAGTACATGTCCATGTTCTCCTCCATTCCAGAGTGGCATAAACTCTGGGCAATTTTACCAGGTCTTCTTGGCTCTCGAGCTAAAATTGCTTTTTTTTTTGTAAACTTGGGAATTTTTTTATACTGTATGAACAAACTAAACATGTGCATGCCTATATCTAGCCTTTGTCCAGCTTCCATCCAGGACATTCCTAGTGTGCTCTAGTGGGGGTAATAATGTTCCCTGGGCATCCTGCTGCCTGTCCACAATGATGTGACACTAGAGCCTGTCTGCTTCTATCTGGTCACCCAGATGTTCATGAATAGATCCCAAGAACACATTTTAGTCTTAATCCTTTTTTCCCTTATATTGGTAAGGACCTCATGCTTGCTCAGCAAGCACTCACCACTAAGCTTTTATTTTGAAACTGGGTCTCACCAAATTACCCAGGCTGGCCTTGAACTCACTCTATAGCCCAGGCAGTCATGGATTTTGCTGTCCTGTTGTGTCTCACCCTCCCAAGTTGCTGAAGTTACAGGCCTTCAGGATTTGTCTGGCTCTCATTGCTTTTCCCTGAGCTGAGACTAGAGCATTGAGACCTCATGTTTAGTGGGAAAGTCACGTGCTAGGCTGCACCAGAGGAGGACTTCGAAGAAAGCATTTCAGGCACAGGTTTGGGGCATGGTTTGGGGACAAAGCCAATGGATCTCAGCATTGTGGAGTCTTGTCATTCTTCAATGACAGACTCAGCAGCTCCTTCCTGTTCAGTAAAACCCTATGGCTCATGCAAGCGATGACAAGTAATAATAATTCATAAGCAAACAGAAGGAATTCTTTTGTCTTTCTATTTCATGCTTTGTAAACAGAGTGGCCTCAAATGGAGTTAGAAGGCTCAGGGCGATATGCACACACACTGGAACTCTTTGGGTTCTGTTGAGGGAGGTAAGCTTCATAGGGTGAGGTTAGGTTCCCTGTACGTTCAGTCTTTTCAGAAATAGCCTCATGGTCAGAAACTTGAATTCTGAACACAGATGCCTGGGATCAAATATGAGTTATGCCACTTAACAGCTCTGTAGCTTCCAGGAGATTATTTAACTTCCCTGTGCCAGTTTTTCTCTTTAAATGTTGATCATGAAAATAACAGCAATAATAATAATGATTACACTTACTACACAGGTTTTGACAAGCTACATATCATATCTAAATGTACCCTATGAAAACCTCTCAGAAGAGCATCTGGTACCTAATTACTGTCATATAAGTGTCAGCTGTTGCTATTAATTATTCCTATATGCTGAAGAAAGGGTATATGTGTCATTTCCCAGAAATAGTAAATGCCTTCGATCCAGTGAGTGGGGATTCATGGGCATTATTATTTCCAAGGGATGGAAGTTCATTGCTGACTACCCAGCAAGTCTCCCATTCCCAGGTGTACTTGCATCTTGTTTCCATAACTACTCTCTAAAGTAGGGGATGTGTGCATTGTCTTTTTGCCTAAGGACTTCAGTTCCATTATTTCTTGCAGTGACTGTCAGTTTAACCTTTGCTGCCCATCAATAACTGATACTATTGGAATTTAGCCATCTCAAAGATGGAGAAGCCCCCCCTCCTCTCTCTCTCCTTTCCCTCACTCCCTCTTTTCTTTCCTTGGCTCTTCATATGGAGCTGTCTTCAGGGTGACTATGGCAGCTTTCCACCTAGTCTCACAGCCTGAGCCTTGGATGAAAACAGAATGACAGCCATGGTGTAGAATGATGTTCAGGGAGAATAATGGACTTTTGGATGGATTTCCATCTTCCTCTTCTCCATGTGACCCCCAGTTTAGATGAGGATGAAGCATGTTGCATAGAATGGGCATATGAACAAACAAATGGCAAAGACTTTGGTAGTCTTGTCTGTTTTCTGATAATAACTGGATCCACAGAGGTTCAGTCAGAGAAGCAGGATGAGGAGGGAGATACGAACGAGCTTTAACTTACTGTAACTTTCCCACTGGGCTCATGATTTCAGGGATCCCCAGAGATAATCAAGCAGGCATGGAGGCTACACGGCCACGATCAAGTACAAGGTCAGGGCAGATCAGACTGATTTGTGGAATATGATGCAGATAGCATCCAGGCCATCTGGTGCTCACAATAAATCACCAGTAAAAATAACCCAGCTCACCCAGAAGGCTTCCATTTTAATGAGTGCAGGGATAGACCCCAAATCACAAGAAAATTGCCTGGGTGATTTTCCTAGGCACAGAGGAGGTACTGAAAATAGAGCTGCACAGAGAGAATTTGCCCCTGACCAGGATTATTTGATGGCTCTGTGCAGAGAGTACTCCTGTCTTTGTGGCTTTGCTACTGAGACTAAGCCCTCCAACCCCTCTGATGGGAATGTGAGACAAACTCCTCTGGAAGAAGGACTGAAGCCAAGGTACATCCTGAGGTGCTGGGAGAGTTGGGGTGTCTCTGAAGTACAGATTCAAGTAGGCGTGGTTCTGGAGAAGGATGCTCCTTACTGCCTGATGCCACCAGGACTTCTGTATGGGTATGTTCAGGGTGCCTGGCTACAGTGGGTGCCAGTACATTGTCACCCCAAGACCCTGAGGCAGAGTAAACATTATCTCAGAAACTTTTGAATGGCAGTACACCATGATATTTTAGGAGCAGACAGGGGCGAGCATACTGGCCACAAAGACAGGCATGGCCACACCTGAAGGGGTTCATTTGTGCACACTGAACTTGGCCATGACACTTGCTGTACTGTTAGATACTCCAAAAGGGGGATTATCAATATGAGAGCACTAATGAAGCCTGAGCAACATTGTCCCCAATATTTCATATGAAACTGTTAGACCACACAGAGACATTTGAAAATATTATAGCATGTCATTCAGATTCCCACCAGGGACATTCTACCACCCACTTTTGTTGTTCCTCTAGCTTTGCTGTTTTTCCTTCACCACTGTCAAATCTTCTTCTGAATCCCCCATCATATCTAAAAACAACAACAACAAATGAACAAAAGCAAAATAGTCCAGCCCCTCATTTCAGATGTAAACATAAAGGGAAGGAGATATTGGTGAGGTAGATCAGAATTCAAACATCTGGAGTTTAAGGTACTAAAATACCTATAGAAGATTCTTAGGTAGAGGGAAAAGTGGGGGAGCCAGGCCACACTCTGCTGCTCAAAACATTGTGAACTTGGAGTAATCACCTTAAGTCTGCCAGGACCACTATCAGGCTGATGTTCGACTTGGTGTAGCTATCAGTCTGCCTAAGGCAGGGACTCAACATGTAGTTTATGACCTTTGACAAGTTGTTAGACTCAATTCCCTGGTAGTTCTTTTCCATTTTAGGCATAGCAATAACAGTAGCCACCTCACAATATCACTGTCATAGTAAGTGAACTGTTGAAATGTAATGGGAAGGCCCATTTTTAACTATGTCTGGCGTGCTGTCGACATAGCTAGGATGACAGATGTTAAGAAGGCAAGAATGCATATGTCTTTGCATGGTGCCCTGCACATCTCCTCACAGAGGAGACATCACTGAAGTTCTCTCTGTGTTGTATTTAGAAGATCAGTAGAAGGAGCAGTGTTGGTTGTAAAGTGAAGCAGACCAGGACTGAACACAAAGAACCAGTGATTAAAACGAAAACAAATTCTCAGTTCACAACCTGTAAATCCTCTGCATGACTCTGTGAAAAGAGCTGTTCTGGTTGCCTCAGAGGAAGATAACTTGCTGTTTTACTGTTTCCTATCAACTAGTTATGAGACCCCTGTCCTTTGGACCTTTGGAGAGGCCCGTGAGACACCATTGCTGATGGTGTTATTTGCTGTATGTGCTCTTTGCTCTCATTGGAAACCCCTCTGACAAGGGAGACACACTACTCTGACTCAGTGAGTACCTGTCTGTCATTAGTACAGAGAAGTCAACCAGAGACATAGATCAGGTAGCCTTGGGAGTAGGACATAGCAAGGAATGACTTTCTATAGCACCTCAGGTGCCCCCAGCTCCTCATGTGGCTTCAGACTGTCACAGAAAACAGATGGTAACATTCATAACACCATCATGGCTTCAGTGAGCCTCTCTGAGGCAAATGTTGCTCTCAGAGAGCATCCCTTTCCTTCTTCTCTTCTGCTGCAGTGGTGTGGAGTTGCTTGCCAGGCTGCCCCAATGGACAAGGTGCTCTCCCTCACCCAACAGATGGGCTTGAGTTGATTCGATGTGGGCCCTGAGAAGGAGAAGAGCGACATTGTGATGAGCATTCACTGACTTTATGAAAAATCTTCTTGTCGGGGGAGGCAGACCTGTGGGACAGTTCCCACATGGAAATTCTCAGAAGCTCCCATGGCAATAAGATTACACAGGCCAGAAATCCACAGGTGCCAGGTAGGAGACAGTGTGCTGGTTCATGGCACTTCATATTGCCCAAAATAAAGCAACTGAAATTCTGTCTTTACCTGGTGATTCCAAAACAGATGTTTTCAGTAGACTATGAGGGGCATCAAGGCTTGAGAAGCAAACAGATCCGTGGTCACATCAAAAACCCAGTTTCATTCTCTCTTCCCATGTGTTTCCTTCATTTCAAAACCAACTTCTTCATGGTGGCACAGTAACTGTAATGGTTCCAAACCTTACCTCTTTACATATACGGAGAGCAGCGTATGACACCAACAATTCTATATGAAAAATGAGAGGGCATCCCTCCCTCCCTCCTTCTACAGACTTCCTTTTATGTCTCACTGGAGATTACTTCTCACTCCCCAACCAGATATGTCACATGCAAATCCCTTCTACTAAAAAATAGTGGCCCACATTTGAAGTTAAGGCAAGCCACCTAATCTCTATATAACCTCCTGCTGGTAACAGCAGGATGGGTTTCTCAAGAAGTGATCTTGAGAAAAAGACAATATCCATGATGTCTACCATGGGGGTTACCACGTACCAACCCCACTCTGTGTCTGGCATATCTGTGATGTCACCACTCACTCACCTTTCTGCCACGGAGAGATAATACCTCATTCCAGAAGAGACAACACTTCCATTCATTGCCAGAATCCTTTGTAACCACCCTTTTATAATGTGTCATCTGTGTGTGTGTGTGTGTGTGTGTGTGTGTGTGTGTGTGTCTGTGTCCATGTGTCCCTGTGTCCATCCATCCATTGTTTACCCTGTTTCTTTGCCATGGAAGCTGTGATGGGCAGGGTGTCTCGCAGCATTAAGAAAGGAAACGGGATGGGAGCTAGAAAGCAGGATTCAGGCAGCCTGCAAGCACCAAACTTAACAGAGTGGGACCAGGATCTCAAGGCTAGGTGCATATGGCAGAAACCCAGTATTCAGTATTGAGTTTCATTTTCAATGAGCACTTTCCAAGGGGAAGTCATTGGAAGACTGCCTCAGAGACTTGTGGGAATTCTGGGAAATAAGCAATAGAAATGCAGGGCTCCTCTGAAAGTCAGCCTGGGGGAGGTATGGCCCCCTGGCTGTATTGTATGATCCTGTCAATCCTGCTTGCAGTTCAGACAGAACGTGGTGGCAGACAGCAACCACTTGCTCCAGCCTGTGACTGTCAAGCTCAGTAGTCCGCTTTCCCCAGCTTGCCTTTCCTCCCAATGGAGCTGAGACCCAGGCTGAGGCAGGAGGGCCTGGAGCTGATTTTGTTTTTCCATTAGCTCCAAGTGTTCTCCTGTTGCGGGCTTCAGTTGCCAGCTTGGATAGGTGTGTGCATGAGACCAAAAGAGCAGGGGACTGTGAGAACGAAGTGACTTTGTTTAAACAGAAAGTGTGCCACCAGCCCCCTCCATTGTCCTCTTCTCTTTGTCAAGGGGGTTATTTCTCTTCTGGAGTCAAGTTCCATGGTAAGAGGAGAGAGAAGGAGGTAAACATCATTAAGATGTCCATCATGGCTCTGAAAAATTTGCATCTTTCTACTTGTTTCAAGAGACTTTGCATCAAAGACAAGGCCAAGGTTACCTTTGGTGGATGACATCATTTGGATTCCCTCTAGACACCATGTCTGCTCTCCTTAGGTTCCGGTCACAGCTATAGTGGGAAGGTCACTATGAATTCAGACTCCCATTGAAATTACAGGGTATGCCTTATTTCATTATCAAACCCTTTTTAGATAGGGTGTCCCCCACAGTCAGGAGCTGGCTTGACCTACTCAAAATACAGGACTGAATTACACCGTTGGGATTCTAGAAGTATACCAAATTTATCCTTCAGATGAGCAATTTGGGAAGGCATTTTGTATGCATCACCAAGTGTCCAAGGGGCTTGTGCCAGGTTAGGAGTAAGGGTGCATCATGCTTTATTTTCCCCTTGTCTTGCCTTCTGGTCTTTCTCTCATAATAAATGACTTACATCCAGGTCTTCCTCTTCTCAAATTTGACTTTGGGGAACCCAAACCAGGACACTCCTCAGTGTTGCCAGCACTGCATTGCCATCTAGAACATTCCTGTACCACCACAGTGGTATTTGAGGTTTTTCATCATTTATATGTGCTGCCCTGTGGCTGTCAGCTGCCCAGACTGGCTGAGTATTTGGAGCTGAGTATTGTGCCTAATTAGACTAACTGGATCCACTTTCAGTGGCCCAGCTTTGCCTGTAGTTGATCTCTTTGTACCCTGTAGTCATCTTAGTTCACAGTAGCCCAGTGCTCTTATAGATCGATTCCTTTGTTTTATAGATGGCATTTGAAAGCTCACTCTTCATGACAGGATGAGGAACATTTGTTCAGAAAAAAAGAGCTCCCTGCAGCATGGTAGATGCAGGATGAAGGCAAGCTGATTTAGACAAGAGCAGTACTAGTTTATTCTTTTAGATTTCCTCAGATTTTGCATGAGAAAGACCAACCTAGACTGGCTCAGGCTGCAGACAGAAATCATTGCAGCATGTGACTAAAAGCTCATGATCATCTCGGGTTCATCTGTCAAAGCCAATATATGATGTCATCTGGGCCTCGGCTGCCTGCCTCTTGATCTTGTCTCTGGTCACCTTAGTATGCCTGATGTGTTCTTATGCTCAAAGCCTCTGGGAATTTCTAGCTCCAGGTTCATGTTCATTGGGAAAGAATGGGTGAAGATCTTTCCTGGGAACTGGCCTGGTTCAGCTATAGCCATTTGTCAGATCCCATGAGATTATTAGTATGTTGGTCAGTTTTCCACTACTATAACAAAACAACAGAGGTGATTAACTTGTGAAGAAGAAAGGTTTATTGTGCCTTCGAAGTTTGGAGCTTTCTGTTACCAATTGCCTTGTTACTTTGGATCTGTGGTGAGGCGATGCATCCTGGTGTGACACAAATGGGACAGCAAAGCTGCTCACTCATGGTGGCTGAGAACTAAAAGGAGAGAGGAGGAGAGGAGCATCTCGGGTCTCTTTTAAAGCATGCATCCAGTCTCCTAAAACTTCCCACTCGGCCTCACCTCCCAAAGCATCAACACATGGGCTCTAGAAGGACATCCAACATCCAAACTGCTACAGTTGCCCATGTGTTCTGTGCAGGCTGCACGGCTGGATGGAGCTTCCTGTCAGAATGGGTAGACAGGGTGTGGTGAAGGCTCTATTCTGGAAAGGAAATCTTAGGTTGATTCAAATTAAGGGAGAAGAGATGTAAAAGGGGTGGAGTGAGTATAAACATCAAATTTCCAGTGTAGTGAACATTGTGTATTTCTCAATAGGGATTTATTGAATCATTCTGTGCAAGACCTTCCTAGAGACCAACGAGGAAAGGAGAACCATGTCAGGAAGCCCATTACCTACGTGGGGTGGAAATATGTGTGGCTGGCAGTCATGCCATCGTCATTCAGAGATGCATTTCTTGCTCTTTGTGAGGCTGTGACTGTTCTTCCTCACTATTAATGTTATTTCCTTTCATCCCTGGTCCCTGTCATCCCCCCCCACCCTCAGGGAGAGTCCTGATACTTCCTGTGTTTGAAGAGCCTGTCCTTAGGTCCACAGAGGAAAAATTTCCTTTTATCTCTCCTCCCTCAGCCAGATTCTCTCCTGATGTTTTTTATCAGTGATGGGAATTAAGAAGAGCCCAGGATGAGGGGAGTCTTAGTCCCCGCCCTTTTCTACACCAGTGGGATGATGCAGCCTGTGAGGAGATGCATGCAATTTTGTACTCGTACCCAGCAATAAATTGGAGTGTTTATTCAAGCACAGATGATGGAAAAGGCCGTGCTTTTGAGGAGCCAAGTGATGTAGTGTGGTCAAATTCTACTCAATTGGAAGCAAAATGTGAGTTTTAAGAGAAACGAAGGAACATTTTAGTCAGAATGCAGGGGTCAAATTTATTCTCTGTATGGAAAATACAGTCACAGGGGCACACCAGCAGTGCGTGGCTTAGCTGGAATGGATGGAGTCATTTGAAGCCAGAATCTGCAAATTCTTCTGAACAATGTGAATTCATGTGTCTTAATACTTTATTATGTGTGAAAATGATGTATTTTACTGGGTCCTTGTACCTAATTTTGTATTTCTATTTTACATTTTGAAGAAGGAAGCATAACTTTAGGCTCTATAAAATCCAGAAACATAAATTTAAGAGGTGAAAATAAAAGTTAAAAAGTGATTTGAAAATTCTTTTTATTTTTTCAGAGCAAAATATTTAGATTTTAATGAATACCATAACATGAATGAACATTGTTTTATTGAGTAAACAATGCTCAATACACTTAATCATTTTTGAACATGTGGCCTTCCAGAAACATGTATTTGATGCTCTGACAACTTTGGATTTCGTTTAGACTTGAAGCTTAATGGCTAAGGTCATTTGGCAAGGCACATGTGTCTAAATGGTAGAAACACACTGTAAGTGAGCTCTTCTAAGTTATAACACTGATTTTTCAGTCATAGCCAGTTATGCAAAGAATCCTCATCCTGGCTCAGCTGATTAATCTTGTAGTTTTTCAGGTGGTACTTTTACACAATTTTAGTACATGTGCTCAAAACTCCTTTTTTGGAATGCTTTTCAGCAGATTTCACTATTCTAGCTAATATATGGTAGGTGGGGCATACAGATATTTTTAAGAGTCTACTGATCTTTGTCTTCCAGGAAGAGGACACAAAACTTCTTGATATTTGTTTTTCAAATGATATTTTCATAGAGCAAGTTACTTGAGGAAAGCAACAACATTCTCACTAGCTATTCAAATGTCATTTTTGAAAGATGCACACTTGTCTGTGGGTGTCTATGTGTGTGCTCTGGAAATATCAGCTAATAGCCTGCTTATCTGGTAATCATGTTCTCCTCAGAAAATTTTAGCATATTTATAGCAGTTGTCATTTTATAATAGATAAATACATACTTAATATTTAAAAATAATTTTTACATGCACGGACTGTAAATGTGAATTCAGGAATGCATTTGTATGACACTTAGGGAACACCTGTGGAAGGCAGATAACAACTTGCAGGAGTTAGTTCTGTCCTTCTACCAGGTAGGCTCCATGGCTTGAATGCAGTCATGAGACTGGGTGGCAAGCAATCTTACCCACTGAACCATCTCACTGGCCCAAAGTCACCAGTTAAAAAACTATACTTTCTGAAAAATAGTTACACATCTATGAAGTAAAAAAAATGATCTGAGATCATAACCCCAATTCATCTCAAAATAGTGTACAGAATTTACTATTTTAAGTAATAAGTTGTGGTTTTATTAAACTGAACTTATTCAAAGAGCACCATGCTATAGTTCTATGAAAGCAAGGGTGACACTGTGAATGTCATGTGCTCTTCCTTTAGAACCATTCCCTGCCTTTTGGTTATAGTAATTATTAATATTGGACATGTACACTCAGTGTGGTGTTGCCAACTTATATGTTAAATATTAAGTCAATATATGTTTTTCTGACTTTAGACTGACATGTGATGAATATATACCATTTCTAATAGTTCCTTCTTTCAAGTCAAAGCTATATGACCCATCCACAAGGCTCTGGAGGCCAGGGATCCTATTAGCCATCAGATAATTCTGCCCTAGATAAAAGACAAATATAAAACCCAGCTAAAGGGACATTAGAGGTCAGATCACTCATGCCCTTCGTTGCTCAGATCAGTAACAGAGATGGAGTGATTTAACTTCTACAGACAAAAGCTCTTGGCAGATCTGGGGCTAGAATTCCAAGTCACCATATGCTCAGGATGACAAGGTGGCACTACCGGGTCCCTTCCCAGAGGACCTCATGTGATTTCTTGATTGACTAGATTTTGTTCGGGTTTAAATCTGATTTGGGAATGTTTCTGAGATAACACACCAGAGGGCTTGGGACTGGTTCTGAGTTTTGAAAACTCTTTCTGTTCTCTTCTGCCTTTAAAACTTGGCCTTTTTTTAACACCTGGAAATAAGAAAGGGAAAAGGAAAACAAAATTGAGGAAACTCCATCTCCTCTGTCTCACTCTGGTGCTTGGTCAGCTTTATCTGAAGGACTTTCCCTTTGCCTCCTTTGCCCCTGAAGTATACCAATAGAATAGGGATTCTACCTTGATTCTTTGTCTCAGAATGAAACATTTTATTTAAGAGATGCAACCAGACTTTGTTAGACACCCATTGCATGTGGCTATTTAAACCTAAGTTTAAACCAATTAAGATAAAATGAAACAAAAGCTTCATTTCCCAGTTAGGTAATTTCATTTAAGCAAATAATAGCCGTGTGTGGCTGGTGGCTAGCTTATTGGTGAGCATGGGCATAAGAAAATCCCATCAATGTGTAAAGCTGTCAATTTCCAAAGTATTTATACTTTTTTGCCTTCTAAAATATAGAGGATTACTTTGGATTTTAGGAGCATTGAAGGACATAGGTATTCATGAACCTACCGGAAATTTCTTGGTAGGTTATATTTTGAGTCAGGCAGGCAAAAACAAGAGTTTAGAGAAGCAGTACTTTAGCTATTTCAGCCTCTATTTGGAAGGGTTTCCACTCCAGAGTGAGGTCCACATTCCATTCAGTGGATTACGGGTGCACCTGATACCAGCTCTCCTTTCCTTCCTTCGTATTTCCCCCTTCTCTCCATTCTTAGACACTGTCCTTGCTTAAGTCCAATTGTACTGTTGGTAGAACAAGCTGAGATGAGATTGCAGCCTTTGGGTGAATGGATGGAGTACTGGCTGACCCAAAGTCTTCTGCTACTGAGAAACCCACAGTGCATTTCTCTGCCTCTCCTCAGGTAAAGAGGGTGCATGAGTTTGATTTTACTATTTGATCCTCTAATTGATAGATCCAGCAGGCTCTTGCTCATGGAGGGAACTAATTGTAGGTCTTTAGGAATGCTACATGAAGAGAAGAATGCCCCCTCAGACCTTCATTCTGCAATATGGAACCCACCACTGGAGGAACCAGCGCCCTTTTATTTCCAGTCTGTCCATTTCATTTCCAAAGGCCCACATTCCTGTTGAGACTGCTTAGCCCATCCCCCAAATTGGGATTCTCTGGGGGAATGCATGGAGTTCCTACAGAACTCACTCCCAAGACACATGCAGTTTCCTTTCTGAATTGCATTTTGGGGACAACTAGTATACAGCTACTCAGACTCTATTCCTGAACATATATGTGTATCATTTAAAGATGTATGAAACTCCTGCTTCTTGGAGTAGTGTTTGGACCAGCAGTACTGGTCTTCCTGGAAAATAGTTAAAAAGGCAGAATTTCAAAACTCACTCTAAAATCTGTATTTATATATAATTATATTAAAATTTGAGAATATAACAGAATACTGCAGATTACATGGCTTAAGCAATAAAAAAAATCTTCCTCATTGTTCTTAGACTGCAGTTCTGAGATCAAGGTATCAGGTCAGGGTCAGGTGAGGCCTTCTGGGTTGCAGGCTACTGTCTTCTTGTATCTTTATCTTTTGGGAAAAGATCTAGAAGGCTCTCCAGGGTCCCTTTATAAGGACACTAATACTATCTCTCCTTGTAATTCAGTGATGACATTCCAGCCTCATAAACTAATTACCTCCTAAAGGACCCGTGTCCTAATGCTGTCACACTCAATACAGCAATTTGGGGGAGGCACAGTCAATATATTGCAACATGAATCTCCATATCAAACATATTGTGTGTGTGTGGGGGGGGTCCTCTTATGTGAGGCCAGTCAGGAGACACATCATGAAGAACCTGAGCTTCAAGCTCTGCAGACAATGGAATCTAGAAAAAATCATCAGTAGGCAGGATGTGGTGAAGGAGTTTCTCCAGTATGGTGACGTGATGAGCAAAGGGAGACTAAGGAGAAAGTGAGGTACTTGGTGCTAAGTTTGGATCCTTGACATTGTCAATGGACCATCAAGAGGAAATTGGGCTGTGGGCAGGATGCATGGGTCATTCTAACAATCCCATTTGCTGCACTTAGTAGTTGAGTTTATGTCATGAAGACAGAAAGCTTTCTGCACTCTTCACCCCTGTGTCAGTTTCACAGCTACCCTACCTTGACCTTCCCAACATCTTCATCAGCAGTTTGGCCTTTTTCTAATGTCTTTGCTCTCAAACTCTGGGAAGTCCTTTCTTCCTTGCCAGGGACTCATCCAGCTTGCATCTTCCCATGCCAGACTTCTTCAGGATGGATGAATTGGTGTGGATGTATAAGGTAGAGCAATGGAGTGATCAGCATCAGGCTGGACTAGAAATTAAAATGATTTTGGTGGGAAGCAGGAAGAGACCTGGGCCTCCCCTTTCATTTGCTGTGGTGAGCTTGTATCTTGTCTTGAGATGGGCACAGTTTCTACAGATATATGGTGTGGCTGTATACCATCCATCTGACAGCTTACTTAGGTCCTCATCCTCCCTGACTCCATCAAGGCTTGAGTCTGCTGTGCTCTTTTTTCCTCACCAAGAAAAATATCAGCTTCTGACAGGTTCTTCGAACCTTTGCCTCTGGTGATGAGAGGGTGGCCTCTCAGAGTCTGGATGGAGACCCCATAACTGGTATGGCCAGGGGGCTCCATGAGTATTAAGTACAGAATCCAACATCTAGCCCCAGGAGGATCTGAAAATGCTTGCAACTCCAAGAATCCCTTTTTAAGTGGGCTGGTGACTAGTATTGGTTGGTAATCTGCTCCCCTCTACTCTGAGCCAGAAGGAACACCCCTCAAATAGACTGAGCCCCTCAATTGGATTCAAGTCCAATGTAAGTTTTCTCTTGGAGTAGAGACAATAGGAGGAAGTTTAAATTGGTCATGAAAGCTGCTGACTGAGAGTGCCAGAGATGACTGGGAGACACTGGAGGTATGACTTCGCCCATCAGATTCTCAGGGTCCTATCACCTGCCACACACAATGTGCACATGGCCTGAAGAAGAGAAATTAATGGAATCTACAGCTTCCCTAGGGTTTGGAATTCTTCCCTTAAATACCTCTGGATCTCCCCAGTACTCTTCCTGGAAGCTTCCACACAGTTGGGAGAAACAAGTGCACAGCCCCCCCCCCAGGGCTCAACATCTTCCTCTGTGCTGGGTTTGGAGGGCTCCCTTGTTGAGTTATGGCTTTGCTACGCATTTCCTTCCCAAGGACCAGGAAACAATGCAGAGGGGAGTTCTTGGTTCAAAAGGATTTTTTGGTGGTGGGGTAGATATAGAAAAAAAGTGTAAAGGGAAGGATACAGTGAGGAGGGGTGGGCCAGGAAATGAGAGGAGAGAGAATTGGCCCCAATGAATATGTATAAAAATCCCATATGGAAACCTGCTACTTTGTAGGCTGATTTATGAAATAAGAACAAAGTGTTTAAAAAATTCATTGGAAAAAATCCTCGTGTATAAATCCCTTTCAGTTATAGAAGTTAAAAATTGCCTGACCACCCTCTTGGGATATAAGGGGTGGGCCAGAAAAGGGGCCATGTGGAGAGTGGTGCTGACCACGGAGACTGCAGAAGATAGTCTGCAGGCTGCTGGCTTGTGCAAACTCGACCTCCAACCCTGGGGTGAAGACCTGGACTGCATAGAGTGGAGGCAGCTGTGTAAACTGCAGGGTGGGTATTTATAGCCTTGGTGAGGCTTCAGAGCCAGCCTAGAGTCTGTCAGTGTCCATCACCATCAGCTTGAACCTTGTGCCCTGGACTGAGTTTTCTGTTCCTTCCTTCTTGAGTGATGCAGGGGATCCCATAACTTAGTCCCTGCACCTGCAAGGAGGGAGCGGCTGTTGCTATGGTGTTCAGGATACTTGGGAATGGTGGCTCTCCAGTCTCATTTTCACAAAGCAGGACAGCATTCCAGTTCTCTAGAGGAAAGAGTTGTATGTACTCTCAAAGAGGTGCTGTTGTTCCTGGGAGGTGTCTCTTTTGCCTCCCCTAGCACTTCAGGACAAGGTAGGGAAATGCATGCCTAGACTATGGACTCAGATATGGACTTAGGTTCCACCTTGGCTGATCAATGTCTGAAGCAAAAGGGTCACAGGATGTGGTGACATGACACAGGTAGGGCATTGGATGCATAGCTGAAGGATATACAAAATACATTTTACATCTTCTATTTTCCATTTTTATTAGCATGTATTAATTGGACAAAACGTCATATTGTGACATTTTCATACAGGCATGTGTGTGTGTGTATGTGCATGCATGTGCACACGTGTGTGTATTTTGATCACGTTTATTTCCCTGGCCACTCTGACTTACTTACCCCTCCCTCTCCTACTGTTCTACTGTCACTGATGATGCCATCTTCAACCTGTCCAGGTCTCTGAGGAGTTAATCCCGTGGCAGAGAACAAACAGCTCCCCCCACCCCCAGCTTCTCTTCTGAGGCTACAACCAGTATCTGAGAAGGGTTAGAAGGCCTGTGAGTCAGGCTAGCAGAACAAGACAGAGCGTATTCGGAGTCAAGGCTGTGAGCTGAGAATCTGGGTCATGGAGCTCCCAAGAAGATGCATAATTGGCATCTGAAATCCTTGGGATCTGTGTGCTTTGGTCATGGGAAGGAGAATGGGAGAGAAATGGAGAATGAGGGGAAGGGGGAGGAGAGAGCTCTAGAGTGCAAAAGGGTGAGCACACAGCTCTGTAATGGAAACTTGGCACCCAGCCTCCACTTTCTTTTCTTCCTCAGTGCATGCAGCTCGGATCTCAGATTGAGAGTTGAGTTTCCCCTCCTCCAGCAGGAACCCCCAGCATCTCTATGGCCCCCTCTTGCACTTCTTCTCAGAGACCACAGCCTTCCAAGCTTCCTCTGCTGGTAACATGTGACATGGGAGCCCGCTGCTTCCCCTGCACACCCCCTGCCTCCTCCCCTTCCCCTGACTAATTAGGCCAACATGCAACTTCCAGGGCCTGGCAGATGAGAGGCCAAGAATGCACTGGATTGGGGCCAAGTGTTTTTGTTGACATTGCTCGAGTGTAGCTTTGTAGAGCAGCCTCTTGGCTGTAGCAGAGAAGTCCAAGGAGCCAGGGAGGTGAGTTAGGAGAGAGAAATGAAAAGAGCAAATGTGGGCACCCTTTGCATATCTGCTTCACCTTCTCTTGCCTCCAAGCTTCCCCACTGCCCACACTTTGTATTTTCTCTCTAAATGCAAGAATGCAACAGCCCATGTCATGGATAGCCAGGTTCTTGAGTAGAGGGCCATGAATAGAATGAGATTCTACAAGTGTTTGAGTCTTTGGTTTGCAGTGCTTTCCAGGTGTGCTGCTCAGCTTCATAATAGTTCCTGGGGACTGTTGAATATGTCTAATGAGATCGTCTTCACCCACATCTATTATAAAAAATTCAGCCTGCTTTCCCAATCTTACTATTAGCTGTGCATTGAAACCAGGGAGAGCTTCTTCCATCCAGGGATCTGCCAGGAGGCTGGCCTTTGAAACTGTTAGTCCTAGGTTCAAGTCTCTCCTCTGCTACTTGCTCACTGTGCAATGCACAGCAAGTTGCTTAACCAGGTTATGTGTCCATTTCATTTACTTATTTGCAAAAAATAGAGCTAGTATTTCCGCATAGGTTTATTATAAAGATGAAACATACTGAAGAATGGAAAGTTGTTTCCACATAATAGACACTCAATAAGCACAATGACAAAGGCTCTGGGAAGTATTTGATATGGCCATAGATTGCCTGTGGTCATAGGCAAGTCACTTCCATGCCAACTTATTTACTTCAGAGATACATAGGCCCTGAAGCCGTCTCTTCTTACCAGGAGATTTTTGAGGAAATCAAACTGGACTACAGCACCATCAAACTTTGTTCTCACTGGAGGTGGTTACTATTTTTATTATTAATATTTTCTCAGACTCCGAACATCATTGTTGTATCAGTGGTCGGTGGTCAAGTCTGTTTTTGTTGAGATAAAAGTTTGTAGATTTTGGAAGGCTGAGGTGCTGTCTTAATAGTGTCTAATTCCTGAAGATATTGAATCATTATGTTAAAAAATCCTCTCATTTTCTGCTACAATAGCTGGCTTTGCTTTTACATCTCTTAATTGGTATCAGCTTTTCTCTTAGAGTCACAGAACCATGGAAACTTGGCAAAAGAGCTTTGGGAGTCATTGGAAGGAATACTTTTGCTTCTTTGCAAGTCTTCAGGGTCTGCCTGAACCTTAGGACTGCAAGTCCACAGAGCACCCTTCTCTGACCCACATTATGAGAACAGGCAGTAGAATGGCCACTCTGACAACCACAGCCTGACTGTTTCTTTAGACACAACTCGGATTGGCCGATACCATAGTACTCTGCCCATGTCTGTTGTTCAGATTCTTTATTGCTTACCAGCACTGTACAGCTTCTAGAACCTTCATCTGGCTGCACCAGCACTTACTTTGGAGCTTCATATCATAGATTAAAGAAGCTGGAGAGCGTGTTAAAAAGATGGCTCAGCTATAATAGAAGAAAAGTGGTGCTCCTGCCAAGGACCCTGAGTTCAATTCTCTGCTCCCACAAATGGTGGCTTACAACAGTCTAGAATCCCAACTCTGGCTTCCGTGAGCACTTGCACTCAAGTACACACACACACACACACACACACACACACACACACACACACACACACACACACACACACTTAAAAATAAGAACTAAAAGATAAACATGAACATTAATGTTTGTGGCAATAACCTTAAACCTATGGCAGAGGAGGAATGGGTAGACCGATACCCGTGTTGCCTCACACCTTAGGTATCTGAGATGCTTTTTCTCTGGCTTATAGTGCTTTCAAAGGGGTCCAGTGCTCCTGGCTTATTTTGGCAGCAGGTTTGATGCATACCTTCCCTACCCTACTTCTCTATTCCCTGGCACATTCTTCGTGGTATCACATTGTAAGCCAGTGGTGCTCAAATCTTCCTTAGGAGCCACTCCTGACATCTAGCCTGGGACAAAGTTAATACCTCTCTCCACACTTGATAGTTTTAATATGGTACATTTGTGTTTTAAGACTGCTTATTGGAGTTTAAAGGCCACTGACTTTACTCTTTCTTCATGAGTTCTTGGAAGATTTTTTTCCTCTTTTGATGTCATTTTTAGTCATAGGACCAACTATTCAGGTTAAACAAGCTATCCAAATAACTTGATTGAACTTTGAACCCCTTCTTAAGTGTTATTCTGGTAATTTTGGACAAGTGAATACATGTAGCTACCATAGAGGTTTTTCATAGTTGGGAGTTGAAGTGATTGTTTATTGGACTGTTCCACCCTTTCTCTGTCTAGGGGTGCTTTTCTGGCTAAATGCCTAGGTTCTAAATAAGCTATCTTAACAGTTTTACATTCGGAGTGGAGCTGTTTGGGTGGAAAACCTAAATCTATGTGCTGCTGATTCTATCTTTAGACTTTGAAGTGAGATGCACATGAGCACTGCACTTTCCAGAAAGGTTTAGGACCCTAACTTATCCATGTACAAGGTGGAAACTGTGATTTCAGTTTGGGCTTACTGAGTATATTTGGGCTTACTTAAGTATATTTGATCATATTCTTCCCCTCCCCCAAGTCCTTCCAGATCCTCCCCACCAACCCAACTTTAAGCTCTTTCTCAAAAACCCAATACAACCATTTTTTTAACCACAGCTATTCTAGCTATTTTGGAGATGATGGTCTCCCATAATTTCTTTTCTTTGTGCCAGGCTGCTAGAAAGAACTGCCATGTCTTATCACCTCCATCTTCAAGTTCCCTCATGGCCTCCATCTCCAATAACCACCCCTCATGGCCTCCATCTCCAATAACCACCCCCCATGGCCTCCATCTCCAATAACCAACCCCCATGGCCTCTATCTCCAATAAACCCCTCATGGCAAGCTCTGTTTGTCTTGCTGGATTTGTCCATGGTGTTCAAGACTGTTATTTTTTTCTTCCTTGGATTCATTCTTCCTGCTTTTCATTCCACCTTGCCCCCTTCTTTCCCTTCCTCTCATAACCCTCTGTTGAGTTCTTTTAACTTCCTGCTCTCTGGAGAAATGTTAGGTTCTCAAAGGTTTTCTTTTTCTATTACTTCTCATTAGTCATCAAGTCATCACTAATGTATGTATTCATGGAGTCTCCTTCTTGTCATGAAACCTACAGAGACCCCATCTGTACTATATCCTAAGGCCTTCCCGGGGATCTCTTAGCTCTCCTGCCTGAGGTATAATTACCAAGAAGGTATATGATTTCTTCCTGATAATCTTATCTGTAGAAACTTCAGACTCAGCATCTCCTAAGCCAGATGGAGAGCCTCTTCCCTCATGTGCCCTTTCCTCTCTGTTCTTTTTACTGACACTTTCATCTCCATAGTCGTCCTACACAGAGACCTAGGTCTTCTTTTACCTTCATCTATTGTTTTATTGAATCTTATCCTGGGTCCCTTGCAGGCCACTGCTTTGGGAATGGTGAAATGATGCCTTAGCTTGGGTAACCCACAAGAAGCAGATTCTTAGCATACCTTCAACTACAGTTGGTTTAAGTGAGAGATGATTTAAGCAAATATGGCTAAAGCAGCTCACACTGACTTAGTAGAGTACATTGTTTCCATCTCTTCCCAGATTGGTCTAATGGTGTCATATTCATAGTTTGGATTTAGTTCTTGTGAGAGTATTGGTGCCATGGAAATCATACGATGGCTACAAGTCTAGATGCCTCTCTCACTATTATTGGTTGTTAAACATTTCTTAGCATCCTTGAATGTAGAGGATTGCAAAACAGAGGACATAGCCATCAACCAAATATACTTTATCATCAGATTTGTCTTGTAGACAATACTAATTTATTCACACTGTGGGAAATGCTGGAGACTAGTATAGAATGCATCCTTCATTATCCTCTTTCTCAAGCAATGAAGTGTTCATACATGAGTTTCTTCCTGTCATTGGACAGAAGACTACTTTTGTTGAGCCTAGTAGGAGTCAAGAGTCAGAGGAAGCCCTCAAATAGATTCAAGATTCTTTAAAGGCATCTATGAAGGACAGAGGAAAACGATAGCCAGTTAAGGTGCAGGCCAGCATGGGTAAAGACTGACAAGACTGACATTACATTCAGTTATTAGTGATGCATGGTGATTCTTTTTTTTTTTTTTTTTTTTTTTTTTCACTTTCCAGAACTTGACCTCATGGATCTCATTGGGGAAGATAGAAAATGGATGGTGGGGAGGAAGCTGATGCAGATGAATGATACACTGACTTCTGAAGATGCAGGACTCCGGAGCAGCAAGAACTGCACTGAGCCAGGTAATAGTGGTGTCATTGTCCTGGCAATGGCTGCCATTGTCAGGGATTGTGGCTGAGGATAAGATGTGTGACTTGTCATTTCTTTAAATTCTAATCTGGAGAGATTTTAAAGATGTTTAGGGCATATGTCCCAGAAGCTCATGCTTGATTCTCTCAAAAGCCTCAGAGCTCAACAATATGAGGATTGTGTATCTAAAGATGGGGATAGACCGTTGTTATTGTGCTTCCAAAAGCCTTAGGTGTTTTGATATGTAAAGTGTTTCAAGAAGTCATGTATCTACTCCATTTTTGAAAGATGAATAGAAGGATCTTTCCCTACTACAAGCATCCTAATAATCATTTTTCAAATGTAAATGCAAAGAATGAAGACCAGTTACTTGTATGCCTGCCCCAAAATGCTATATAACCTATAGTCCTCAGGTTGGGGGAGTCATGGTTACTATCGATCGTCTGTTATTTAAGGCTCACAAGGAACATTGTCAAAGGTCAGTGAAACATGTGGAAGCTACATTAATTATAAATGAAAATACCCATGAAGGGTTTGAATGCCCTTGCTGAGTGGATAGTCATGTATGACCTGAAAAGCACAGACATATCAAGGACTGGCCTGAACAGACAGGAGAGGAAAAGTGCAGGCTCTACTCCAAGGGCTCTGTTGGTGATTTTGTCTGATAGTCAAACAATTTTCAATGTATTTCTTCAATTAGCCAGCAAATGGTAAGTGAGAAAAAGGAAAACAGGAATCATGGTAGTAAAAATCTCATTTTTACCTCTGTGGTGGAAGAGTGGAGTGACATGTGACAAGGTGATGAAGTCCCTTCGATGAATTTGTTTATATGCAGGGTTGGTGGAGATGGAAGGATTCTATTTCCTGCTGGTGTGGCTTTGTTTGTGGGGAGAAGGTAGGCAGTCTTGCTGTGAGTGACATCACTCACTCTTTTAGGGATGTCTTCCTCACAGAGATAGAGGTAGAAACTTCAGGTACATTGAAAGTCATTCCAAGGGAAGAAATGACTCGATTTCATAGATAGCAGCAATAATGTCCAGGTTGATAAAAAAATCCACAAACTTAGTGTCTACTGGAGTTGTTAAAAGAGGGTCCAGAGAAGAAGAGATGAAAGGTTTTTGGAAGAAGAAAGGAGGCAGTGAAAGAGAGATCAGGCATGCTGTCCAGGGAAGACTATGATGTGTGTGTATGTCAAAGTCATAAATAAACCCACTATTAGGTACAATTAATAAATGCTCATAAAACATTACAAATAATGGTTGCAAAGGAATACAGTACCAGAATTGACTTTACTCATCTGTAGACTAAAGGGACTGGGATTCACTTTGGGACCACGACTGTGAACTAAACAATAGTAGAATTTTTCATGCCTGAAGCAGAGAGCCCTGTTCCCATTCTAGCATGTTGGAGCCTGTATTCTTCAATTCCCCTCTAACCCAAACTGTGGGGACCACTTCCTTTCCTGAATATTGTTGTTGTGAAATGTCTCTAACTGCACCCTGGCTGCAAATATTCAGTGACAATTTAAGTCAAATGAAGAAAGCTAGAGAGATGGCTCAGTGATAAAGAGTACTGGCTGTTCTTCCAGAAGCCCAGAATTTTTATTCCTAGCACTCACATATCTGCAACCGCACTTCTGGGAATCCAGTACATTCTTATGGTCTTTGCATGCACCGGGAATATCTATGATACACAGACATACATGTATACTAAACATCCATACACATAAAATTTGTTAAAATTAAATCAAATGAACCAAAAGAAGTAAAACATGCAGATGCTCAGAATGTTAAGTTGTGTTAGCCGTGTGTCAGATATCCACTTGCTGCATGTGACCACCAGCTGCTGTAACAGGGAAGCACAGGTCCTAGAACATGTTTATTAGCATAAGACGGATTGTTGGACAGGCTGATCTAAAACTCCCAGTGGTCTTTGGACCCATTTTCTCTCTTACTGGCTCACTTGCAGACATCTCAAGAATGAAGAGTGGATGTGTGTCTCTGTGATCTTAATTTCCAACCTTCCAAACTAGATCTTGGAGTCACATCTAGGTTTAAATTCTAGCTTGGAACCTATGTGCTGTGGGCAATGTAACCAGATTATCTTAGCCTATCAGCTTCTCAGAAACTGTGGCAACCATTCTGATCTTTTACAAGTGATGACCAGTACTGACTTCACAGGGCACGTACAGTTTAGGACCACTTGTATGATAGTATTGTAAGAGTTGACTTGTAAACTCCCCATGTCTGCTGGAAGGTGTCTATCTCCCCGTTTCAGGTTAGTCATGATGCAAGATTCCTAGAGCCACAATTCCATAGCTACTCATTCACAAGAGATGGTCAGTCTGGGTCTCTCAACTTCTCAGACTCTCTAGAGGTCCAGAGCTGAGCAGCCAGTCAGTCAGCTGGACTGTGAGAATCAAGTACCATTATCTGACAGACAAGCTTTGAAGATCTTGTGCTGATAATGAGCACTGTCATCTCCCCTGACCTCCATGACTAATACTGATGTGATAAAAGCATGCTGGGCATGCATGGCGTAGCTGGCTCAGGGCCCTCCTAAGATAAACAGGTATTTTAAAGCCAAATCACAGGTAAGGCTGTAATTTAATGTTATTACTTTAGTAGTGACATCATCTCCCATTCTAAAAGTTATGAATTTCTCATGTCTGGAATTTTCCATTTAATGTTTTTGGACCATAGTTGACTCCAGGAAACCAAAGTAAACGAAACTGTGGGTAATGGTAGGGAGCTGCTGTGTTATCTCTACCTCTGACTTGTTGAGTGAGAGGACTTAGCTGGAGTGAGCTGTGGCGAGTCCATTCACCAATCATTGTCCGGTTTCCTTTAAGAGGCTCTGAAAACAATGAATATCATTGTGCTGACTGAATACAGTGGTGTCTGCTCTCAGAAGTCTTAATGTAGGGGCTAGGGAGGGAGCCTGTGGTTTCTGGACTCTTTCCCTTCTTATTTGTGATGCCAGCAATGGCCCTGCATTGACAGAGACTATGGACTGGGGTTCCCTCTGTGCTTGGAGAAGTGATTGTTTGTATTGAAACTTCAACATGCTGGGTGCCAGTTGAGCTGTAGCCATGTGAGCCACGGTGTCAAGGTCATAGGCAGGAGTTAATGTAACATTTGTCCTGAAGCACAGTCTGTTACTACTTATGTTGTTACAGTTTTCAGTTCCAAGACTGTGTCCTTGGAAACCCTCATTTTAGATGCTGTTAGAGAAAGCCTATAGATTCAGGCTCTAGTGGTAGAATTAGGGCATTTATTTCCTCCTGTTGTCATGGAACTGGTTTGCTTTTCAGAGCTCCATTTCTTCAACTATGAAATAGAACTCCAGCTTTCATCCCTTCCATTACACAAACCCACTAATTCAGAGAAATTTCCAGAATAGAGACTGACAAAACTTCTACTCCAAGTCAGCCTCCTGCTTCTCCTAATAACTTCCTTGCATCTGCATAATTCCACATCATTTCAACCTTCTTTTCCCTTTCCCTTCTCCTCCCTGCCCCCTCACCTCTCCCTCTCCTCCTCTTCTCTCTCTGCCCCTCTTTCC
The DNA here is from genome assembly GCF_003668045.3 of Cricetulus griseus. Taxonomy (NCBI): domain Eukaryota; kingdom Metazoa; phylum Chordata; class Mammalia; order Rodentia; family Cricetidae; genus Cricetulus; species Cricetulus griseus. Next base: position 33,786,038 of record NC_048599.1, on the reverse strand, counting down.
TTTTCCCTGAAGGTCAACAGCCTAGAGCGCCCCATTTGTAGGCTACAAGTAGCAGGGTGCAGGGCCTCTTATGAAATAGTAATGCTCCGTGTGACTGGTCTGGCAGTATTGGGGTGTCTTACTCTTTATATGATACTTGCCACTTTAGGAATATATTATTTTTTATTTTTACAAGAATGATATATTTCATCTCCCCTGGTTTTTGTAGAAACCTATCATTTTTTTTCCCTCCAGAACTGAGTGAAAAGACTGACCTCCAGGCTCCAATTTTTTAGTGCAATTGTTCCAGCTCTGTGTGAGTTTTTGAGGCTGTTTTCTTAGCCTGACACTGCCGATTTCATCTGAAGCCTGGAAACATATTGTTTTTTTGGCAAATAACACTTGAAATTGTTTATTCAGATGACCTATTAAGAGAAATTTCACTTTGAATAAATTTGATCCACAGAAAATTCAGTTAGCTAAATGTAATATTGAGGGTGGTGGGCAACTACAGCAGGAATGCATTCTTTAGAATACTTCTGTGGACACTTGGCAGAATTTTATTTATACACTTTGCAGTTTGTCTCCAGAAACCTCTGTCACCCCCCTGTTTTTAGTTCTTTGATATTTTAAAGAAATGAGTTTCTTCTTAGGGTATCCCTCTGAAATAAACGTTGGAAGGAGCAAAATAGCTAAAGTTATAGGCTTTGGAGTGAGGCCCTTTGGTAGAGAGGTTCAGCTCATCACTCACTCTGTCCCCTAACTTAGTTGGGTCTAAGGTTTGTGGAGGTAAGAAAGCCACCTGGACCGTATTGCAAGACCAAGGCAAGGTTTTGGGGAGAATTGTTCTGAGGGAGTGTGTCAAGAGGATCTATTAGATCAAGGGTTTATGGAATGACCAGAAACCGTATAACTAAGGAGGTAAGTGGTAATTAGAATAGCAGAGGGACACTAGAGGTAGTTGTGAAGGAAACATCCTCTTTTAGACTAAAAGGAGAATTGTAGGGAGACGCCGTAACCAGGCCTTCTAAGGTGTGGTTGCAGGTGTCTCCCTACAGGAGTAAGTATGGTGGAAGATAAACAAGAACTTAGATGTAAATGGATGAAATGCACACAAGGTTCTGGCTGTGAACAGCCTGCCAAGATCCTACTGTTAGAGATTTGGCTAGTTTAATGCAGGGCTGGATATGACCAATCTACATTCATGAGAAGGCTCCGCTTCTGAGTTTTACATGAAAGATCAAGATCCAGATGGGGAGAAACAACCTACCCAAGGTGATGGGCCATAGAAAAAGACACCTGGACCGTATTTCAAGACTCCTTCACTGTACACATAGTGTGTACAGACGTGCATAGACAGCCTGAGTCTCACATTATTGAGAACAGAACCAGTAGGAACATAAGGCCGACTCAAATGTACACTTAGATTTTTCTAGCAGCTACCTTACAAAAATAAGGTTGAACAGGTAAAAATTAAAAAAAAATATGTTGACTATATTTCTATCAAATACATGAAAAACATTAGGAATAACCAATTGCAGCTACCTTCGTGTTGTCATTAGTTGCTGGCTTTGAATTCAGGAAAAAATGGAGTCTAAGGACTTAAAATCCATATGTCATTACTGAATGTCACACAACTTCCACTAACTTCTCTTTGCAGTTGCATTTTTCTTCTTTCTGGTATAGGTATATGTTGTATGAGTGTGTGTGCATGTAAGGGGGGTTGCCCATACCCACATGCACACTGCAGAGGCCAAAGAAAGACATTGAGTGTCCTGTCCTATCACTCTCGACCATATTCCCTTGAGATGGGGTCTCTCACTGAAACTGAAGCTTGACATTTTGACTAGACTATCTGGACAGAGAACTCTCTAGGCTCCTCCTATCTCTACCCCCAATTCTGGGTTTCCAGGTACACAGGGCAATGTCGGACTTTTACATGGGTGCTGGGGATTCAAACTCAGGTCCCAGTGCTTATGCAGCAGGCTCTTGTACCCACTGAGCCATCATCCCAGCTGTAGCTGCAGTTTTTTTAATGATTCAAAATAACAGCTGTTTACATCCTTATGTGGAACAAATTAGAAACTAATGTGATCTGCTTTTTAATTTGTGTTGATTTGCTTTTTAATTTGTGTCAGACTTTTCTGCTGAAGTAGTTATATGGATTAAAACTGCTATAACAACAGATATGGGTGCTTTCTATCAGAAACTTTCTTTCTCAAGCAGAATTCTGGTCCATGGTTGGCCTTATTGTAAGAAGTGGTCCATGAACTTCCTATTGCCTAGGGACTTTTGTATCCCCAAATCTGGCTTCCAAACCCTGTGTTTCTTGACATTGAAGGTTCACACAGAAATTGGACATAGCAGGATTGGTCACTTCTGCTCAAATTCCATTGGCTAGAATTCAGACACATGATATCTTCTACATACAAGATAGGCTAGTCCATGGATGTTGGAAGAATAAAGAAAAAAATAGAGAGAAAACATGTTTGGCCAATAGCTAGCTAGATCCTACTCCATTAATTTCTCCAAAGGTTAAAAAAAAACTTTATGCTTTTTTATTACAATGGTGTGGTGGCTAGTTTTATGTTAACATGACATAGATTAGTTATTGGATAGGAGGGAGCCACAGTTGAGAAAATGCTTCCCCTCCATAAGATCTGGCTGTAGGTGAGCCAATAGGGCACCTTTTAAATTAATGATTAATGTGGGAGGGCCTAGCCCATTTTGGGTGGTGCTACACCTGAGCTGATGGTCCTGTGTTCTATAGGAGAGCAGGCTGAGCAAGCTGGGGAGCAAGCCAGTAAGCATTTCCCCTCCATGGCCGCTGCATCAGCTCCTGCCTCCAGGTTCCAGTTCTGTTTGAGTTCCTGTCCTGACTTCCTTCAATGATGGACCATGGTATAGAGATGTAAGCCTTTCTTCCCCAACTTGGTTTTGGTCATATTGTTTCATGATAGCAATAATACTAGGATAAAAGGCAATGCATACCACTATAGAAAACTCATAATTCAAATAATATCTTTCAAGCTTAGCTTCAGTCCTTGGTGTCACCTGATCAAGGTGATATTGTTGATTCTCTTTTCACCCAGGGAAGATTATCACTCAGGTAGAAATTCTCCCAGATGCAAATTATATTTTTTTCACTGGAAGAGAATGGTGATTGTTTTTGCATAGATGAGTTCATTAATGGTGTGGAAAGAATCTGAGTCTTTGAGGAAATCCTAAACACCAGTCCATCATTTGCAGCCTCTTTGATGTTACATGAGGTTTCCAAATTCTCTAAGCTCCATTGCCTTCTTCTGTAAGGGGAAGATTAAAGTTTCTTTTTTATAAGTGGTACAGTCACTAATGGTGTGAGCTTTGTAGAATCCTTAGGTCCTCAGTGGCCATTGTGTGCATCCTCTTTACAGAAATGGAAGAGAAGGCAGGCTGACAGCAACCATTCGCAGTCACTATATGGCTATGCAGGCACATTAGAACATGGCCAGATATTTGTTTTATTCAAAGGATAATTAGTATTCATACTAGTTCAGCAAGAAGGCACCATTCTCATGGGTCAAGCAGTGAGAAGACAACAGATAGAGGAATTACTCAATGGACTTCTGACGTCAGAAGGCCAAAGAGGCCATGTTGGAGACAAACAAGATGAAAGGGAGTGGGGGACTTTCTACTTTATAGTCATCACAGTTTAAAAGACATGGGCTCTGCCAGGAAAGGGGCAGCCACCCCACATTTCTTTTAACTTTGACATCCCTTTAAGATCTTCAAGACATCTTATTGAGACCTTTCTCTTTTTAAAAATAAACTATTCTCTAACATAATCTGTTAAGTGGAGTGTCTGGGATTCTTCTAAAAGGCAGGCACAGGATGATAAAACATCCTTTGATGTAAGGCTTTGGGGGCTATTTGTAAAGCACGTTTTGCTTTTCAGAGTATTTCATGTTCATTAGCTTACTGGAACAGTTTGGCCCTTGGAACAAATCCACCCAGCTCAGACCTCCAGTTCAGGAATGACTATCCTATAATGCCCAGTTGATAAGTAAATAATTGCAAGCCTAGAGTCACAATGGTGAGGAGAATTGGAGGGATTACTACTTCTAGTCTCTACCAAATCTCTCCCCTTAAAGTCAGTCTCAACAAACTAGAGCCCTTGGATAAAATGGCACTGTTGACTATATTTTATGAATAAAGTTTTATTAGAAAAGAGTCACACATAATCATTTATGTGTGATCAATGACTATTATTGTCTATTAAGATTTAATTGAGTAGTTGTAGACAATAAAGTATGCAAAGTGAAAATTAGTTATTCTCTGACCCTTGGTAGAAATATTTATTACTGTTCCCGGTGCTGGACCCTGACATCAAAGCCTCATGTGGCCTGGAAAGGAGATTAAACCAAGAATGATTTTTTAAACTTCCTCTATGTATCTGACCCTGTCCATTCCTGTGCCACATGTAATTCCCAGTATTAGATGGATTGTGAGCTACATATTTTTCCTCTCCTGCCCTCTCTGTTCAACACATAATATAAAATTCGTCTGTCCTTCAATATTTCTCTGTTATTATATTGGGAATATGTTTAAAATTTTGCTTCAAGAAAACTTCTCTACTTCCTACAAATACTTCAGAAGTGCTTTTCTGAACCATCTCCTGCTTCATAGCATCTGCTTTTCAAACTCGTTTCAAATAACTGCCTGCATTTTTTTCTCCCTTGGGTCTGAGTGAAGCTTCAATGCAGGGTTGAATCCAGGCATACCAGCCCATGTCATGCATGGACAGTTTCATTAATGTTTGCCTTTCAGGCATATCCAGAATGGTGGCCAACATACTCACCTATGTGAAGAGACCATAAGAACAGGAACGGGGTGGCTGGAAGCACCTACTTTTGGATCTACCCAAGAGAAAACCACTTTCTAGCCCTATTGTACCTCTAGACTGGACCAGTGTTGCCTACAACAGTGATGGTTATGTCTCCCTCCTGGCTAAGGATCAAATGCTAGTTCATGTCTCTTGCCCTCTGGGTCTTACTTCTTTGTCCTCTGTTATTTCTGTAGCAGCAATATATCCAGGGTAACTGGGGTACTCATTTGAATCTCTCACTCAGAAGTTATCTTTTTGCACAGTTTACCTCATTGTTCAGATAAAGCCAAGCTGCTGGAATTTGCCACTAGAAGGTGCGAGAATGAGAACAGACTAACCACAGTGATAGTCTAATGCCTCTAGCTTTGTTGGTGTGTACAATCAGCTTTTAAGTCATACCTGCAAATATGGATTAGCAAAGAGCATCTATTTGGCCTTATCCAAGTGTTCTCAGGTGTCTCAGAACCATGCACAGTCTAGGCCCCAAGGCTTGCAGAAGTGGTCATTTCTTGGCCAGATTTGAGACCTGCTAGATCAGAAGATCTTAAAAGAAGACCTAGACATTTGGATTTTCACATATTTTCTGGTCTTTTTGGGTGCACTCGGGTATGAAGTCCCCCTTGGTCCAGCTTGTGGGAGTCACTTGAGGAGATGTGAAATTTATGCTTCTCCCTAGGCTTAGAAGTTTAGATGGCTTAGGTAAGAGACTAGGGATAGAACCTTATGGTGTAAGCAGCTATTCCTGCCACACTTAGACTCAGAATATGATGCTCTGAGCCTGAGGATGAGACCCAGCTTCTTTCCCCCAGAGCTTCTCTACTGTTTCTCCAGGATCCCAATAGTCTCAGCTGCCTGCCTGAAGGACACAAAGATGGTGGAGCTGAGTTATGTACCACATGAATTCAGATGCAGAGACATCCCTCAGTGGGCTTTTGTGGCCAATAGGCTGATAGACTCCTTTACTGTCTACTTAGGGGCCAGGCCCTAGCTAAGCTGAGAATAGTACTCACATTGCACTTCAGATAACCCATTAAATATGAATATATCTAGTTTGTTGTATGGCTTCTTGTAAGCCTTCTGAAATGAGCCCATTCATTTCTATGATAGAAAAATAAAATTCCCAAATTAAATATTAACAGCCCTTTGTAGAAACACAGAACAAAAATGATTTTATGCTAGCCTAGTATCTTATCAGTCTATATCAAGACATGGAGTTCATCTTGGGCTCCCAGTCCTGGGCCAACAGTGAGACTATGAGATACTACCCACCTTTGGAATAAGAGACAAGGAATTGAGACAGGAAACAAGACAGTCTACCAACTGTAGTAGACTGTCCTGGAGGAGGCAAAGGTTTGGGAGACAAAGAGTAGGCTGGATTTGTCAGTGGTTTTGTTATTCTTTTGTCTTGGAGTCATGAGAAAACCTTGAAGATAAGGGATGTTGAAAATTGTTTTTGTTTTTTGAAACAGCATTTCTTTGTGTAACAACCCTTGCTGTCCTAGAACTCACTTTGTAGACCAGGTTGGCATTGAACTCATAGAGCTCTGCCTGCCTTTGCTTCCTGAGAGCTGGGATTAAGGGTGTGTGCCACTACACTGGCAAGGATGCTTGTTTTATAACTCCTTGGTACAGTTAGGGATGTAGGCCTGAGTCCTATAAACCTGGATAGGAATCCTGACTTTGACACTCATACAAACCATCTATTTAACATCTTAGGGACTCCAATTTCTCCTCTGTGCAGCAGAGTCAGTTCACAGCAGTGAGTTTATAAAGAGCACTAAGTACTTTACACCTAGCACATGCTCAGTATTGAATGGATGCCCATGTCCTGGGCACATGCTGTGAAGATTCCAAGTGACCTCACAAACAGGGACTCAGTGAGTGACACATAGGGAACTGTGATTACTATTCATGCTATTGATTCTTTTCTCTGACGTGGGGAACATGAGAAGAGTAAAGTGGATTTGACAGGTATTAATATAAAAATCTAGGAATAAAATAGAAACAACTTTAACTGCCCAAGTGTTGGTGCAGGGCACAAGAATAGCCTATGGGCATAAAAATAAGCCGCTAAATGTGTCTTTTATAGAGAAACAGGAATTCCACATATGGTAAAACTTGTTGATTTGTCCTAGGCAAAGCCAGAGAGAGACCACTGTTGATGGGGATTTGGAGCATTAGATGGAGTCTGCTAAGTTGTGTGTATGGAATAAATCCCAGTGGATGATGAAGAGTCAAAGGCTGTGAACAGGTGCAAATGATGTTGGTTTTTTTCTGTTCAGGACTCTGCTTCCTGTTGTCTTAGCTCATTTGGCTGCTGTAACAAAATACTGTAGGCTGTTAGGCTCTAAGGGAAAGGAATGTGTGCCCACGTTTCTGGAAGTAAAAGGAAGAGGTGCCCACAGATTTGGGGCATGTCAAGGGCACGCTTCCTTTTTTGCAAGTGACAGCTTCTCACTCTAATGTCCTGTGTTAAGGTCTGAGTTCTTTTTCAAACTTTCCTTTAAGATTTATTTATTTCATTGTGGTGTGTATGAGTATTTTGTCAGAACATCTGTCTGGGCGTCAAGTACATGTGTGGTGCCTGTTGAGGTGAAAGGAAGGGGTCAGATCTCCTGAAATGAGTCATCAGTGGTTGTGAGCCACCACATGGGTCCTAAGAGTTGAGCCATGTCCTCTGCAAGAGCAGCAAGTAGTCTCAACCACTGCACTATCTCCCCAGATGGTGAAGCCCTACCAGTGCTAATACTAAAGAAGCATGGTGCATTGGGTACCTTCCTTCCCTGAATCACTTGCTCATTCCCTTATGTTGTTTACTGGCATAGCCTCCTAAATAAATACACTCAGATCCATGCCTTGGCATCTGCTTGCTTGTCTTGGCATCTGCTTTTAGGGGAGCCCAAAGTAAGCTGAGGCACTGGGTAGATACTGCTATCTTTGTGTGCTATCTTTATATGGGTCATTTATAATCATAAGTTATCTAAAAAAATCACCTTGTAAGGGACTGAAAAAAGGAACATTAAGAAATAAATGGCACCTAAGGGAGTTTTTCAGCAACAGAATTTGTTGGAAGTTTAAGATATTATTCCATTCAAGGATCCAAATACAATTCTCACGTTAATACAAGGGCCTGGTTTTCTTACCTGGCTCAGCATCTGTGTCTCAGTGCAGGCAAGTGTAGACTTTTTTCTTCTCTCTGATGCTATGACTGTTGACTGTAATAAGGAAACTGCTCAACTCCAGAACAGTGCTGCATAGGCCTCCTGGCTCCAGAAGCTTCCATAGAGGAATCACAAGACTGTTTACACAGTGGATCACATCACTCCCTCCAGCCCCTTAGCTTCTCCCTCAGACTTACTATAACTGATTTTTTTTCATTATGCCCAGAGATATACAGGACTAGCAATAAGCCCTTAAGAAACACAGAGACATCTCCCACACCCCAACCCTTTCCTAGGGACAATCCACACTTCTACTTTGGAGGGACATGAGAGGGGGCATTATGGGTAACTGGTCTTTGCTAAGTTTCTTTCCCTGATGAAGTTTTCAGATACCACAAAAGTGTAAGTATCTGAGAAAAAAAAATGACCAAAATTTATAAAACTTTTCCCAGAGAGAAACTCAGTCAATTCATTAACATTTACCCAGAGAGTTTATCATTGCATATATGTGCATATGTTTACATGTATGTACATAGAACCAAGAATATATCTATACTACAAAATATGGATGGATCTCAAAGTCTGTGTGCTAAGAAGGCTTGCATCAAAGAGCATGCTTACACAGAATTCTAGAACAAGTATGAACTATTTTATGGTGATAGAAATAAGATGTGTGGTTGTGGGAAGGTTGAATGGGCTGGGAGTGTCCGAAGAGACTGTATGAGACAATGTCCCTGGGGCCATGGAACATCTTTATCTTCATAGTAGTGGATGCACAGGTATATAGTTGTCCTCAATTAGCTGATGGTAGACTTTAGACTTGTGGACTTTGTTCTGTTGGTAAATGTAGCCCCCCAAAGAAGGGAAATAATAAACTTTAGTTAATGATACATTTATTAGCCTATGAATGGGAGGGAGTATAGCTGTAGTTTGTCTGACATCTGGTCTCAGTATGTAGCCCAAATTGGCCTTGAATTCCTGATTCTCCAATCTCAGTCTCCCAAGTGCAGGGATTACATGAGGGAATACATTAACTTCTGTAAATTGCTTTGAAATACACCAAAATATGACAGATTAATGAATGGATGCTGGCCTGGCTACATGGAAAAAACTGATAGAGTAAAATACAAATTTCAGCATTTCAGTGGTGGGTCTGTGGTCTGTGGATGGTTACTCTAAAATTCTTCCTGTTTTCCAGGATGTTTGCAAATGTTCACAATGAAATGTCTAAAAAACAAAATTGAAGACAAAAGTGTTGAAACTGAAAGGGGAAATTGGGGGTGCAAATTTTCATATAAATAACCTGTAGAGTTGTGGCATTTTCACACAACAGTTGTAGACTTCTAATGATAACTATTGAGAGATTGTGTCCCCCTGGGAATTGCTTAGCTGAGCCAACAGCTTTTAAAAAACTGTCCTTTTCTAACTAGAATGATAAAATAATTCTGCAAAGGGGCCAGTGTCCTGAAACCAGGGCCAAGGGATACAATCCACTGACAGACAGAGAGGGGCAGCTGTGTGGTTACTTCTAATTCAGCCATAAATAATTCAATGTAATAAGTCAGCCTAGGATTTCAGGTTAAAATGGAACAGGCAGTGGAAAAACATAGAAGGTCTGTAGCTTTTATGTCTGTGGAACACAGGTCACCTCTTTTGGGCTGGTCTGACTGAGGTGACATTCAAAAGACAGGCATGAATGCCAGTGCTCAGAATGGAGGAAGTGGGGAATCACGTGAATACTTAAGTTTCTCCTAAATTCACATGCTGAAATCTGAGCCTGAAAGGAATTAGAAGCCAGAAATGGGATTAAAGTCCTTTAAAAAGAGAATCCACAGGTACAGCAAACACACCTTGGAGTTCTTCCACCAAGAAGGGCGGGAGACCAGCTTTCAACAGTCATGCCTTGAGGGAAGGTGTACACAGGTTCTGGTTGTTGGAAGTTGGGCCAGTGTGTTCCCAAGAGCTAAGGGTAGAGAAGGGCGAGTAGTACATTAGCAACCATTGGCCAATCTCTTTCTTCTGTCTCCCCACATATCTTAATATCCTGGGAAGTATATCCTAACCCCAGAAATTTTGTTGTGTTCCATCTGAATGTGCCCGTTTGTGTTTGTCTCCCTAAGGACAAATAAGTATGCAGACTTGGTCCTCTAGATCTCTCAGCCTCGTAATGTGTTTGCACAGTCACTGATAAAGGCACATAATTAGCAGTAGGTTCAGATCTCTGAAAGGGAGAGAATGTTCATGAAAATCAGAAAACATCCCCACCTTCCCCATTCTATCTTTTACTACCTCTCCTCCCATGTGAGACATCTGGGGACCCAGGAGGAAGCTCCAAACTTGTCACAATTGCAAAAATGGAAGCTAGAAGAGAATCCTACTCCAGATTCTTCTACCAGGAAGCAGAGGATTAACTGTCAACAGAGCAAATCTTTTATTTTGCAATCCAGGAAAGTAAGCAAGACATGTCTAGAAGTGTTGTTGGGACCTGAGCCTGGGACTTACATAAATTCAGAGAGAAGAATCCTTGAGGACTGAGTGGATGTTAGGGACATGGTACTGCTGGAAACATCCTGCCCACCCCATCCATGGCCCTTGGAGAGTATGAGATTTTAGGGGCACACATAGGCTTTTCTGGCTCCAGAGTTCAAAGCAAATGGATGCATATCTTCAGGCAACACTTTAATCTCTCACCAGGCTTTGCCTTGTGTGGAATGGAATTTGTATTTCATACTAAATAATTTTTTAAAGAGAGTCGGTATGTTTAAAGTGAGGAACCCTGTACTCCTGTTGTTCAGCTCTTCTGTGGTTTTCCCTTTTCTAGAGATTCTCGAAGGTGGAGCACATATATGTTGGCAATATTCTTCAGCCAAAGCTTGGCGCAGTGGAGGGAATCCCCAGGCTGGTATGAGGTGTGTGGATTCCTCAGAGGAACTAGAGTATAGTTTTTAGGGAGATTGTACCTCATGGAACTTTCAGACATGCCCATCAATGCTGAGGCTGGGCCTGCTGGCTATCTCTGTGAACATAGCTGGCCATTGTGACTTGTGTCTGATAGGTAAAATGTAGCAGAAACTGTGTGCCTTCCACATCTGAGTTATTGCAGGCAGTGCAGCCTCCATCCGGCTCTCCCTTGGGATGAGTTGATCTTGGAATCTGGCCAACACACTGGGAGAAAGCCAAGGAGTCAGGGAAAGCCACATGCAGGCTCTCCAGTCAGCAGTCCCAGCTGGCTCAACAACTAAACATGTGAGTATAGAGCCTTCCTGGACGACCCAGCCACAGCCCTTGTCTGATAGCAGCTTCAGAAGAGACCCCGAAGAGGAATTGTGCACAAGAGCCCAGGTACTTCTAGAACCAGGAATGAGAAAAATGAAACAGAACTGTATTTCTTTGGTGCTGCCAACTTGGGTTGGTTTGTTCTGTAGCCATGGTGGTTGATGCAGTTATTCATCCACCATCTCACTGCTGAGGAACACCCATGACCAACAAAGGATTTCCATTGCCCATCACTCTTCTTCGGCTGTTCAATTCTTGTTTCCCCAGAAGTCATAGTCAGGGGAGAAAGGACAGGGGGACATCTCTCTTTCCTATGATTCTCAATCTCCAGATTTTTAACACTTAGAGGCAGTGTTTGTGACTTAGAGGCAGACATAAGGTTTCTACCACACTGATTATTCGATTGATCGTCTGTTTGGCTGTTAGCAGTTTCTGTTTTTCTCTCTATACACAGGATCACCATGGTGATGGCAGCTATGACACAGTTCTGTACTTACCATACTCTGGACTCTGGCCTCCATTGGCCAAATTTTGCTTTTGTCTTTTTTAAATATATGCGTGTGTTGGTGGGGCTTATGCATGCTTGTGGAGGCCAGAAGAGGGTGTCAGAGGCCCTGGAGCCATGGTTACAAGTGGTTGTCAGAGAACCGATGTGGGTGCTGGAAACTGAACTCAGGTCCTCTGTAGGAATAGTATGCGCTCTTAACCACTAAGCCATATCTACAGCCCTTCTAACTTGAATTCTGGTCAGCACCTCCATAACCAAAACTGGGGCATTAAGAAGTAGCCAGCTGCAGGGTGCCTAGCAGAGGCTTTGCTGTCCCTTCTAGTTTTACAGTTCTTTCTTGTATGAATATTTGTGGGGACCTTTATAGTGTCTTTCTTCCTGACACCATTTTGTGATCAGTCCAGAAATGGCCAACTCCACTGGCTCCTGGGGATAAATGGGAAGAGAAATCTGCAAAAGCAAGAAGCTACCATTAAGGGATTAATGAGCAGTTACCAGGTAGGGCAGGAGTGGCACACCTTTGTGGCTATTTGAGCACCTCTCCACATACATTAGCTCTTAGCACACACAACTTAAAAAAATTCCTGTGACCCAGGTAATTCTGGAGTTGCCTTTGTAGCATCATTCTGAGGTGCTGTACCTTCATGTCCTTGGATACCTGTAGTGACAGGAAGTTCACTCTTTATCTCCTTTTATTGCTAGTTGCCTGGGGTAATTAATATTGTCATCCTTTTGAGTAGCCAAAGTTAGTTGCCTTTATGTTATTCTGAGTTTGTACAATACATCTTAAGCCTTTCTCACTTGTGTATATTTGAAGGCAGCTATCAATTTTTTTCCATTTTCAGGTGTCCCTCTGGTTAATCTTTCAGCATCCTTTTACTGTGACATAATTTGGAGAGCCTCTATCTCCCTGCTCACCTTTGGCCTTCAATATCATCTTCCCTGCTCACCTTTGGCCTTCAATATCATCTTCCCTGCTCACCTTTGGTCCTCAACACCATCCTCCCTGCTCACCTTTGGTCCTCAACACCATCCTCCCTGCTCACCTTTGGTCCTCAACATCATCCTTCCCGGTCACCTTCTTTCTCAAATGTTGATACGTTCATCCTCAGCTTACAAACATCAGTTTACTGCTGTGTTTGAACATGGGAGGAAATGGAAACGGATGGATTCCATGATCAGTTCATAGTTGCAGTTGTTTCTGATGCACTCTTAGCATTCCTACAGTAGTATTTAAGCCCACATGTCCTGTCCAAGGAAGAGACAAGGGAACCAGGTGCTTCTTGAGTACCCTCCTTGAAGTCAAGGCTGGGCTAAATGCCCTGCCTCCAGAATCTTAGTCCTGGTACCATGTCTATGAGTCAGACATTCCTGAGCACCTAGAGAGAGCTGGGCAGGGCTGGAATTACAGCCTAGCCATGCCTAAGTGCTGCTTCCCAAAGCCTCACCCCTCACTAAACCGTGCCAGGGAAAGTCTTGCAAGGGTGCATCATTTCTTCAAGTTCTGACCATTTCCCAGTGGGTGATAAGCCCCAGTGCAGGGCTGCTTTGCTCACTAGCACATCCTCAGGATATAGGTTTTTATCTGTCATGTGGAATGAAACCTTTGCTCAATGAAGACTTGCATGAATGAATCTGTGCAATTTCCATGTGGCAGTCTTTCTTTATTTTAGTTGCATCAAAACAGCAACAACAAAAACCTACCAGACTTCTAGGTATTTACCCTCAGAATTAATAAATTTGGACATTTAATATAACCTTGGGACTAGAAGAGTTTCTGACCTTAAGTTATTTTGGGGATATACATTTTGCATATACAAAATGAGGTATCTTAGGGTTGGAACCCACAGCTAAAGATGTAATTCATTGATGTTCACATGCAGGTTTTAACATACCTGAAGATAATTTTCATATGATATTTTCAAATTTTTTGTACATGAAACAAAGTCATGTACATTGAGCCATCAGAGGTCAGGTGTGGACTTTCCCCTTGTAGTTTTGTACTAATTGTTATTCAGAAAGCTCCAGGTTTTGGATTTATAGTTTATTCTCTGTATTTAATCTTTTTTTACTACAGGAAATAAAGCCTATCAGTTCAAATTTTTAATCCTTTATATTTAATTGCCCAGATCTTTGATCTTCATAAGCAACCACCCTTCTATTTTGAAAGTCTCTGGGTTGTATTTGGTGTCTTTAACTTCATGTGTATGTATGCATAAGTAACAAATGGTTTTGGTATTATTTTCAAATTAATGTAAGTGTCATGTTGCTTTATTAGCATTAACATTCTGTGATTCTCCTCTCGTGGTTGAGCAGAGCTCTAAGTATAGACTCTGGCTCATTTTCCTGCTGTGTTTCCTATTTACACATTGTCCAGGAATCAATATGAGGGCTGTTGTCTGTTCTCAGCTGTGGGCATTAACATTATCACCATCATCCCAAGCTTTCAAGTAAGGAGATTTAGACCTGACGGGTAAATGATCTATCTAAGGCGAGACAGTTAAATGATTGTGCAGCCAGAGTCAGCCCACTCTTTCTACCTCGGGCTGGTGGTCTCTCTCACTGTTAACAAGATCTCCCTTGAGGGAATGATACAAGTAACAGAGGGATCCCTACATCAGCTGGGAGCTAGAGGAAAGGGGATGATCACTTTAAGAGTTGAGTGTAAATGTGTTGTTGCAAAGGTTACTCCTGTGTGTTAGCAGGGGCTATTCATGGTGTAGAGTTTCCTTCTGTGTTGTCACCACCAGATGTGGACAACATTGTCACTAAGTCTCCAACCTAGTGGATACTGAGCGGAGTACCCACTCCTGTCTCCTGCACACAGGGCAAGGATTATGTTTACCAGAAGTCTGGTGTACTTCATAGAAGACACAGGTGGCTGTGTGAGAGAGCATCTCCAGACTCCATCAAGATGGGACCGTTGCTGTCCTGAGTTAACATCATTTTGTTTCTTATTTAAACTGAATACAGTGTCTCACTGAGCAAAGTTTTAAAACCAGTTACAACCAAAATGGCCTGATCATGTCTTCCCTCATTTCTCTTTAAAATTCAGCACTTAAAATTAGTCAAGATTTACGAGTTTCTCAGAAGATGTTCCTGTAACATTAAAGATGCCCTTTGCTGTCTCAAGGCATGTGACAGTGCAATGTTCTTCAAGCCTCCTGGCTCTGTTCCTTTCCATTGAGAGACCTGGGGGCAGTTTGTGTTTCCAAGCACATGATATTAAGGTAGGTATAGGGTAAAGGCTTGTCATCCCACCTACTCTAGAGGAAGGAGGATCATGAGTTCAAGGCCAGCCTGGTCTCAAAAATGAAATTTCTCACATACGCTTATTCATTCACGGGGAAGCATTCCTGAGGTTCTTCTGCAGTCACCCTGCCAAGACCTGTCTAATTCCCATTTATGACTTGGTAGGGTTTTTCATAAAGAAATTCACTTAGATTATGTGAGCTCTGACCCTCCACACTGGGGACCCACTTCATTCAACAGGAGGTTGTCACAAGGAGGATGCTGGCACCAATGAGCCTGTTGCATCATGCATGAATAGTGATGGTTAGCCATTGTTAGGATAGTCATTTCACTAATGGCCTGAAGGAAGAGTGAGTGTTCTGTCATTACCTGGACTGAACTGAGTGTTCCACCAAATTTAATCTTTCCATTCTGCTTCAGTTTGGCTTCTTTGGGGGCTTCAAGAACATTGTGGCAAAGACTTGAGGTGTTAGTCCCTATCCACCAGATGTCCCAGGATTTTTGTGACATGGTAGACAGAAATCCATTCATTCCCTAAGGACCTTCATCCTATGTTCTTCCACTATTGTCTGTCAAAAGGAGACAGCAAGGTTCTGAGCCATCCATTCTGTGCTTTCTTTTCTGGTCATGAAAGAAAATGAAAATGAAAATGCTTCAAGTTAAAGTAATGATAAAGCATTTTACAAGGAAAGAAATGTGGGAAAAACACTCATCAACAAAACATTAAGGAGGTGTTTGGGGGAAGATGGACCATGGAAGAGGGAAGTGACTGGAGTTTATTTGGAGCATGCTCACTACCTGGCTGCGCGAAAAATCCTCTCCCTTCAGACCTGTACCAGGATATTTTGGTCCCATCTGTGTTTTGAGGTCCATTTTTCCCTTTATTTTGTTTTTATAAGCAAAGCGATAGTTGCATTGCTAAATTTACCTCTTTTAGTTGACTGCCTCCAATTGTTTTGTTCACATATGATATGTGTGGGTTGTTAGCAGATTTTTATTGAAGATCAACATGACCAGGAGCTATCACATCCCTGGAGAAGCATGGTCCCATGGGGCCCCATAGAGTTAGTTACTCTCAAATGTCACATTTCTTTGTATATAATTATGTTCCTTTCCCAGAGGAAGGTTTTTGGTTATTTTGGGTTTTGTTTTCATTTTTTCTTTTCTTTTTTCATTTTCTTTCTAGGCCTTCCTTGTATTCTCAGTTTTTCTGAGAGAAATAAAACTATTCCAGTTTGGCCGTGGCCATGAGAAACTGTGAGAAGGTGATTGTTGTTGTTGTTGACTAACTCTGAAAGTTATTTGTGATCGTCAATTTTCTGTAACTATGACAAAATATCTGAGATAATTAGCTTGTAAGAAAAGAAAATTGGGACTGGAGAGATGGCTCAGTGGTTAAGAGCTCTTCCAGAGGTCCCAAGTACAATTCCCAGCAACCACATGGTGGCTTACAACCCTCTATAATGGGATCCAATGCCCTCTTCTGGTGTGCAGTTGTACATGAAGACAGAATACTCATATACATAAAATATATAAGTAAACAAATCTTTTTTAAAAAGCAAAGCAAGATATAAAAAAGTGACAGTTAAATTTAAAAAAGAGACTTATTTTGGCCCACCATTTCAGAAATGTCAGTCTGTTATCAGTTGGCTTTGTTACCTTTGGGTCTGTGGTGAGTAGAACATCATGGCACAGACACTGTACCACAATGGCTAGAAAGCAATGAGAATGTGAAAAGAGCACCAGGGTCCCAATATCCCATTCTGAGCATTCCCCCAGTGGCCTAACTTCATCTTACTATGACTGATTTCCCAAAGGTCCCACCACTTGCCAATTGCACACAGCCTGGAGACCCTTTAAAACATGGACCTTTGGGGTTCAGTTAAGATCTAAACTCCAGCACCATTTATGAGATCTTCCAGTTTCTTCCCTCTTTGAATACTGTCTTAACACTCACTATGTACAGTGCTGGCACACAAACCAACTGGAGGGTAAAGGGTTTGTGGAAAGTGAAAGTGGCAACACCTGTTAAAGAGTGGATGCCATGCTATGACTTGGGATACTGCTCTTACTTGAGCCCATTCTTGGTTCTCATTCTTTTTCTTTTTGATTAATTTAATTTTTTTAGGAGTTTCATACATGAGTACTGTATTTACATCATTTTTACCCCTCCTTCTCGCCCCTCCTACTCCTCCCACTTCCTTGACTCCATCAAATTCATGACCTCCTCTTCTCCAATTATTACTGTCGTACACACACCCATGCACACATGCACCCGTGCACACATACACACAACCTACTGAGTTCATTTAATGTCGCTTATGTGTGCATGTATTTAGGGATGGCCACTTGAGGTTTCATAGCCTATCTAGGGGATATATCCCTAAAAAGAATAAAGTCTCCTTCTCTTGGCAGTCATTGTTTGCCTTTATCTCTTCATCAATGGGTGGGCTTTGTGTAATTTCCCTCACACAGGCATGCCAACTGGGAGTCTTATTAAGCAGGTCTTGTTTAAGTGACAATATTGTTAAGATTTTATTGGGGAAGCTTCCCTGTCATGTCTAGAAGATACTATCTAGTGGCAGACATCCTGGTCCTCTGGCTCTTACAGTATTTCTGGCCTTCTCCCGAGATGTTCTTTGAGCCTTGTGTATGTGTAGGCATTGCATCATATGTATCAGTTGAGATTGGGTACCACAAGGCCACTTGCTATATTTGGACCAGTTGTAGAACACTGCAAATAGTCACTATCAGAAAGAAGTTTCTGTATGAGGAGTGAGAGCTGCTCACAAAGTAGCTCATGGGAACAGTATATGTGTATAAGGATGAGTATTTAGAATATATCTAGGAATTATTTGGATTCAGGAAAATGGAAGTTGTAGGGTCTCCTCTAAGACCCATAACCTTTCCATCCGTGAGTAATTGGGTAGTTCACGGTAACAGGCATGATTACATCCTAATGAGTGGACTTTTATGTCTAATGAGACAGCTGCTGCTTACCCCAAGATAGTAAAGATATCTTGCATATCAGGCATTGTTATGATTCATAGGCTCTACACTGGGGAAGGACTATTGATTAATTTCTCTCTCTTTGCAGCTTGTATATCACATTCAGATACAATGGGAGCTAGTCCTCAGGGAGGGGGCTTCTGGGACAGTTGAAACTCAATTTCTCCAAGTCTTATATTTGAAGTACATGGTGTTGTCAGCAATAGGGTCCTACTGTCAAGTTTTTAGAGGCAACTGAAGGCACTGGAAATAGTTTATGTTGTTGTGGGGGGTCACTTGGACCCACTTGTGGTCCTCACTTGATATATGTATTAAGATGGCTTGAGTCTTATGGGACACTGCATAGCAACTATTCCCATGAGCTGCTTTGTGAGGACCCTTGACTGATCTTTTGTAGTGAGAGCTGAGGCTTCAAAGGGCTAGAAGATTCTGGAACCTTCTTTGAGGTCTGGCTGTACATGCTCTAATTAAGGCTTTGGGTGAGGTGTAAGCCATGGCAAAACCATGGAGAAGAACTAAACAAACAGTTTAGTTTTGGCACAGAAACTGCATCAATGTGACATTCTGTAAACTTTATTTTGACACTATCTTGTCCATGACTCAGTTAGATAGTTTTCCAGTTTCACAATGAGGCTACTATAAAGGTCAAATCAGATAGTGTCCGATAGATAATGAATAGTGTGTCGTATACATGAAATACTTTATGGACCCTCTCCTCAGAAGTGCATATTTTAAGTATGAAATACAAAGGTGAACTAGGTTTGTTAAGTCTCCTGCTAGTGTGAGAAGGAATGCTTTTATTTTTTAAGAAGATACATAAAAATGTCCCCCAATAGACTGAAAAGCTCATGTGGAATAAAAAGGATAAAATTTAGGAAAAATAGATATCTTGTTTGTAAAATTCTTTGTACAGAGATACGAAGGTAGGGAACCCTCTGAGAGTTGGGCCTTTGTCTATCATGTGTCCTGTTTTTCTAGGGCCTAGAGCAGGAGTTGGTATGGAGTAGATTTCAGTGAGGTATTTGGTGAATGAATGAATGAATAAATGAATGAATGAACGAACGAACAGCACAATGATTAATATTGTAGGTAGAACCTACATGAAACCCCAGCATTTATGGGTCCAGTGAGCTATAATGATAAGCATCTGGGGACAGTGGCGGGCAGATCCTTAGGTGAAGAACTGTTTGTGTTTAATTGTCAGAAGGATCCTGTCCTAAGATTCATTGATCTTGAATTAAGTAAATCACTTTCCTGAAAATTGGATGTGGCAGATGGACACTGAAAATGAGTTTTGTTTAGACATAACTTTGGATAAAGCCTGGAGAAGAAACTTGTGTCAGTCACTATGCTTAAAGAACACAGACCTGAGTCATATCCTGTGAGGGACCTAATGATATTTCACTTTCAAAGCCTCAGGAGCCACAGTGGCAGATCTGTCTGATCCTTTTAAGTTTCCCTTTCCTAAACCAATGGAGCATCTTTCTGTTAGTCTCTGTTAGGAATGGGGTTCTGTAAAACATGCCTGGAGACATGCCCATTCAGGAGGGTGTCAATCCATGTTTCCTGTCTAGGACATAAACCTCCACATGTGTCCAGATTCAGATTAGGATCCTCAGAAGCATCTCATTGTAGACAGCCAGTGCATAGCACACAGTACACACTGGACAGCCAGTGCACAGCACACAATACACATTGGACAGCCAGTGCACAGCACACAGTACACACTGGACAGCCAGTGCATAGCACATAGTACACACTGGACAGCCAGTGCACAGCACACAGTACACACTGGACAGCCAGTGCATAGCACACAGTACACACTGGACAGCCAGTGCACAGCACACAGTACACACTGGACAGCCAGTGAACAGCACACAGTACACACTAGACAGCCAGTGAACAGCACACAGTACATACTGGACAGCCAGTGCACAGCACACAGTACACACTGGACAGCCAGTGCATAGCACACAGTACACACTGGACAGCCAGTGCATAGCACATAGTACACACTGGACAGCCAGTGCACAGCACACAGTACACACTGGACAGCCAGTGCATAGCACATAGTATACACTGGACAGCCAGTGCACAGCACACAGTACACACTGGACAGCCAGTGAACAGCACACAGTACATACTGGACAGCCAGTGCACAGCACACAGTACACACTGGACAGCCAGTGCATAGCACACAGTACATACTGGACAGCCAGTGCATAGCACATAGTACACACTGGACAGCCAGTGCACAGCACACAGTACACACTGGACAGCCAGTGCATAGCACATAGTACACACTGGACAGCCAGTGCACAGCACACAGTACACACTGGACAGCCAGTGAACAGCACACAGAACACACTGGACAGCCAGTGAACAGCACACAGTACATACTGGACAGCCAGTGCACAGCACACAGTACACACTGGACAGCCAGTGCATAGCACACAGTACATACTGGACAGCCAGTGCATAGCACATAGTACACACTGGACAGCCAGTGCACAGCACACAGTACACACTGGACAGCCAGTGAACAGCACACAGTACACACTGGACAGCCAGTGCATAGCACATAGTACACACTGTGGGTAGCCCATGCACAGAACACAGTACATACTGGACAGCCAGTGCACAGCACACAGTACACACTGTCGGTAGTCAGTACATAGCACACAGTAAACACTGTGGACAGCCAGTACACAATACACAGTGCACACTGTGGACAGCCAGTGCACAGTAAAAACCTCCAGAACTTCAGAACCAACCATTCATCTGTCTTGCTCAAGCAAATGCTGCCTTGCTTAGCTCATCATAGAAATACAGTAGTCCCCTATTAGCCATGGCTTCAATTGCCTATGATTAGCTGCATTCTGAAAAGATCAAATGGGAAATTCCAAAAATGTAATTGCGTGACATTCTGAGCATCAATGTGGCATCTCCATCTGTCCCTGTCCTTAAGAGGGATGTCCGGGACATTATTCATCCCCGGGTCTAGTGTATGTATCCACACTGTATGCGCTACCTTCCTGTAAGCTAATCACCTAGTCTCAGCAATCAGATTGAGTGTCATAATATCAAAATGTTTATCTTCAAGTAACCCTTGTTTCATGTAATAATGTCCCTAAGCACAAGGGTTGTGGTGCTAGGGATTCAGCTATGTCATCTGAAGTTGCTAATTATTTTAAGTGAAAAGGCGAGAAATCATGACTTAAGGAAAAATTGTATGTTAAGAAGTGATATTTTGAGAGAACATACTGTCATTTTTATTATAATTATTATATTTTATTAATAATTTTTCTTAGTATCTTATTATGCTTAATATATAAGCCACATTCTCCCAAATGAATGTATATACACGGACAAGTCTGATAATATAAGATTTGGTACCCTCTGCAGTTTTATACATGTCCTGTTGGCTTTACCATGAAGTCTCCATAGGTTACTACACTACTGTAATTGTCATTTTCATGTGCTTGGTTTTAATGGAAACCTGCATTTACAAAAATGAGTTGTCATCTTTATTTGCCAACATCGAGTTAGTATCTATGACACTGAGGTCCTTCCTGTGGACCTTCGGAAATGCATGGAGAAAGGTGAGTCTTTTTATCATGAGGATGTGTCCTATTAGGGGTATCTCACTTCACTGCTGTGAGTTTTTCTGATGAACTGATAAAGGGAAAGGCTTCGCTAAAGATGTATTGGTCAACAGTGATGTTAACAACTCTGTGGCTTTTGGTTCCCTTCAACCTCACGTTTGTGAATATTGCTCAAACATCCTTGCAAAAAGAAAGATACAGCTTAGACTCAGCCTGGCTTCATTATGAAATGGGGAAAAATAAGCATGTAACTCTGATTTTGTTACATGTTATGTTGTAAAAATCCAGATGCTCTGCATTGTAGTCCCCAAGCCACTGACTGAGTCAGACGACATCTGTATTGCCCTCGGGGAGCAGGTGCTGTAGAGATAGATCACCACAAGTCCCCCTGTCCATCTGCCAGGTATTTGACGGAGGGCCTCTCAAGATAGATTTTATCCTTGATACACCCTGCAAACCTTTATTGAGCTATTTGTTATTAAAATGCCCCCAATCAGCAATGTCATTTGCAATTCATGATAGAGACATAGTAAGCAGGCTACACTAGTGGCTTTATTTCATTACTAAGGAGCCTGAATTATGGCTTAAGTGTCTCATTTATCCAGCCAGCATCATAGAGAAATCATTTCTACCTAAGTGGCTGCTGTTGATAGTACGGTTCCTTATATATGGAGGAGCTCCTTGAATGGTTGTTGAATGTAGCAAAATGAGTGAAATGCTGCATCTCTTCAAATGCTGCAGGATTTACAAGAGGTAAGCATGCAGTCCATATCTTTCTAAGGCAAGTTCTATTCATTTTTGTCTTCTTAATTACTCAGTATATGCTAAATGTAGATTGACTTTCTGGCAACACTATGAAGCCATGATTTTGTTGAGGATACATTTACTGTACTGTTGTATAATCCATCCCTGGGCCCCCTGTTCTCTTGCTGTCTTTTCTACTGGCTCCTAGGTTTGCCTTTAAATTGTCCGCACCTCCTGGTCTCGTAAAGATCCATCCTGACAGGTATCACAGAAGCATGACAACAGGCAAATTACTGTATGTCTGGCCCCTCCCATTCCCTAGCTGCAGAACTCCGTGCAGTTTCTCAGTTTCCCTGAATGTGATCTTTTTGTCTATCTGCCACATGGTCTGTGCTTGAGCTGAGAGTGTGACGAGAATATTCCATTAATTAATTTGGATTAAGGGCCTAATGCAGGGGTTTTATCATTCCTTAGCCTCCTGCTACTCAGTTTGGTCAGGGGACCACTCAATCAGTGCCAGTAGCCCCCAGGAGTACTTCCTAAATGCATGCTCTCGGGCTGGAGAGATGGCGCAGTGGTTAGCAGCACCCGCTTCTGCTGTTTCTTGCAGAGGTTCAGTTTCATTACCCACCTGGTGATTCACAACCATCCTTAACTCTGTGTAGTTCCAGGTGACTCCATGACAACCTCTTCTGACCTCTGTGCATGTATCAGACATACCCACACATTTGTGCAGGTGAAGCATTCACACACATAAATAATCTAAAAAATAATGCAGAATATAGGTCCCAGCCACCTAGATCTATTGATTCACAGTGTATAGATGAGTGCCCTCCCCAGGTGCTCCCTGTGCACAGTACATTTTGAAAGTACAGCTTCTCCTTTCCTTTCCTGGTGAAGAACAAACCATAACTCCAACTTAGGCATTCAGGGTCTTCTCTTTATAGAGGGTGCATGTACCTAAGCTTCATGAGCAGCATGAAGTCTCCACAGAACAGTAGAATGCTCTCTAGACTCCTCTTTTTGTAGGAGGGCTATCGATAGCCTTTTGACACTCTTTCTTAAATGTACACATACGGATGCAGAATTGTATGGGAGGACAAAAGATGGCATCCAGCCTGCTTCTGGAATCCCAGTCCTGACTAATCCTAGGGGCCTGAACAGAGCAAGGCTACTTGTCAGCCATGTCATCAGAGGATATTGATATATGATCACCCACTCTTCAGTTTTTCAATGTCATAGGCCCTTGACTTTCCACTGTGCCCTAATCATCTTCGAATCATAGTCCAGACGCTTGCCACTCAGAATGTAGTATGAGGAGTGGAGGTATAACCCTGCCCCACAACTAATTGTGCAGAAGCTCAGGCTAAGTCTGCCTAGGCCCACTGAAACTGAAAGTTCATTCCAAACAGTCCAGGGTGACCATGCACACAGCAAATGTTGAAAAGTATGGGCTACTGTGTGTTCAGTAAATACTCTCTCTTACCTTGTTAAATCCGTTGTGTGAAATACAAATCAATAAGCCACTACAGGAGAGTAATGAGTAGGCCATGAGCAGGCCACATAGCTCTCTAGGAGGTTAGGGGTGTCTAGAACGGACCTGTGGCTACCCAGAAATGAAACATACTGCCTCAGCCACTGTTCCCCTCATGGATGTCTGCATCCCATGAAGCCCTGGCTGGACACAGCTCTTGTCTATCTTGCAATGGCTCAGGTTGCAGGAGCAGAAACAGAGCCCAGCATAGCTCTTTCCCTGCTCCATTTCCCTGAGTTGCTCTTTAGTAAACTTTCAGATGTTGTGTGTGGGCATGCTCTCCTAGTCTTGGGCTACCTGTTCCTTTAACTGTATAGTTTTGTTGGAGAAAGACAAGTGTCAAATCCAAGGACAGCCAAAGTGTTCAGAATTTGGGAACATGCCTTTTTGAGATCATTCTAGTTTTTCTTATTTTTTTTTTCTGGAGCCTATCTAAAAGCTTTTGGTTTTCCTTCACTCGGTAGAACCCAACACTCCTTATCCCCCCTCCCTTCTACTGAGAGGTAGATCAGATCTTCAATTTGGGTTGCTTACTCATATGTATCACTAAGCCCAGATAAGTGAGTTTTTACAGCATGAACCTAAAACATGTATTCAAAGGCTCCAGATATAGAATTCTACACTTGCAGTGGGTAGTTTCAACCAGCAGGGTATGCTCAGGGGTTCTCCTTCCATGGTGGATCATTTCAGAGCCACGTACAGGAAATCAGAACGAAGCTGCCTACACTCAGCAGGCCCACATTCCTTGAGGTTTCCTGGGGGCTAGGCATTCCTCCCCATGTGAAGAGGCATAAACATAGGACCTCAGCAACCACATGCTAAGGAGCTAGGGAGAGAAATAGTTACTTCTACTAGAGGTATCTGTGCTGTTCTTCTTGGCTGTGGACCAGAGGAGGATGGATACAGGATGTGGAGTGAAGAAAGATTGCCTATGGAAAACAGTTAATTTAGCACTCACCTGGGAGGAAAATGGTCCTATGAAGTGGTGGATGCCATAAAGTCAGCACTGTGTGTGTGTGTGTGTGTGTGTGTAAGAGAGAGAGAGAGAGACAGAGAGAGAGAGAGAGAGAGAGAGAGAGAGAGAGAGAGAGAGAGCATGTGACTTTCTACTTTCACCTCACATCTGAAAAAAGTTCATATTGCCTCTTGCACTCATTAAAATCCATCTTTCAAATGGATTGCACAAATTATGTATGTTACTCAAGGCCACGTAATAACATGGCAGCCCATGACCATCTTCCCTATTAGGGGTTGGTTTCCTATGCTTCTTTCTTGTTCCTCTGTCACAAGTGCTATGTAATTTCTTGCTCACCTTCATATTCATTCCTCACTCTGGGGTATGCCTGTGTGAGTGCAAGTGCACCTGTATTTGCAGGTTTGCATTCCAGAGTGGAGGACAGAGAGCAGCCTTGGTGCCATTCCTCAGATACTGTCCACATTTCTACCTTCTCTGAGACAAAGTCTCTCACTGGCCTGGAACTTGCCAAGCAGGCCAGGGTAGCTGGCCAGATGGGAGCCCTGATCTACTGTCCTAATAGGATTGCAAGTACATGTTGTCACTCCCAACCTTTTCTTTGTGTGTGTGTGTGTGTGTGTGTGTGTGTGTGTGTGTGTGTGTGTGTGTGTGTGTGTGTGTATGGATGTATGTATGTCTACACATGCACACACAATGCATTGGGATTGTATTTACCCCATTATACTGTGGAATCCCCTTCCTTTCTCTCCGAACCCCTACTCCTACCACTTCAGTCGTCACATTTTTAGAGAAAATGACACCCCACCTCCAGCAACCATTCAAAATCATTAAATCCCCAGGAGGGGATGGAGCCTCATACACCCACCTGATTGCTGGAAACTGTTTTATTTTTATTTTTTAACTTGGGTTCTGGTAACTGAATGCTGTTTGCAAGGCAAGAACTTTACTTCCTGAACTATCCTTCTGTCTTTCATATTCATTTCTGAAGCCCTGGAATAGTGAACGAAAGGGAACATGTAACAGTAACTCTTGCTGTGAACCAAAATGGCATTTGCTGGGTTCATGAACCTGCTAATGTGATTGTTAAGTTGCAGTGGGCATGCCTGTCACATTCCAGATCACCGAGATCACTGTCTGGGAAGTATTCCTAAGGTGTGCAAGACACTCAGCCCTGGTTTTGCCTTACTGAAAGGCCTAGTTGATGTTTCTAAGAAAGGTCATACAGGGCTGGGTGTAGAACAGCACATCTTTGATCTTAGCACCCAGGAGATGAACACAGAGCAGTCTCTCTGACTTCAAGGTCAGCATGGTCTACAAAGTGAGTTCTAGGCCAGTCAAGGATACATGGTGAAACCCCATCTCAAAACAGGGGATGGGAGGTGGGAGGGACAGTGTGTGCCCTGAATTATCAACAGGTGACCCGGAGTAGGGAAAGGTATAAAAGAGAAGTCTAGAAAACTGTTCACAGTCCTAGTTGTATGGAAGTTTAAAATAGTGAAATGTCTCGAGATTTTGTATTCATATGGTTGGTTTTAAATTAGCTGAGTCCTTTCAACACACATATTTGTCCTAAAACAAAAAATCCAAATGGAACCACATAGACCTAGAGCATAAAATTAAACTCCTTCTGAGACAGGGTATAAGCTGATGGCTCAATGGGTAGAGCGTTTGCTGTTGATATGTGAAGACCCAAGTTCAGATTCCCATAACTCATGCCATCTCCTCCTGGCACAACAGCACAAACCTGGAATCCCAACACTGGAGAGTGGAGATAGGCAGATCCTAGGAACTCCCTGGTCACTTGGTCTAGCCAAAAGAGGGAGGAGCTCCACATTCCAGAAGAGGCTCAAAACAATATGCTGAAGAAGTGATGAAAGATCCTAGTGTTAACCCCTGGCCTGCACTGATTCCTTCAGTGGGAGAGTATCCTCTCACACATGTGTATACAAACACATGTATGCACATACACACATGTGTATGCACACACACATACATGAATACACAAGCTCATACACACATACAAATATACACACATACTCACAATAACCCCCTGTGTACTTCTGCTTCTCTGTGTATACCACATTGCTGCCACCTATGTTGCATAAGGAACTGAGCCACTCTGAACAGGGTTCTGAGAGGGTGGAATTGCTAACCTCTTACTCATTTACAGGTTCTTGCATGCATTATGAAGCAGCACCAGTGAGGCACAGCTTCTATTCACTGAATGTGTAAGTGTGAAAACTTACACAACTCCTGGGAGCTTGTGCTCGCCCCACTCCCTTGGTTTTTCATTTAATTACTGTTGTTGTTGTGGTTTTGTTTCTGAGTATATATCTAGACCTTATAATTAGAGATGGAGAAGGACCTTTGGGTGGTCTCTTAAATTTCTATTGCTAATCAGTATGACAAAAAATCAACTTGGGGAGAAAGAATTTATTCCAGCTTACCATTCCCAGGTCACATTGATCACTGATGGAAGTCAGAGCAGGGACTCAAGACAGGAATTAATGAAGAGACTATGGAGGAGTGTTGCCTACAGACTTGCTCCTTGTAGCTTGTTGGGCCTGCTTTTTATAGCACCCGGGACCACTCTCCCACATTAGTCATCAGTTGAGAAAATGCCCCACAAGTGGGCTGGTCCACAGGCCAATTTGTAGGGGTATTTATTTTCAACTGAGGTTCTGTTTTTCCAAATGACTCTAGCCTGTGTCAAGATGACATAAAACTAGCCAGAGTAAGTTGTGATGTATTTATTTATTTATTTATTTATTTATTTATTTATTTACTTACTTACTTACTTACTTACTTATTTTTTTTGAGAGAGAGACAGAGCTTCTCTGTGTAGACCTGGGTGTCCTGAAATTCTCTCTGTAGACAAGGCTGGCCTCAAACTCAGAGATCCAATCTCCTCTGTCTCCCAAGTGCTGGGATTAAAGGTGTGCTACCACTGCCCAGCACAGGTTGTAATTTTTATTTTGGCTCTTGAGTGAAGTTTGGGGATTGCCATATGCTTTTGTAGTCTTGGCAGCTCAGAGCTCCACTGACCCACTAAAGCCAGTGTAGTTGCATTGTGGACTTTGGTGGTCACAGGGAATTACCAGCATGGCCTGGCTTCTTAAGTTCCCTGGACTAATAGCTTATTTGCACATAGGTAGGTCACTCTTATTCACTGCCCCCTCATTTACTGTCCTTCAAACAAGACAGCAGAGTCAGGACCCATAGAATGAGGACACATAGGCATGCCCCTCAACATTTTTGTTTACTCCTCCTTTTGGGGTCTTTCCATGACCCCTTCATCAAGATAGAGTGAAACAGAATATTCTGGAAGCTTCTGCATGTCCTTTCAGAGGCAGAATAAAATCAGAACATCTTAAACAGAGCAATGGGTAAGCAGCTGGTTCCTCCCATATATTTACCTGGGGCTTTGTATCTGAGACACTGAAATAACAGCAAACAACAAATCTAGCATCCAGGTTCACACTGCACCATTTCAATGGCAAGGCTTGATCTTGATTCTTCTCAGTCTTCCTTTTTTTTTTTTTTTCTTAGTTTAACAAGTCATATTTGAAGCTCTAACCAAAAATCCAGGGCACAGAGTCTGTATGGCTTCAGAATTCTGCTGCTTATCATGAATAGTTAGGTAGGAACTTCCTGTTTCAGAGGAAGTTCAGTGGGCTATGATGATGACATGTTTTTCTTGTATTTGTACCCTTTCTTCTTCCCCTTTCTAGCCAGTGCCACAGAAATGCCCCTTGACCAGTTTAGCCCTTTCAGCCCTTGAAGCTCCTCATATTCTGCCTCCCCACACTAGAATGATACATTTCTATGCTTAGGCCAAGAGGCAACAATGCCACACACCTGGCTGAACTGTAGACTTTCAGCTACTAGGGTACGGGGACACATGCTGTACATCCTCCTGATGTAACTCATATGCACTTACTCAGCTCACACGTGTGGCACCTGGGTGCTCCTTGCTGGTGTGCAATGAAAACTTTTCCACTGGATAGACTGTCTCTAGGCTTGTCTGTGGCTTTGCTATAATATCTGAGGCCTGCAGAGCTGCTTCTTTGGAACAATAGATGGGCAAAATATGTATTAAAAGTATGATTAAACTAAAGGTGTCTGTTTCTATTCTAAAACTAAAACCTTTCCTGGGTTGTTCTGGGCACTTGAGTGTTCTCACTAGGCCCTGAAGCTTTCCTTGCTGCTAGATAGAAGGGAGGTGCCATGGAAGGTTCTTAGCTATGCTGCCATCCTGGAATGCCTGCCTACTCGGCATTCTGCCCAGCCTTACAGTCTTCCAGGAGAAGAGTCAGCAAAGGCTTGTCACAACACACCTTGGCACCTACCAGGCCTAGGCCTGCTGATGTGCTCGGACATGGGGTGCTGATTGCAGGCTGGAGGCCTGATGTGTCAGATGTGGGATTTACACATGACGTCTGTAACACACAGACCCGTGGTACCACCCTGTCATCTGCAAATGTGAACTGCCTCTCTTGGCATTCCAGCAAAGGCAACCTCTGAGTAAAGTGCTGAAGAAGAAATCCACTTTGATCTTACAGGTCACTGAGCCAGCAGGATGGCAGTCAAGTTACTCACTGCCTCTGGGACATCCCTCCTTCTGTCCCAGCTCCAGAAGCCCATCTGCTCTGGTTTGCTACCTTTAAAAAGAAAGGGCCCTCTGTGTTACTGTCCTCAGACCTACTTATCCTTGTTCCCACACCTGTTCCTAAATTCCCCAGATGTTGTTGGTTTTCTCCCTACCAGGCAGGATTATTTGGTTTTCCCCACCAGATTAGGAGCATTGAAATGGAAATGGGAAGGGAACTGTGTGCCACAGCAGGGTGCTGTGCCCCCATAGTGGGCTTTTCATGGCATGCTTATCTCAAGGTCTGGGCACAGAGCTGAGGCCTCAAATAGGCACTTAAATATTTAGGAGGTGGTATACATTTGAAGGTTATTTTCACCCAGCACCAAATAGGAATGAAATGTTCTGGAGAGGAACCATACTTATGCTGGGATCCTAGCATTGTCGTCCTACACGGAGTTATGTCTGAAGACAAATCCTTCAAACTATGAGACCATGGAAACTTCTGACAATATGAAGGTGTGGCAGGAGTCATGGTGGCTCCAGGTGCTGGGCTCTGCATGCCTTGTATGTTTCTAAGAATATCCAAAGTTGTGATCATCATGCTCTTTGTGTAGCCAGTGGCTCTGGGGAAGGTTGTCACCTTGTTGGAGGCTCAGCAGTATAGCCAGTCACACTTACTCACCAAGACTAGGAAAGCAATAGTGTGAGGGTTTTTTTGGGAAATATGAGACCATGGTTGCCACCTCTATGTGCTTGCTGGAGGGGATCAGTAGATAAAAGTGTGTCATCAAAGCCATAGAGAAGACAACCAGGTCTCTAGGACTAACATGGAAGGGAGAAGGTAGATGACCGACAGTCACATTGTGTCATTGGACTGTTAAAACATCAGTGGCTGTTCCTCCCAGGAGCAGGTGTAGTGGTCCATTTGACAGGGCTGGGGTTTCCTATTTAATCTGATCTACGAGTCATAAATCAGTCAAATGAAAAATATCCAATTTTGAAAATCTGAATAGTGGGGCAGTAAATCAACCAGAAGTGAAGTCATCTTGAACCCCACTGGATAGAAGAGAGGAGTGTGGAGGTCAGGGTGGCCACAGTGGAGGAAGGTCACCTGAGCCAAAAAACTCAGAACA
The DNA here is from genome assembly GCF_003668045.3 of Cricetulus griseus. Taxonomy (NCBI): domain Eukaryota; kingdom Metazoa; phylum Chordata; class Mammalia; order Rodentia; family Cricetidae; genus Cricetulus; species Cricetulus griseus. Next base: position 33,755,406 of record NC_048599.1, on the reverse strand, counting down.
ATGTTAAGAAGATAAGAACAATGTTAAGGTCTTTGCTTAGTAGGTGGGCCTCAGATTTTTATTGGTGCATATTAATTGTGTTAGAATTTTTACTTAACTGGGTTTCTTGATTTCCAAGAGAGTTCCCACTGGGTTGGTGTATTCATTCATGGGGTCAGAATCCTCATTTCCATTTCTTCTCCATTGGTAAATGATGCTTTTATCTCTACCCTGCTTCCCGTAAGAACTCTCTGGCAACCTGCTCTGTCTACATCTGCATCCACATCTGTATCCACAGAAAAGAGAAAAAGGGAGAAGAGCTTGTGACACAACATCCATAAAGGTCTCCTCATCTCTCACAAATGGTAGGGCAAATTTGGGTCCTCAACCACATGCCAGTCTTGCCTTGAGATGCCTCTTTTGGGGTTTTTGAGACAGGGTTTCTCTGTGTAACAGCTCTGGCTGTCCTGGAACTTACTTTGTAGACCAGATTGGCCTTGAACTCACAGAGATCCACCCACCTCTGAGAGCTGGGATTAAAGGTATGTGCCATCGGTGCCAGGCTTTGAGATGCCTCTTTAGAAACTGACAAGGAAGATGGCCAGGGTGTACACTGTCTTAGTTACGGTTTCTATCACTATGAAGAGACATCATGACTATAACATCTCTTATAAAGGAAAACATTTAATTGGGGTGGTTTACATTTTCAGAGGTTTAGCCCATTATCATCATAGTGGAACATGGTGGTGTTCAGGCAGACATGATGCTGAAGAAGTAACCAAGTGTCCTACATCTTGACTTGAAGGCCATAGGAAGTGAACTGTTTCACTAGGCATGGCTTGAACATGTATGAGACCTCAAAGCCTGCTTCCACAGTGACACACTTCCTCCAATAAAACCACGCCTACTCTAACAAGGCCATACTTGCTAACAGTGCCATTTCCTTTGGAGGTCATTTTCTTTCAAACCACCACATATATCTTCCTCCTTTGAGCTGGAGGCAGGTCTAGATTCCTTGAGAGGTGTCTTTGGCTCCTTACCAACACCCTCTTTGTTCAAATTGAACTACTTTGTTGGTTGAATGTGCATGCCTTGGGTTTTCAGTAGCCCTGTATCCCAAGAAGCTTCAACCTTTAATTTAAAAGGTGATCTGCATCACTGATGCTGATTCAGTAACAGCTGTGCTCTGGGTTGTGTGGGTAGCAGACACTGGCCATATCTTGCCTCTGGTTCCTTGTTCTTACCTCTTCAGTGCACTCTGGACAGGTGCCACCTACTCCCAACTGTGTTCCTTTACTAAAAGGCTTTCTCTGGAGATCAGAGTCTACTTACCTCTTTGCTTTGCCATAGCAGCTCCTGTGATACCCCTCAGCAAGTGGTCCCTTTCTCTGGATTGGGAAGTGTCAGGTGTGATTCTGAGTCCCTCAGTAGGATTAGACTCTAGTCCCGTCCCCCCCCCCCGCCCCCCACCCAGGGGTGACATGCTGTTTCATTGACAAATGTTCCCCAACTTAATCTCTTCCCCCTCCACTTTTTGAATAATTTATTTGAACTAAATATTTGCCCCATGTTTTGTTCAGTGGATCTGTACCATCTTTGCATGTAGCTGGTGGTTGAAGGAATTAACTGTGATGAACAGAATCAGAGAAAGGCCGGGGCCTGGAGAAATATAGGCATTTTGGCTGCAGAGGCCACATTATATCCTCATCTCTGGCACAGATGTTTGCAAATTTTCCAGAAGTACTAAATTAGTTCCTTTAGTGCCTGTTTCCCAAGGTCTGCTGCTGTCACCACCAGGTGTGAGATCAAGGATAGGAAACACTGACTTCTCTCAATTTGAAGTCCCTGGCTCCCTCTAGAAGCACCTTGTAGTCTCTTGTAGGATTCCAGGGGTGGAAGGCGAGGTATGTGGAAGGGAGTCACAGATATTTACCCCAGACAGATGACTGTGAGAAAAGAGCACAAGGCTAAAGAGATGCCCTTTGTGTCATAAAGATAATCCAGTCATGTGCATGTCCCAGAGCCCGAACCTACTTGAAGGGGAAGGAAGCATTTTGTCTAACTTCATGCAGAATGACTGTATCAGTCTAAATGATGGATTTCTTTCTCCCTTACACAAAGAAGCTTTCACTCTGTGTAGTTCATCCCCCTTTTCAGACACAGTCCAGACTTCAGAGAGAGGGACCTGGTATTGGGGTGTAGGAGCTTCCCCATAACATATGACAGGTTATCTGCTTCTTTTGGTTTGTTGGAATATTACCCTCATACTATCACTTCCTTCCCTAGTCATTACAATTATTTGAAGGTGAGACTTAGCTGCATTTGGGGAAGTAGAAGCAAGAGCAAAATGAATCTCACAGAATCATGGATTTTCCTGTCCATGTAGTAGGGGCACTAGTCTGAATAGGGCATTCTTTGGTGTGTGTGTGTGTGTGTGTGTGTGTGTGTGTGTGTGTGTGTGTGTGTGTGTGTGTTAAAAGTGTGTCCTGGAGCTGGAGAGATGGCTCCATCAATACAGTGCTTGCCTCATAACCATGAGGACCTGAGTTTATATTTCCAGGTACCACATAAAATGCCAGGTGTGCCAGTATATGACTGTAATCTCTGGGCTGGGGAGGCAGAGATAAAAGAATTTCTGCAGCTTGCTGTCCAGCCAGTCTTGCTTAGTCTGTGAGCTCTAGGTTCTGTGCAAGGCTGTGTCTCTAAATACATAAACAAATAGATGGAGAGAGACTGAAGAAGACACACAACATTAACATAAACACACACACACACACACACACACACAGAGAGAGAGAGAGAGAGAGAGAGAGAGAGAGAGAAAGAGAGAAGAGAGAGAGTGGGTGTGGCTCAGAGACAGTGCAGTTTGTACTCTACCTTCTTTCTCAGTTGCTGTGTTCACTCACTCATGTGGACAGCCCTGTCACAGCAGAGACCGTTTCATTCCGCAGTGGATTCTTTTGGATGCCCTAGCTAGTGCACTGCATGCATGACTCTGGGAGAGATGTAGGGTACAGAGATAAATAGCCTCCCTGCCCTGAAGAACAGGGTTCTGAAAGGCATGGTGCTGTTTAAAGTGTCCATTAACAGCAGCGCACAAGCATTGACAATTGGAACTGCCCTAGGTTAAAGGGAGCAAGGTGTTGAGAGAGTCATGGGATGGACCTCCAGAGCAGGGAAGCAAAGTAGGAAGTTCTGGGGGCAGGGTTTAGAGGGAATCTATTCACCAAATGGTACAGAATAGGTCAGTATTTGAACAAGTGGTAAGTCTATACTGGTTTTATATCAGCTGACCTATGCCCCTATTGACCATGGGTTTTGGTATACTCACACCTCCTGCTCATCAGCTTCTCCATGCACTAGGGAGAGATGACCAGAGTTTACAGATGGCCAGGGGAGTTCTGGAACAGCCAGTGTCTCTGGATTGCTGCAGCACAGATCAGGGTTGTGTCCATGAAGCTTCCTCATCTATAATTATGTCTGTTTAAATCTGTTGGATGTCAAGGCTGCATCAAGGCCCAATGTGCTTAAATAAAAGCTGGGCCAAAGGAGCATTGATGTCCTGCGTCCTGTATGACAGGCGTCTTGTGTCTTTGTTTTCTGTTGAGCACAGATAGGGCCAAGCTTCGTTCTTTAGAGGAGTGGTGTGCATATGGCGCATGTTTTTGTTCTCATCAAAATATGGTAATGTACTAACATCATAAAGGTCGAGTTATGAAATTAACATGAGGGGATGCCTGAGTGGAACTTAAAAGATTATTTCTACCTCATTTAGGAGATTGTTGCTGAGTTGCTGTTCTGGAGCTCTTGGGTTTGAGCATCTGCTCATTTTTCTGAGACAGATGTTGTTCATTGCTTGATTCATACTATAGTCATTGTACCTTGAGTGGGTTGACCTTTTTGATATAGTATATTTCTTGCCTAGTCTCAACATCAACAGGGGATTATCACGTTTGCTTAAAATTCCATGTCCATACTATGTGTTACATATACACAAGTGCTAAACCATAGCACATATACTATTATTATATAAACAAGTGTATGATGGTACATGTATATGCATTTTACATGGTGTTCCCCTGATTTGTTGAAAGTTGGACATTTTTGGTAAGAAGAATGTCTGTCCCATCAGGTTCATATGTCATCAGGGTCTCCTGTCAAGTTGGTCCCTTGGTACCTTTACAGACTGTTGCTTTGCTGTGTGTGACTATCCTGCTTCCCAATGACCTTTTGTCCCATGGATTAGTATCCTTGGGTCATCCTCACCTACATCAGTCATTATACCTATGTATACAGTGTTTTCTCTATTCAGCCACCCTACATTAGCTGGTATTCTTCTCTGTAGAACGTCCCTCTTTTAGTGCCACTGTAGATTCATGGAGTCTGTCTAATTATCCCTTTCCACCCCTAACAGTCCATTACCAACATTATTCTTTCAGAGCTCAGATTGTCTCTGTTTGGCTCATGTGATGTGAGCACATGGCATGTTCCTTGTGGTCTTCCCAGTTGTCCCACCTTGTCTTTTCCTTGAGGTATTTTTGACTTTCTGTGTCCTGGAATTGTTCCTTGCAGCCCGAACTTTACAAGTTCTGTGAGATCTACTTAGAGTGTGGCTATTTTTGTTTTGTTTGTTTGTTTGTTTGTTTGTTTGTTTGTTTTGCTGCTATTACTGTGTATTATTCTTCTGAATTCCTGTGTCTACTGGGAACAATCAGAAGATGCCATCCACACATCAGCCTTGGACTCAGCAGCCTTCAACTCACAGAACACAGCAAACTGGTTATGTTAAGCTCTTCCCCAAGCTTGCTGGGATTAGCTTTCCTTGTCAGCTGGAGCTGATGAAAGGACACAGACATGGGCAAAAAGGAGCCCACTTTGGGTGAACAAGTTCTCCTTTGAGGATAAACATAATCCTCTTTATTCCGTAAGCTTTTATGGTATTGAACATAGAGCTTTATAAGCAGAATGACCCCAGTAGAGTTTAACTGTATATGTGGTAACGGGGTTAAAGTGCCAGGGGCTCCGTGGCCTAGACACTTTTTGGATTGACCTGAAATTTCTAGGACCAAGAAATTTAAACTTGAATTCTTTCTGGCAGAGCTTATCATGTCATTTTTATTCAAGATATTCTTAAATATAAGTAGACCTTGTGAACCAATGAAATCAGGCCCTGTGGAGATGACACGTAGTTCCCTAGACACTCAGACCACTTTGTGCTATGAAGCCTGCTTGTTGTCAGCCTGCTGTCTGTGAGGGCTTCACATTCATCTCACATGTGGCTGAATCACCAGGAGGTCAGTAGGGGAGATAAAGGGAGGTTGCTGCAGTTTATACAGTGTATGGCACCTACTGTCACAGAAGCACCAGGAATAACACCCGCAGAGATAACAAAGAATTACCCCTTTATCTGTCAAGGTGGCTGAAGAATTGTTCCCTTAAAAGCCTGCTTCATTTAAAGACTTTCTTTGTGTAACTCTGAAAGACATTTAGATGACTTTGCTATCAACACCATCATTGGCGTTTAAAAAATGTACTAAGTTAATAATCTTTACTTCCTGGCCTGTCATAAACTAGAAGAGTGTCCGCCTGGGTCATTGAGAGATAAGCCAGACCATGCATGGAGGGCTCCTGGCATAATATCTATAGTAGGGTAAGAGTTCGGAGACACTGGCTAAGAACCTGTTTGCTGGCCACGATGGTGTGAGCTTGGACTATTTCAGAATGAAACATGTTCTTCTGAAGCCATTAAATATTCCCCTTATTTCAGTCTTTTGATATCGCCAGGCTATCTTCTGTGGTAGAGGGAAGGCTATAAATGGACGTCTGAGAGAGAACTTGACTGTCTTTTTTCCTTCGCTACAACAGGAGAAATTACCTCAAATGCTACATGTCTCAATTCTCAAAATCCACCCACATCCATTTGAAATCATTTTAACTTTAATTAGATTTCTAACCTATAGAGAGATGGGGCCACAAACATGAATCTTGTCTAAATTATAAACCTGCTTGCATTTATTATGAAACAACTACTGCTCCAATTAATTCTGCCTCTTATGAAGTTCATTTCCTAGAGGTATACACTAAGAGATATCATGACCCCACATGCCCTGGCCAATGCACTCTAGGGCTTCCTGATGCTGTGACCAGGGTAGCATTGGTCACTGTACTCTCAGGACTCCACAGCTTGATGGTTTAACATCTGTATCCATTGGTTAAGTCATAGAAAGTCAAATTATTGATTTAGGAATGGGATTTTCTTGAACCGTGTCTATGGAATACCTAATTATGCAGCTGAATGGAAAATCCAAGTGCCTGGTAGTTTCCCAAAGAATTTGATGCAATCTGATGTTTGGATTAATATTGTGACACCTGCCATCCTGGGAAATGCCTCAGACTGGTACAGGAAGTTAATCCTGGTGCTATCTTCAGTTTGCAGTCTTCACCCTGGAAATTGATATTCAAGAATACAGCTTTTCTGTGATGACAGCTCAGAGGTGAATGGAAGGTGGAGTTTTTTTTTTTTTTTCCATGAGCTGACATCATCTCATTCTTACTCATGCTGATCATTTTTCCACAGTCCTAAAATACTTGGCCTTGAGGTCAGAATGGGGTCATCCCACAAAGAGAAGAAATCTAGATTACAACCACAAGTGCTGACATGGGTGAACATCCTCAGCCTGAGTTAGTATGAATGGTAGTCTCCTTCAGAGCTTTTCACCATCCTGACCATTCACATGGGAGAAGAATCAACCACCAGGACTTTAGGACTGTATGCTGTTCTGTTGGCACATGCATTCTTCCTTCATCCAGAGACTGGGGAGCATGGTGGGATGCTCAGAAGCTGGAGAGTTCCATTTGAACAAGCTATTCACCATGATGAGATGTATGAGAGAATCAAGAGATTATGAAGCAGCCAGAAGGACCATGTGAAAAACCATTAGCAGGACCATTGTGCCTATAGGAGTAAAAGGCAATGGTGGACAACACTGAGAGCTTTTTACATCAGGGACTCAAGAGCCGCTATCAGCTGAAAAAGAACCAGCAAAGAGTACCCTACCCTCTCTTTCCTCCAACTCTTTGATCTGCCATTCATCCCCAAAGGACAAGTGGTCCAGGCAAGGTTTCCTGTGACACAGAGAAGAGGTTGGGATAAGTAGAGAGTGGATCAGGGGGGATAAAGGGAAAATTTACAGCATATTCTGCCCCCTTTCTTTATTTTCTTTAAAAAAATACAGAACAAGGCTTGTTTCCTTTGGTTTACAAAATGATTCTTAGTTTTTTTTATTAAAAAGGAAAAATAATCTTGCCAATAATTAAGTACTGTTTAAAGACTCATTAAAACAAGACCTTGAGCCAGGAAGAGATGTAATCTGTCCCTTCCAGATGTAATTTTGTTCATGTTTTTGTATTTCTTTAATTTTATTTTTAATGCTCATTAATATTTAGCTACCAAGTCTTGGGTTGTTTTGCTCTGTTCTGCTTCACACAATGGGAGAAGCATTTTTAGATGCCTCTCCTGTTCTAGTTGGCAGAATGCTGGACTAATGGGAAAGCCATGCACTTGCCAGATGTTAAGAGGTTCCTTGTGGACTCTGTCCATTCTTAGTCTGTTCATGGTCAGTTATTATTGGAGCACTTGACTACATCCACTCTCTTTCCAAACAGGTAGCAGAGAGAAAAGATCCATGCATAAGTCCCCTAGGTGAAGATGCTTGTATTGAGGATATAAGATGACATTGATATACACCATAGAGTTTGTTACCTTTGAAGACTACAGTGTGATAAATAAGAAAAACATCAGTGTTTTGCCATTGTGATGTTTAAATTAGAAAAATCCTTCATAAATTCATGTATTTGAATACTTTGTCTCCATGTGTTTAGGGTGATAATTTTTAGGGAGGTTATAGAACTTTTAGGACATGGGATCTTGCTGGAGAAAGCACATCACTGGTGTCTGATTTGATGGTTTATAGCTTTGCCCCACTTCCTACTCATTGACTCTACATCTGATGTGTGGTTAAGATGTGAACTTACAGCTTGCTGGTCTTGCCACTATGCCTGCTTATTACCATGCTTTGCCACCATTATAGACTTTAGCCCTCTGAAACTGTTAGACAAAATAAGCTTTCCTCTTGGTCATGGTATTTTATCACAACAACATAAAAAGTAGCCAATACAGCCATACTTACCTGTTCTCTGAGTCTTGGTGTTAACATAGTCCACCATTTTGGAATTATGTGGAATCCTTTATTCCTTTATCCTTGAGTGAGTAGAGCTCACTCAGGACAGATTGTCTTGCTCTTTGAGCTCCATACACAGCAACATATATCATTAGGAAGGAGCTTATTTGAATGAATGTCTTCCTAACCTCAAGACCTATTGAATTCTCAGCTCACCATCTTTAATGTTCCAAATGTGCTTCTGTGTTATTTTGTCTATTTTTCTACGATATTTTATACAAATGTGTTCATTCATTCATTGAATTGAGTAGTTACTGTAGGTCACTGATTGTGTCTTCTGTGATGGAAGGACAAGAACAAAGATAGAGCCTATATTCATGGAGGTTCTATAGACACTAAACGATGGTGAAGAAGACAAATAATGAGCAATGAAATTATCTGTACAATAAATAGAAAGGATGTTAGAAAAGCACAGATAGTAATGGGGGAAATTAACAAGGACAGAGATTAATTGGGGGAATATGTGGTAGGTTTACACTTTAATTCAAGGTAAAACTCTTTGAGAAGGTGGCATTTGAGCAAATAGAGGAAGAAATTGGGGAAGAAACCAGAGACATATCTAAACAGCAGCATGTAGGCAGAAAGGATGTAAGAGAAAGATGCCAAAGAGAAAGGATGCATGATAGGTATATGTGAGAAGCATTATAAAAGTTGCTGAAATTAAATAAATGAAGAAGAGATAGGAGAGAAGGCAAGAGAGATGGACTAACCAGACCTTGGAGTTCACTGGCTAGAGTTCTCTTATTTTCAGAAGGAAGATCCCCTTATTGCCTCAAGATGTGACATGGAAAGCCTGGGGTTTCTAAAGGTCAGTCAGAATGTTGCACTGACATAATGTAAAGGGCAAGTGGAAAGTTTTAAGGACTATTAAGAAGTCATGGCTCACAATTGGTTGGTGACAAGAGAGAACATAAAGAAACATTAAATTCTAGATGCAATGTGAAGATGCCGCATTATCCTGAAAGAATGAGTGTGATAAGAAGTCTAAGGTTCTTGATCCGAGCAGGTGCAAAAATAGTTGAGAAGGCTGGTATAAAGTAACCTCTGCAGGGAGGTGGTATGCTCTGTTCTGGAAATATGTTCTAGAACTACCGTAGGTTGAAGGCAAGAAAAGGCAGATGGTTATGAGAAGTCTTCATTTGATGTAGGGTCATGACAGAACAGGCACCAGGTCAGGGCTTAAGATGGAACAGGAGACTTGGATAGTAAGAGGCTTTATTTATAGTTCTGGAGAGTCCTATGGGAGAGTGTGGACAGGCGTTGATCAAGGACTTAGCCCACACACCTAGAGAGCAGTCAAGGAAACTGAGAAGAGCCAAAACTGTGGTCCTGGAAGCTGGGTCCCAGGATGGAGGGAAACAGGCAATGGAGTACAGACTACTGACCTATCAGGTGGCACAAAGGCCATTAATGACATAATGAGAACATGATGTGGTGAGAACAGATGAGAGTAAAATGTGGACCGGAATAGTTACAGAAGAGGATTCCAGGAGAACTGGAGACAGATTAATAGGTAACTCTTGGCAGAAGTTTTGTACAAATTGATGAAGCACAGTAGCACACAGAAGGGTGAATATTAGTTTTTCTTGATTAAAAAATGTAGAATGTCTATCCTAATAATCTTTGTTCCCCTGAATATACTGGCTTTTAGTCTTTCATCTTTTCACTAACTGATGTTAATCCTTTATTCTACAAATGTGGCTTCCTTTCCATCAATAGAAACAGATAACCATTACCCTAATAGCTTACTAGTTATGCATAGCTCATCAAATAAGTTTACATTTATCTTAATCATCCAATTATTTAATTGTTACAGTCTATCTTATAGATATGAAGGTGATATTATATATACTATAAGGTGATATATATTTTTTATTATATATATATTTACTATTTTCTACAAGTTTATTTAACTTGTAGAAAAATGAGATGGGCTGCAGAATCTTTACAAAAATATGACATCACTCTATCAGAATTTTTGTCCCCCTTAAAAGATTAATTAGCCAGGCAGTGGTGGTACATGCCTTTAATACCAGCATTCAGGGAGGCAGAGGCAGCTGGATCTCTTTGAGTTCAGGGCCAACCTTGTCTACAGAGTGAGTTCCAGGACAGCCAGACCTACATAGAGAAACCCTGTCTCAAACAAAACAACAACAACAACAACAACAAAAGATGAATTAGTTTGTGGTTGAAAATGTTTATTGGTCCTGGGTTTATTGTTGGCTTTATTTGGTGTAATTAGTACACAGTGAGTTCAGTGCTGTTATTCATGATAGTTCAAGGTTGTAGTATTACCTCAGCAGTAGCACAACTGCAGCCAGCAACCTGGGAGTCTTGGTAATATGACGTATGTGAAATGTCTCTTGTTCTGGAGTGGAGGCTTGTGTGGTGCTGGATACCCACTGAGATAGTTCAAATTCAGAGTCTCTTAATGTGACTTTAAGTGCATGGAACTCATTAACCCTTACCACACACCATTTTACTCCACATTCGGTGTAATTTGATTTTAAGGCTAACACACTATTTTTTGAAATATGGTTATGCATTAACATAGAACTTAGTTGTTTTCAAGGGCATGTGATAGTTCACAGCTCTTTAACCAAAAGTTGTCTAGGTTGGATTAGATTGAAAAGTGTCTTTCAGATGCAGTGTGTGGAACATTTTCATGAAATTAGTGTGATGGTTTGAATGAGGATATCCCCCAAGTGGTTCATAATCTGAATTAAACACCAAAATATTTAAAGATAGAAATTAATTGTATGCCTGAAAAGCCATGTTTTTCTTAAATAGATTGACACAGAGAGAAGCAAGTAGTAGGGGAGGGAGAGTTTTACCTGCAGTAGATTAGTGAGCATAGCCTGCCAGATGTGGAAGAGGGTGCTGGGCTTGGAAATTCTTAATTTTGTAGCCATCACTGGAAGGGTGATGTAAGATAAAATCACAAACTCAGGTAAAATCTAGGAGGAAGTTCTGATGAGGAAGAAGAAACTTACATTGTCTTTAAGTCTCTCTAGATAACAATAGGAAAAGAAATAGTAATGGTAGAGAAATCAGATAGTGATTTCACTAAAATGACCTTGATCAAAGTCAATGTCACAGTGAAACTAGGTGGCCATGGTATTGTCCAGAGGTGATGGTTCAAGAAGGAAGGATGCATTTTCTCTGTAGTATTCTGGCTAGAAATGCACAGTCTGGATATTAATTTTAGGAAATACCCGATTAAAAATTTCCTAAGAAACCTCTCCATGGGTTATTGTGTCTTCAACAATGTTGGTGTTGGGCTGGTGACATAGGTTTGGGGGTAAAGGCGCTTGCTGCCAAGCTTGATGACCAGAGTTCAATCCCAAGGACCTGGATGGTAGGAGAGGACCAACTCCCACAAGTTGTTCTCTGACCACCAAATGCATGCAGGAGTATGCAGACAGCCACGCAAATATACTTACACTCTAAATAAATAAATAAATAAATAAATAAATAAATAAATAAATATTTTAAATTGAAGAACAAATGTCAGTGCCATTCAACATAGAAAGACTGTGGAATTGATCCAGATAACCATAAACTAAGCAGGGGCAAAGGGGACAGTTGCACAATGGGTTGTGGCATGGCTATATTGAAAAAAAAAATAAAACCTCCAATGGCTGATATTGGATTAAGTAATAAGATATAGGTATATACCATACTTTACATAAATAAAAGGTGTTGGAGAACCTCCTGGGAAATGTTAGGAATTTTTGACCAAAGAGGGAACTGGGAAGAAAGAATGAAATTTTTAAGAAGGAATCTATGTTTTGTGTGTGAATTTGAATGTTGTTGAGCCAAAAAAAATATTGCTGATGAGTTTTACTACTTTTTTGCAGTAAAAAAAATCATGGACGTGGTTGAACACTGACACCGTGTTAATTTATAAAAGTGGGAAGAAACAAGCACTAATGTGATTATTGTTTATTATTTTGTCTTTTTCGATGGTAACTATTAGCCTTCTGTTAATGCATGTGATTCTGATGGTCAGACACAGGAATATATGAGATCACACTGCCTGAAGCCATTTATAGTGAAACAGCACACTCAGTGAATTGAATTCTTGAAAGCAAAAAGAGGCCAAGAGAGTGACTCTAAAGAAGAGTAAACAAAATTGCCTGCCACTAATATTTTCAATAATAAGTATCAAGCCAGCCCCATAAATACACTGGCAAACTACCAAATCACATGCTTTCAGTGGCTGAATTGTATGGGATGGGAACTATATCTGAACAAAAAGGTAGCAAGAGAAATGGGTAGATAGATGTGACCATGGAGAAATAGGATTTTAGAAGTCACACAGGAAATAGGGGAAATGAGCAGCCATGGCCTCCATGGCCATGCTCCATTTATTCTAATGACTTGCTATTGGCTAAAGGGCCTGAGAGCTGGACTGTGGGAATTGCTTTCAGAACCCAGGACATGTTCTTTTCAGTATTCTCAATGGGGGCCAGATGTCACTGAAGAGCGGCTTGGTTTTTGGAAACAGCTAAATGTTCTAAAAGTAGAACTGGCAATTAAGCAAATGATCAAGCTGAGAAATATCAACACAGTTTAAAAAAAATACAAGAGTGCTGCAAAGCATAGAAAATATAGAAAGTGTATCCACACAGTAAGAAAGTTAAAGAAGTACATTTTCCTGAGATCTTATGTGCTAATTCCACAAATGATGGTCTTTTTTACTAATGAAATTAGCTAGGTTTCAGACTGTGAGATTTAGAGCCAAGATAAATGTGACTGTCTTACTGACATAATTGTCTTAGTTAGGTTCCCTCAGAACTTGCCCAAGTTGAGCCAGTAAGGGAGTATGAGCCAGCAGGCAATCATGTGGGCAACCTAGGTTTGCCGTATCTAGGCAACTCTGGAAGTCTCAAGAGTCTATGTCTCAAAGAGTGACCCAAGATAGACCACATGGAAGCTGGGGTATGTGTTCACTGATCCCTACCTGTCATTTTTCAGGTGTTTGTAGGCATTGCTGTTCTGGCCTGCCTGTGGCCCAGTGTTCCCTCCAAACCAGGGGCCTTGTACTCAAGTAGAGAGTTGGGATATCCATGGCCAACAGTTTCTTTGACAGAAGTTTTTCAGTGTCTCCACACTGGAATTTCTGTGATGATAGACATTTTCTCTATCTGTGCCATATAGTGATATAGCTGGAAATGGAGCTAATATTGCTGAAGAATTAAATTTTACTCCATTGTGATTTGCATGGCTACATATTAGTTAGTGACTACCATCTTGAAAAGGTCATTGCCAATAGAATGCATAACAACAAAGTCCTCCAGATCTCCTTGTCTCAAACTTAAGGATTAAGAAGAAAGTGAGTGATGTCTAAAGGGGTGCTTTCACTGATCCCTAAATCCTTTCAGTACTTTGCATGTCAGTTATTAGTGTTAAGTCTTCCTTAGCTAATAGACAGGACTGTACACAACTGAAGATAATGATAAATTACCTAATTCAAATTTTGAAAAGACTTTTATAGGCAATCTCTGTGTCCATGCACCTTACTCTTGGACACAGAGAAATAATAGCTGGGGTCTCCATTGATGGGGAATCCATGCCTGTCAGAATGCTCAATGCTTGACATCCTAAATAAGGCATGGTCAGGCCTGTATTATTACAAGGGAGTTCCTGGTAGGCAGTTTTGTTTACTCTTTAGCTTCACTCTACTGACCAGTGTTTCAAAAAACAAACAAACAAAAAAAAACTAATATAGTTAAAGATGTCAACCAATCACTTGGTGAAGGGAATTCAGAAGTATACTAACACCTGTTTCTGAAGCCCAAATTACCATCAATTAGCTTTTATGTAGATGAGCATTGGGTGGAATGTTTGACTTACCTCATGCCATCTTTCTTCATGTCTTTGCTCAGGGCAGGCATTACTAGTCAACCAGAGTGCTCTTTCTTATGCACCTATATATAGCTTCTTATGTTCTCTTAACACTGAGATGGGAGGTCATATGTAGCAAGTACATCATGATGAGTCCACTCATTAAGAAACAGTTAGTCATCTCTGTCTCATAAAAAGGGTGGATGATTCAGATGCTATTAATATTAAGACACTTTTAGTAGACTTTTTATTATTGTTTCCTAACTCCAGGTAATAAGGGCACTGATGTTTCCATATATTTCTCCTCACCTCGTCTCTCCTTCAGGTTATGGCTTAACAAACTGTATCTGATTTTATAGAGAAAATGCTGTGGGATTCAGCTACACCCTCTCATTTATGTGTTTCTGTGTCTGGTTGTGTGGTAGAACAAGACTATATGGTCTGTAACAGCTGAAATAGTGACTGTCTGGCTCTTCTTACATTAAGCTTTCTAAGTCTTGCATAGACACATAGTTACATACAGGGTAACTTTTCCTTCTTCCTGGGTGCCAGAAAGAACTGTGTAGTCTCTGCTTGTCCTGTCACACAGGGAGAGCCCAGAAAGCTTGTTGCTATTGAAAACTCCTACTGGTAGAATGCACATGTACCTGCTGTCCAGCCATGGTGGAAACTTAAGTTCTTGCATAGCATAATTAGTTAATTGCAGAAACAGACTTCCTAAGCATGTGAACTGGGGATAAGTTGACCTTAGATTCAGTTTTTGGAGTAGTCACGTATCATGTGACTTTAGTTCACTCAACCTCTCTTTGTTTCTAGTATGAAAATATTAAGTGTTGTTGTGTCTGTGTGGCTGTTAAAAGCAGTTTCCTACCAGAATTAAATAAGGAAATGGAACAGAAGAAGTGTTTTCTGTAGCACCCAACACCTATTAAAATAATATCATGGTAGTATGTTTTTCTAGAAAATAGAACAGAACAAATTTGGATCTGCCACATGAATGTGTTGGGGAAAGAGCCTTCATTTATGCACTGGGAACCAACCCTGGTGCATCAGTTAGCTGTAGTTGTATTACAAAGTATCTTAACACTTTGTTGCTTCAATTTATCAATATTTGCTGTGGTTCATGGGTCCATGGTCAGCTGGGCACTCACACTGAACTGGACAGGATCAGCTGATCTCAATAGAGCATGTTCATGTGTGTGATCATCTGGGGGCATCAGCTAGGGGTTGGAAGGATTAGGATGGTTTCATGTGTCCAGAGGGTGACTGACTATTGGGTAGGTCTCTTGTGCTTCCTCTCCCTGAAGTGTCTATCTCAGATTCATTCCAGTGGGTGATGGAGAGCTGGAAAATGCACAGGGCCCCTGAATCCTGACCCATGAAAATGGATAGCATCACTTTCAGTGATTTTCATGGTCAAATCAAGTCACAGGACAGCCCAAGTTCAAGAGATGGTACCATCTACCAGTGAGACGAACAGAAAAATCTGATTAAAAAGGGATAAATGAAGAGCAGGCTAACAGTTTGTCATTCCATCACATTTAATTTCTCCTGCTTAGGTGATTTTTTTAAAAAAAATAATAAATTAGGAGGTCACTAATACCATATACCTTTTAATCTTATGAAATATAAATATCAAATATCCAAATATTTTCAGCTACAGCTTTAAAATATTTTATAAACTTCAATATAAAAAACTTACAAGTAACACCCATAACATACTGACATTAATCAGACCCAAAGTCTACATCTCAGCAAATAATTAGAATAGGTATTTTGAAGCTTCAGCTACAGCTTGTAGCTTTTCAGGGAGAAGTGAGTATACATTCTTGGCTTTAGTAGGAAGAAACTGTGAACTAAAGCTGCATATTAGGAAATTCTTGGCAAAGCCAAGATCTCCCCTGACCTGTCAGTTTTGCTATGAAATGTGGTCAAGGAAGCCTCTGGCATGTCCAGATGTTAATTTGGGTCTTGCCTCCCACAGTTTGTCTCTCATATAACAGGGTTACAGACCTTCAGGGCCAGTTTGCTGGCTGCAGATCAGTTTTCATTCTTTGAAATTTCCTGGTGCCTCGTAGCCTTCAGATTCTCCAAGGAAGGAACCTGAGAGACCCTCAGTTCCCAGACTAGAGATTCCACAGGCTATGTATTCTCCCTGAGGCTGCTTGAAAAGTGAGCTTCAGGGCAGTCAGTATCATTTTGGTGGCTGGGATTGGGCCCCCCTGGTGGACTGCCAACTTGATATCACTTACTATTCTATGTCAGCCTGTTGTTAGGGCTAAGTGTGAGGAAGCCTGAGGAGTTTGAGTTTGTCCTCCGGGTTTGTAAACAGTGTATTGAACTTGGCTCCTTTACATGCACTATGACCTTGAATTACATGCTGACCTTGAGAGGCTTCAGGTTTATTTCAATACAATGGGAGTAATAATGGCCCTTCATATACCAGCTGTGAAAATAGCCCGTGTCCCTTACTGTGATACACCTGACTCCTGTGGATGGAGCAAGCCCTCACTCCCTGAAAGCCCTTGTTACCACCATTGTTTTATAGGTCTATACCAGGCCCCTTGGCAATTGCTAAGTCTAAGATGGGCCTAGTCGGTCCCCTTCAAAGGGTTATCATCTGTCTTTTTAAGGCCTGATCTGGAAGATCCAGTTTGAGTGGAAACATCTATGTGTTGCCATAGTGATGTCATTTTTTATTCACAAGGCACTTTCTGTATTTTGAGGGGGATAACATCTCCTCAGTGCAGGGAGAGTTGCCAAGCTTCGAAAGAGCTATAAACTTACTGAATTGTGGAAAGGCATTCTTGGGCACTGAGCTCCCAATAAACATGTTTGCAATTACTCTGGATGCTTTCAGAGCTTCCTGTTGTAGCTCCCGCCCCCCTCCGGTGTATTCCCATGGGAAATGCTTCAGGCTGTAGCTGCATGTGGATGCTTGAGTTCTGTCTTCATTCTTGACCAGGAAGCCACATTTTAGCAGAGGGCAGTTAGCTTTTGTCTCCAGGTGTCTATTTGATCTTTTTTCTCTTCCGCTTAGCATGTATGTGGTGGTTCATTCTCCAGAAAGGATAAACAAACACATTCACCGAAGAATCCATGACAATATTTATTCTTAACCATCAATGAGTCTATATAGCAATCTATAAGAGATCTTTTGAAGAGTCACTTCAGTTACTTAGCTGTTCTAAACTTCTTAAATGTCCTGCTTTGCTTGGAGAAGTAGAAGGAACACATTAGGAAAACTTAACCCAATGTGTGTCCCTGTCAGAAGAGACAGAAATTGTTAAATAACCGTTGGGAGTCTCATTTCACTTTGCTTCCCACAGGGTGTTTTAGAGAGGGCCTTCCCTGGTATACCTGCTGGGTAGAAATGTGTTCTTAACCTAGGACTTCAGGGTTTGCCAAGACTAGGGGCTAAGGTCCAGGAACCAGGAGGGAACCAGGGGCAAGCACTAAACTCAAAACTGTCTCCCCAAATTTCAAGCCAGTAGCAAGTCACCTGAGTGCAGCTTAGAGTTCGTAGCACATTATTTACTGATGAATCTTGCTTAGCCAGAAGTACATTAGATAGGGGAAGAAGGGGAAGACACAGACCCATTGCATGACCTCTAAAGGATTTCCTTCTGGAAGTTTCTGAAGCAGGGGATGTGGTATGAAGTGCTCTTCTAGCTGGATCCATTCACCCTTTCAAATGGTTCACACTCTGTTCTGTCACTGGGTCTTAGGGAATGGGGAGGACCAGAAAGTAGGCTCAGGTATTTCAGTTTGGGGTTGTGTTGTGGATTGAATTGCAGCCTCACAAAAAGATATGTTGGCATCCCTCCCTCCTCCCTGAGAAAGTAGACTTCTTGGAAATAGGGTCTTTATAGAAGGTGGCTACACTAAGATGACATCATTAAGACCAGATAGAACAGGCATGACGGGGGTCCTTTTAAAATGAGGACATTCAGACACTGTCTTTGTTTGGTTTCTAATGTGATGATAAGCAGCATGACCAACAAAAATGTGGGAAGGATTTATTTATTACTGTTGTAGTCTATCCTGAAGAGAAGTCACGGCATAGTTGCAAACAAATCAAACAAACATCAGTGCTTGATACCTGGGACTCATTCATGATCCTCTGGGCTCCAAAGGGTCTGGGCAGCTCCACTTCTCCAGCCCTGTCATCTGCAGCACACACAGCTTGTCTTACAGACCCAGGCCAGTTCCATTCTACAGCTACTGCTGTCCTTGGAGGTCATTCCACATGCCTGGCATCTCCAATATTCTTCACCTTCACCAGTAGTCTTCCCTGGGCTCTCTTCAGGGATTCTAACCAGGTCTCATAGTGTCAAGCCTCATATTCTCTCCATGGCATTTTCAATCCTGGAGATTCCGCCATAACTGAGGCTATAATCCTCACCAATAGCCTCTCCTAGCCTGCCACAGTGCCAAGCCTCTGCAACTCTCCATGACACCTTCAGAACAAGTACCACATGGGAAACTAAAAACACATTACCAAGTTTGCTATCATGAGCAGCCTTGGCCGCAGCTTCTGTGTGATGACTCCAACGAAATACTTCCCAGAAGATTTCACCTCAATTGTGCTAGTCTCTTTAAATCACCACTTATTTCTCAGTTCTAGCTAACCAGGATATATTGTCCCAATAAAGCAAAAATTTCAGTTTAGTGATTTTGGCCTCTTGTTAACCAGAGCTGAGAATGTGAGGATGCATGCAGACATTTGGGTGAGGTGTCTACAATCCTGGGACATGGAAGGTTGGCAGCAAATTTCTGGGATCTGGGAAGAAGCTGAAACAGATTGCCCCTCACTGGACTTGGATGGAACTAGTGCTACCTACTCCTTGATCTTTGGATGTTTGCCTCAAGAACTGTGAGACGATGGGCTTCTGTTGTTGAAGCCACACAGTCTGTACTGCTGAATTGTAGCAGCTGTAGCAAACTCACACAGATGCTTCCCGCTGAAGAGCAAGAGTGTTCTTCCTCAATGGCCCCACTGTCCTGTTTATATCATCTCACAGCAGATGGATAGAGTATGGTGGTGGGGGAGTCATAATTCACTGTCCAGACATTGCCAGGTCCCCTTTAAAAAGGCTGGGGATCACCTAGCAATGCACTACTACACACCCAGAAATTAGAACATAGATTGGAGATTTCTGTCTCTAATATTTCCATTTGGTCTTTCTGTTGAGAACAAAATTGCTGATATAAAAGGTACCATCGTGTAGTAATCCTCCTTCATGGAATGTCACAATAACACAAAGAAATTTGAGTACACAGTATGCTGAATGGTTTCCACAGCAAGTGAGTAGTTCTTTTGGTCCTTTGTTGTGAAAGAACTGAGACTCTGTGCATAAGATGAACAATACAGGTAAATGACAGAACCAGAGATTAAATTCAAGACACTTAACTCACTGACTCTATGCTTTCCCCATTACTCTGTAGGACAAGCACACCCAAGCCAGGATGGTGGTTGAGATCTATGGTCTTTGTGGGGCGTGAGCATGGGGATTTCTAAGCTCTCTCACACTGAGACCTTCCAATGAATTACTTAAGGTTGGCAGCTGCTTTAAGATCTTTATCTTGTTCAGAGATACCCACAAAGACTTCTGACAATCGCCTGGGGCGTGGTTCCTTATGTGCCCAGGCATACAAATCAGGGTTTCTAGAACTAAAGTTCATGGAATACTATTTTATGAAATATTCAACAGTTATACATGGATCATAGGGGTTTAGGAACTAGTTCTAGTTTGTCCCCTTCAGAGTACATTCTGGAATCTAGCTAATGAAAAGACTTCATTGCCTTCCCATAAATTTCTTGCTAAAAAGTTGAGAGACATGGACCTCCTATATCCCAAAGATAAGCTTTAGAATGCTACATTTAAAACATTCCAAAGGGACCAGAATGTAAAGAGAGTAGCCACTCCTTCATTCAACAACCACATATAACTTCCAGTCACCAGGAACCCTCGCATGAAATTCAGCAACTTTGCATAATGCCTTCGATAGAAGTCCCTTTTTTCATTCCACATATGCACAGGTAAGAGATATTTTCATGTAATCTAGTCAAATTCTTTACTCCATGTAAATGAAGTCTATATTCCATGTACTGTCTTCAAAGGGCAGGTCTAGGATTCAAATTCCAGTTGTTACATTCTTCTTGTTGCTCACTGTGTCTGACCATGGATGTGACTGCTTCTAACTGCAATTGCCAGTCTGCATTTTTGAGATAACTGTGCCCTGGACTGAGCACTTGTTACAGTGGTACCATGATGTGTGACAAATAAAGCTTTCTTGGAAAGATTGTAAGCTAGGAACTTGAGAAGCATGTCTGAGAAGAAATATCTCAGTTTGCATGCACAGCTTAAGTCAAATGAATCTGAGTTTTATTGCACCGTGTTGTAGAACAGTATTCTCAAACCCATGGGTGCAGTCCAACACATTTGTTGCCATATTACATTATCAAAATTTGGATACCCATGTTCTAGAATGAATACATAGCCTTCTCTGGAAGGTCATCTTCAGTGCTGAGGATCACCCAATCTGCATCCTGTAGGTAAATGTGTATCGCTTGCTTTCTATATAGAACCCTTACCCTACAGTGGTTCATGCCCTGTGGAGCAGGAATTTTAGAGAGGCAGTATGGTGTGATAAAAATGAGCACAATGTTTAGGGGTTGAGGCCTGAGACCCGAGTGTTTGCTTACCCCTTGGCTACAGGGGATAAACTCCTGAAGCTTTCTGGGCTTCTGATTTGCATCTCTAATAATATCTGTGTTTGAACTATTTTTGAAAAGCAGGTAGGGTGGTGATTATTCAAATATTAAATTTTTAGAGAGCATTAATTGTTATTACTGGTGTTATTAGGACATTAGTCTGCCTCAGGGGAAACTGAAAGTGGGGTACCAGCTTGGATTTGAACCTACAAGAACAAAATATTATATTTATTTTTGGCCACAAGTGCCACAATTTTCCTTGGCTAGCCTTTAAACAGTTAAATTATGCAATGCCCTGTATGGTAAGTTAAGCTGATTATCCTTCTGTTCTAGATCTTAACATCCATGCCAGGAAACATTGGCAGTAATGAAGATGACTGGGCTGTTAGCCAATGCAGGTCCATTAATGAATCAATCCTTACATCTTGCCTAGGCACTGTGGGAAACTGGTGTAGAGCCACAGACCTGCACTCTGCCAATGTTCTAAAAATTTGCCCCTTAGTGTCTGTCATGACAAATTTCTGCTGAATTGGCCATGCTAATCTTTGGACAGATCTGATGTCTAAAATCATATTCAATTATAATACCCAATGCATTGGAAGGTTGGGAAATCACAAATTATGCTGTTAATTTTGAATGGCAGGGGGACATGTTTACAGTAACTATTTTTGTGCAGTGTGGAAATATGTATACCAAGTGTTAAGAATGTGTTCCTCTTGGCAAAAGGACGCTGCTTTTATTTTCATCTTTATATCTGTTTGAGAAATGCTAATTCTGCTGGTGAATGTGACTTCATAGGAGATATGACACCTGAGGAGGATCTTAGTGGAGTTATGGAAGTTGAGACAGCTGGAAGTGCTAGTGCAGTGAGAGCAGCATGGATTAACTAAAGTCTATAGTTTTTTCTGAACTAGTGGCATTTAGGGTAGTCCATATTCAGGCTGACAGTTATTAAAATGGTATAGCACTTTGGTACCTACCTAATCCACATTTGAGTTTTGGCTTTACCATTTTAACCGGGTGACTTTGGGAGAGTCAGCTTACCTTATGTATCCTCAGTGTCTCCGTTTGTAAAATGCAAGAAACATTAGGACTAACCATAAGGGGCAAAGATTGAATGATTAACATGTAAAGCTATTAAGCTTATACCTAAGCATAGGTAGTGCTTAGCAAATGTCAGCAATGGTATATAATTCAGGTCACTTATAGCAGATATTGTGCTGGGTCCCGAAGAAGTATATAACCTCATTTATCTGACAACTGGACAGACTCCAGGGAGGACAAGTGCTCTATGGGGGTCTGGAAATTGTTCAGACAGCCGTGAGAATGTCATTACAGTGGCATGGTTGCCACCAAGCAAGAACATTCCAAACCTAAGATAAGTTCTGCCTGGAGCAGGGAAGAAGGATGGGCAATGCTGGGAGACAACACTGAATGCATTTTCCATTTCCAAAAGAAATGGAAAAAGGCCACAAAGAAAAACAGCTTAGGATGTGAATTTACAGGTGTAGCATGCTTAATGGAAAAATTAGAGTATATGTAGTGTGGGCCCAGCCATATTTCCCAAAGCTGTGGGGTTGTGTTTCTCATGGATCTCACTTATGACTAGTACTGATCTAGGAGGATTTTGGTCTCTCTTTTCCCACAGTGTTAGTAATAAGCTCTGATTGCTAAGCCAAGAAGGAATCCTGGTAGACTTCCTTTCTGAGTGTTGGGGTCTTGGCTAGAGAGCAGATGTCTGTGGCCCCTTCCTCTTTTGGTGGACAGGCAGGGCCATGGCTAGTTATGAAGGAACAGTAAACATGAGAGGGCCACAGCAAAGTGTATGACTATCTTACTTTTTAAAGTATATTTGCTTTTTAACTTTTCTTAATCTTGGCTACCTCATTATTTTTAATTTAATGATATAGTCAAGATATACACTTCACTGGGTTTGGAAAAGTGACTGTACCTCTAAGCCAGCATTCTTAATGCTAATTTACATGTGTAGAAAAACTGAATATGTAGTTTCAGAGAAATCCCAATCAAAGTCCATACAGGTTTGTGAGTGTTAACAGAGTGACCCTAATATTCACATACAGAGGCAAAAGTTCAGTAAGTTTCTAATAATGAGTAGAACAGCCAAGAAAAGTAGTAATACCTGACTTCAACACTTGCCACAAGTGACAGAAGTCAAGTCAGTGTGGAACTAGAGAAAATAATAGACAGAAAAGATGACTGGGATAAGACACTATCACATTGACCCACATTGGAATCAATTAAGACACCCTCAGTAGGTGTTTGATGAATGAAATATGGCATATTTATAAAATAGAATCAAGCCACAAAAAGACACACATAACTTTAATGCATGTTGCAAAATGAAACATGCCAATCTGAAAAGGTTATGCACTGTTTGACTCCAAGTGCATGATATAGGTCAGAGTATAAAAAAAGAAAGGGTCAGTGATTACCTGGAGGTTCAGGGGTCTGAGAATTGGAAGTGGGGCACAGAAGAATTTTAGGGAAAGAGAACTAGTCTATATGATACCCTTGTGGTGGGTACATGATATTTTGCATTATCAAATCTCAGATATCACATCAAGAATGGAACCTAATACAAACCATGGGCCACAGTTAATTAGCAATGTTGGTCAATCACTTATTACAAAAATACCTTATCAAAGGAGGGGGGCACATTTGGGAAGATTATGAAATCTTTTCAATTGTTCTGTTAACTCAAAACCTCTCTGAAAAATAAAGTCTAGAAACAGATAAATGGAATAAAGTAAATCCAGAAATTTTAATGTTTGTGACTAGTTAACTTTTAAAATAGATTCTGGGCTGTTCCCACAACAGTATGTCCAGTACAAAAGATGAAAGGTTAATATCAATGCATCAAAAATCAGATGTTTACGGAGGTGTGTCGTATTGGATAAGGCCATGTGGGGTTGAAGATCAGTAGTTTTAATCCCTATCTCAGACTATCTCTAAAATGCAGTACACATAATGTACTTTTGCATCCACTAAGTGAGGGTGGCCAGACCCTACCCCTTGGGGTTGTAATAAAGATGAAAGAGGATAAGGTCTGCAAAATGGTTAGACAGCAGGGCACACGGTGCTCAAGTTCTTCCCACATTTGCTTTGGCTTCAAACCTTCCTGGTGTTGAACAGAACGTTTCTCCTTGATTTGGTCAAGAGTCATGCCATCTTTGGCTTGTGTTTTGTGGTAGGGTTGCCAATCGATGATAGACAGCTCCTCTGGCAGGTCACAACAAGGTGGTAATTGACCTTGCTTCTCCCAGGACATCTGTTTGGGCTCTGCTAGAAGTCAAGGACTCCCCAGTGCAGGGTTTTGGTTTCACATGGCAGTCCATTCTTTATGGGCTGGCAAAAAGAATTTCACACTTCAGATGGGACTCAGGAGGGCGATTCACTTTCTTCCAGGAGGGCTGGGAACTTCCAGATGATTCCAAGTTTCTACCCCGTTCATTTAATAATGCCTTAGATAGATTCCCCTCAGCATATGCAGTCCTATCAGAAAAGTGATCAGTCAGGAACAGGAGGTGAACTGTCATTGTGTTGGACAATAGAGATACAGATGTTTACACTGTCGCAGAAGGTTCTGCTGTGGCACAGGACACAGAATGTTCCATCCCTTTGCTGGTCATCCCCGTTTATCTCCTCTATGTATCTCTCCTTTGCTGTTAGTGTGCTTACCTCTCCAGTTCTGCTGTACCATTATATTTTAGCAGGTTGTCTGTAACCCTGAGACTCTGGCTTCTCTATGGCAGACTTACTCCTCTGTTCATTGTTCAAACTTTTGATAGGCTCCCAGGGTATCCAGAGCACATTTTCTTCCCTACTTCCCAATACAAAAGCACATGGGAAGTAGACACTGGCTACTTGTTGTTTCAGGAGCCACATGGTCCTATTCCCAGCTCTAGGCCTAAGGTCTTCTGGGAGCAAATCTCCTTCCTATCTGCTGGCCCTGCCCCAAATCCTCCATCAGAAAGCACACCTCCTCAATATCCCCTCTGCAAAGAAGTCTCTATAATCACCCAAACACAGACAATGTTTCCTTGGGGGACTCATCCTAATATTTTAGGTTTCACTCATACCATGTCCAGAAACATCTTGTTTCATATGTAATAAATGTTTATATTTCCTAATGGAAATAAAAGGCAGTAGTTCTGAACCTGTGGGTCATGACCCCAATAGAGGTTGCATATCAGATATTCTGCGTATCAGATATTTACATTACAATTCATAACAGTAGCAAATTTTCAGTTATAAAGTAGTAACCCAAATAATTTTATGGTTAGGGATCACCACAACATGAAGAACTGTATTAAAGTGTTTCAGCATCAGGGAGGTTGAGAACCACTGCTCTAAGGGCAGATGTTCTGGTGCCTTTATTGGTGTAATGCCTTGATGGACAAAATATATTTGGTGTGTGGTGAAGCAGCCTCTTTTCAAAGAGCAATGCCTTTATTATTATTATTATTATTATTATTATTATTATTATTATTATTTAAGTGTGTGTGTGTATCTGTGTGTGACTATGTACGTGTGAGTGCAGGTTTCTAAGGAAGCCAGAGATGTCAGATGCTCTTGAGCAGAAGTTACAGGCGGTTGGTGGGCTGATATGGGTGCTGATAATTGGACTGAAGTCCTCTGCAAGGGTAACATTCACTCGTAACTGCTGAGCCAGGTCTCCAGCCCCCATAGCAACTTATAAAGTTCTTGCTTCAAGAAATTTGTTTCTAAACCTCCACAGCAACAAGGCAGCAATCCTGCATTGATTCCACCTAGGGAGAACCATAGAGCCTCTATCTCATCGCTGGTCTCCCTCTGTCTTTGCATCATCCCCTCCCTATCTGCATGCCTTAGATGAGCATACACACAGGCCAGGTGTCCCCTTGTGAGGGACATGGACTGTGTGTTAGACCCTGTCCTTGCTCACTGATGCCCTTCTAGTTGTATTACTCACTTGCACATCTCCCAGGCTTCTTATTGCCTGATCCTGAGTCTTTCTACCTGAGATTTAGGAGGTTGGAAAAAAATGGGAGGAGCAAACTACCTACTACACAAAGCAGACTAGGAGTTCCAGACTGGGTCCAGGCTTCAACCTAGAACCAGCAAGAGGCAGTATGGAGATGCCCTCTGTGTGGCCTGCTTGTAAGTGTGCACAATTCATCTGGATTTCTAGAGTTCTCAACTGAGCTCAGTTGCCCACAACAGTAACTGGGTTGCTGTCTTGCCCTTTGTGGGTTCCCTGTCCCCACCCCACCTTTGCTATTACGATCCTCCTCATCTCAGTAGAGCTACTTGCCTTAAGTCTCTAAGTCCTGTTTTTGGAAAAAAATACAAATACTGATTGAATGACAGTCAGACAATCTTCATTTCTGATGTCTTGGCTCCTTTAGTTTCATCACCCTGTGATCTTGCATAGCCAGTACCTTGTCTATGTAGTTTATCACTGCGTGACACATGTCCCTCTTTACTTAGCTGGAACGATTGGCTTGTTCATGTTACAAGAGTAATCCTGGTAAATGCCATGTCCAAGTACAGACCCAGGAGGGTGGAGAACAGGCCTTGAGAGCTGTAGACCTTTTCTAAGGTATTCAGGAGCCATGCGGAGAACTGTACAGAGAGGTTCTTGGCTGCTGTTGCTCTCTCTTAAGCCAGAGGTTACTGAGAGTAACAAGCTCCACTCTTTGTAAGGAATGAATTCACAGCTGGAGGCTGTAAATGAAAACTGGGAAATACTGTTTTAATGTGAAATTTCATTGGTTCTGTTTAATGCTGATTAAAAAAGAGCATTTGTTTAAAACACAATTTTTTGGAAGATACCAGTTACTCTGAAAAATTGCTTTTCAGTTTAATTCTCTCTACATTCTCTTTTCTTTCCTAGATCTCCTGTCTTTTTATGTTCTTTTTTTTCTCTTTTTAACTATTATTATTTGTATCACTGTGTTTAGAAAATATTAACTTTTAAAATACACATACACAGAGCAGAAAGGTTGAGTCAAGTGAAGAATAGAAGAAAGGGTATGTGATAGGTAGGGTTTTAGTTGGGGGGAAGACGGGAGGGAGAAGGGAACTGGGATTGTCATGTAAATCAATCTTGTTTCTAATTCAAATAAAAATGATAAAAATAAAATAAAATACACATGCACGTAATTTGTCTTAACTATTAGTATTTGAACTTACCAGAAGTTTCTAAACAGAAAAGAGCAAATGTATGACTAATGTGTTACCATCTTATATGTATTATGCTTGCCAGGCATCAGTAGTCAACCACAGCACATCCTTGATCTTCCAGTAGAAATTGCCAGGTGATGGAGAGTTGTGAGATGGTGTAAACTGGTTAGATTGGGGACATCAATGTAGGCAGATGCTTGGTATGCTGGTCCTTTCATTTGCCATGTGTTTTAAGAGTGAGGTTAAATGATGGGCTCAGAATCACTTCCAATCAGGCGGGATGTTTCTTTAAGTTCCATGTCGTTTGAATCAGCCGTGATGTTTGACTCCATTGGGGAAAACTTCATGGAAGGGTGGAATTTTAAGTCTGTTTTTCCATTTACCTCCTTTCTGACCCTGATGACAGTTTAATGTAGACCTCTAAGAATATATAAAGATAGGATTCTTGCTTTTCATCTCCTCTTATGAATTTTATACACATTAATGCCATCAGGCTTCCCCATGAGTCATCTATAGATCCCATTAGTCATTGGCAGTTTCCTCACTTGAATTCCTTGATATCTGTGGTTATCATCAGTCCCAGTTCAAGAATGGTCCCCACTGAGTTTCTTGGGGGATAGATGAGAAGGCACATCTCTCCTCTCTTGGATCATCTCAGTCTTTCCCAGATACCTAATACTACACTGTGAACATCTCCCACTGGTTTTCTGTCAGTTACATACATTGAGATCTTTTAGTTATTTCAGACACCATGTATGGGATCATCTTCTCCTTCCATACCAACTTTCCCAGATGGAAATCTAGTCTTGATATTACTTCATCTCATCTCCTCATTACTGGTTAAACATAATCTCAGCCAATTTATGGAGATGATCAATCACCCAGTCCCTGAAACTTCATGACTATCTCTCTCTTCTCAGCTCCCTTTGTTCTCTTATCATTGAGCTTGGAGAACTTCTTTAGTGTCTGCTATCTAACTGAAGCTCAATGTTAAGCTTGTTGGCAGCCTTCATCTGTGTGACCAAGAAATAGTAATTTTGTTCGTTTGAAGGTCACTGGTCCCCATAATCTCATAGGGAGGGGCACTATTAGGAGGTGTGGCCTTCTTGGAGGAAGTGTGTCACTGTGGGGGCTGGCTTTGAGGTCTCTTTTGCTCAAGCTTCACTCAGTGTGACACATCATTTCCTGTTGCCTGCAAGATGTAGGCCTCTCAGCTACTTCTCCAGCACCACAACTGCCCGCATGCTGCCATGTTCCCCATCATGATGACAATGGACTGAACCTCTGAAACAGTAAGCGGCCACTTCAGTGAAGTGTTTTCCTTATAAGAGTTGTCATGGTCATGGTGTCTCTTCACAGGAGTGAAAACCCTAACTGAGACAGTCATTTTGTGCTGCCCTCAGATTCTGTGTAGTTTCTTCCCTGGAATA
The DNA here is from genome assembly GCF_003668045.3 of Cricetulus griseus. NCBI lineage: Eukaryota > Metazoa > Chordata > Mammalia > Rodentia > Cricetidae > Cricetulus > Cricetulus griseus. Next base: position 33,727,003 of record NC_048599.1, on the reverse strand, counting down.
TTTTCCAACTCTTTTTACATCACTAACATATAGACTGGAGACTTGTCTCTGTGAGTTCCTCCCTGTGCACTCCTAAGGCTTCAGGAAATGCCTCCCATTTGATGCCTCATTTATTTCACTTTACCCAAGTGATTGGTTTAAGGAAGACTGAACATAATAATAGCCATAGACTCCTTGGGTTTCAAAAAAGCACAGAAAGTATGAAATTTTATTTTAGCTTTGATCCTCTGCAACTCCTGAAATCAGCAAGCATGACTTCAAAAAGTATTGCCCTCATTATCATCAATGAATCAGAAAAGAAATTGTGTCTCAGGTATCTATTTTGGGGTATCTTAAGTGGGATTGCCAGTAGTAAACTCTGGCAGTGATTCATGGCATGTGTTTTGAGGGGAGGACAGAACTCAAGGGAGACCTGTGAGAAAGGGAGGAATACAATGTTGAGCAGATATGGAACCAAAAGTAGGTATGGGGTCAGCCTTGGCCTGGTCTGTTGTAAACAGGATTGATTTTATAGCTAACATCACACCTACACTCTCCCTGAAGGGTGAAGGAATCAACCTTCTATGCATCTTTTGATCAGTCAGTGAATTTCCCTGGAAGTGGGGAGGAGGTACAGCCTTCTGGGTGCCCTACTGATGAAGGACAGTTCTGTCTCGAGTACTTTAACTTCATTCTCATTACTCAACAACTGGGAGATGGTGGTGCCAGCTGTTAAGAGATGGGAGGCAGATTTTGGGGGCTGGAATAGGACTCGTTTATGGTAGGCAAGCTCTCTACCTGAGCATCCTCTCCAGTCTGTTTCCCTGGTTCTCAAATGGGGAATCTGAACCTTGGTGAGATTCAGATGTTTCCTAAATCTGGGAAGTACTAAGCAGAAGACTCAAGATTTGAACCCAGACCCCACTTTCTCGTTTCTTTCTCCACATCACTGACCCAAATTGCTGCATTGCCTCACACTCTTGTACCTCTTTCAACCTGTTAATCCCCAGACTGATGAGAAACACATTGTATCAGAGTCCTTAAGGCTCCAATCAGACTCATTCACTTTATTTATTCAGTTGTCAGCTTATGAACAAGCTCATAGTTAATCCAAATTGCCCATTTGAAAGGTAGGTCATCTACGGGCAGGGGGAAATTGGAGATCTGAAGTGGAAAAAGGGACAATTTAATTATAGCAATTTTAAAAATGATCAGTCTTGAGCCAATCACCATAGAGAAGCCTACAGCTTAGCTCTCTTCAATAGGACCCAAGAATGTCATTAAATTATATTCTATAATTAACTAAAATTTGTTCACTTTTTCCCAGCAGAGTTCAATTGAACACCTTCCATGTGTCAGATACGATGCCAGAGATATAAAAACATGGTTCTTGTGCACAAAGAGTTTCTATCTTTAATACCGCTCAACTACAACGAGGATAAAAAAGGAAGTAAGAGCTAAGATTGGATGCCTTCTCTGTGTAGGCTTTATCTCATTAACCAATGCATAAAAATGCATCATCCAATAAGCTCAGTAGTCACTGGAAAATGAAAATCAAAAATACCATGAGATACTACTGTATGCTTATATGAATGGCTCAAATTTAAAAGCTGACAATACCAAATGCTGGCAAAGATATGGAGCAACTGGAATGTCTTGTAAATGGAAATATAAAATTTATTGAAGCCACTTCAGTAAACAGTTTAGTTTCTTCTTATGAGACAAACTTTCACTTACCAGGTGATTTACCTATTCTGCCTCTGTAGGAATTAACCCAGGAAAGATGAAATGATATAGTCACATACTAATATGCACATGAACCAGATGTGTGGGAATGTACCTAAAGTCCTAGTTACTTGGGAGGCTGAGACAGGAAGATACCTTGAGCCCAGGAATTTGAAGCCAACCTGTGTAACATAGCAAAACTTTGTCTAAAATAAAAACTAAATTTAAAAATTAAGATGTAAATGTGCTTATTAGTTTTATTCATAATATGCTCAATCTAGAAAAACCCAAATGTCCATAAACTGGCAAATGAATGAACAAATAAAGACGTATCTGTGCAACGGAGTATTATGCAGTAGTGAACCTCCAAAACACAAAGGATCTCAGGAAACATCATGCTGAGTGAAAGAAACTAGACACAAAAGAATGCCCCCATGTTGGGAGCTGGAGAGGTGGCTTGGAGGTTAAGGGCACTGGCTGTTCTTCCAGAGGTCTTGAGTTCAATTCCCAGCAACCACATGGTGGCTCTCAACCATCTGTGTAATGAGATCTGGTGCCCTCTTCAGGCCTGCAGGGTTACATGCAGACAGAACACAGTATACATAATACATAAATCTTTTAAAAAAATGCATCCATGTTATAATTGCATTTGTAAGCAAGCTAAGTTATGAAAGTAGAAAGCAAATCTCTCGTTATGGGATGGGGTGCAGGTGTGGGGCTTGGGGTGTAAAAGGGAAACTTTAATGACTATAGTTCATACCTAGAAGCACACATAGCCCATAGCATACAGTCAGTAAATGATGGGCATGTAAATAGCTATTTGATCATTTGGTGCTTTGGCTACTTTTTCACTAAAGAAATTAATGATACTGATGAAAATAATGCAAATAGAATCTTTAACAAATGGACTAATTTTTTCTGATTACTGTTTATTATGCACTAGCTTCACTTCTAGCCTCAAAGGCAGGGCAATGACAAGAGTCAAGAGACTATGTACCAGTCCCTAGTCCAAAATTTCATTTGAATTTTTTTTAAGTTAGTATGCAAACGTAATGGAATTTATCAGGTTATTTCCATACACGTGTGCTGTTTTACTTTGCTCACCACCATTTTTTCTTCGTAATTTCTCTTCCTCCCTGTAAGTAGTCACTCTTCTGCTTTCATGTCATAAATATACAAATTTTTGCATAAATATATATTTAAATCCAGGTCATCTGACCTCTTTAGTCACAAGTTTCAAACAGTGTGCGCCAGCATCACTGTAAGCACTGAACTAGGACTATTGTATAATATAAATAAATCAAGTTACTTTGTCCAAATTCATATTGCTTTTTATGTCAAGAGTGAGGATTTTGTCACAGAAGTGTCTGAATGGCTTCAGTCTTAAATCAATAAGTGGTAGGTGTCATGAAAAGATGTGTGTAGATGCTTGCCAGCCTGCTGTCTTGGGCAGACGATGGTGCCTTGTTCTGTGCATGTAGAACTCTCGAATCTCCACCATGTAAGTGGGGCAGCAAGGCACCCTCCATCTCCTCTTCTGAGGAGCAGTTGTGCAGAGGCTGCCCATGGGGTCCCCTTTCACTGCAAGCGATGTGTCTCTTTTCTGTCTTGTAGTGTGACCCTGCCTGATTCCAGAGGCCTTTGGCCTAGTTTGATTTTCTGTTGCTGTGATAAACTGCATGTCCAAAAGTAACTTGGGAGAGAAAGGATTTGTTTCAGGTTCAGCTTGCAGTCCTTTGTGAAGGGAAGTCAAGGGAGGAGCTCAAGGCAGGAACCTGGAGGCAGGAACTGAAGCAGAGACCGTAAAGGAACACTGCTTACTTGCTTGCTCTTCTTGGCTTGCTCACTTTGCTCTTGTATACAACACAGGACCACCTGCCATAGTGGTATCACCTACAAAGGGCTAGACCCTCCTTTATCAATCATCAATTAAGAAAATGTCCCATAGATATGTCTGCAGGGCAATTGGATGGAGGCAGTTCCTCAGTTGAGATTCCCTTTCAACATATATCTAAATGTGTGTCAAGTTGACAGAAACCAATCATCACAACCCATTTGCTACACCCCGGGCCCCCAATCCAGGCAGAATCAGAACATCCTAAGTGGCCAGAGAGAGACAGCCACATGTGGTTCTCATCACAAAATTAGGAGTGCTGCCATGTGCTTCAGTTTCTGTTCTGTTTGGAGGCTCCACCCACTAGTTCAGTTCTTGTGTTGAATTTATGACAGGTCAGACCACTTCACAAGATAGTTCCTGATTAAAATCCAATAAAATAAGACAGGGAACAAATGAATTAGCAAAGATGGCATGTCCAAAAATAACTTGCCTTAATTTATGAGCTCTGCAAGCAACATCTGTTAAGACAAACAAGCCACTTCCTGGAATCCAGATTGATTGAGTCTCACTTCTGGCTTCTTTGACCCAGAGCTGTGGGGTCCTCCAGGGACCTTCAATAGTGCCGACCTGGTCCTTTAGTAATCCCACCCTCCATTTCCAAGGTCTCTTGAACCCCTGAACAGGGTTGTAAAAAATTCTTTTTAACCATACAGACATTAAAAGGTATTTTTATTGAAATCTGATTATCAGTACAGTAAATAAAGAGTCAGTCAGTGGAAGAATTGATGGGTTTCTTTATTGCTGCATTTAGTAGTGAGGTCAGGTGATGGGCCTGATGACATTGTGAATTGCTGATGTGCATGTATGCATGCTATTTGGAGATGTCTGTCATACTGCATTGTACCATAAAATGCTCAAATGCTGTTTGCCATAAAGTCATGATAACCACTGATTGTTGCCTCAAGTTTTGTTGATGGGCAGAGCCATGTAGGTTTCCCAGAGAGCCCATGAGAGAATTGCACTAGAAGATAAGTCTTGGCTACATCTTTTTTTTTTCCAGATTTATTTTTTATTTGAATTAGAAACAAGATGGTTTTACATCACAATCCCAGTTCCCTTCTCCCTCCCGTCCTCCCCTATCCCCCCCCACTAAAACCCTACCTATCACATATCCTTTCTGCTCCCCCTGGATGGTGAGACCTTCCATAGGGGGTCATCAGAGTCTATCGTATCCTTTGGGATAGGGCCTAGGCCCACCCCCATGTGTCTTGGCTCAGGGAATATTCCTCTATGTGGAATGGGCTCCCAAAGTCCACACCTATGCTAGGGATAAGTACTGAACTAAGGAGGTCCCATAGATTTCCAAGGTTTCCTTTACTGAATGGCCATAGTAATTATTTTCATGCTGAGTTTGGTAGTTGTCAAGTCCCATATCTCTTAGTGATGTATTAGTCTTTCCTAAAAAGTGACCACCACTAGAGAATCCAATTCTGACACATGTGGCTCCTAGCTCGGCTGAGTTAGCAGGGCTGTTCTCCATCCTGCTTCTGCATTCACTATGCTTTTATGTTAAAATTTCAGCTAAAGTTTTATTTATCATGTTCCTTATTTCTCTATCAATGATACAGATTAGTAACAAAGACTTTGCAAATGTCCCCACAGTGTGGCAGGTGATGGAGGAGCAAGGACAGGTTCTGCTCTAAATTGGAGACAGGCCAGATAGATGTTGCCTTCACAGCCTATCCAGGCTCTGGAGGATTGTGGAGCCTCAGAGGTGAGCAATTGAGGGGAGAAAATGATGCTGTTGTTGTTGTCAGTATCTTGCCAGACACAAATGTCAGTGTCAAGCCAGACACAGTTGAGGATATTCTAAAAGACAACTGTGTCACTCACTTTTGTCCATTGAAACAGTAGACCCCAAGAAATTAGAATTCCCTCAGGAATCCCTTGTTGGAAGAAGAAAAAGACAAACATTTGAGTGAGCCATAGTCTGGAGGGAGGGGCTTCTCTCTAGGAAAGAGATTTCCAGCTTGTCTGACCAACCACCTTGCAGGGGAGAATAGCCCAGATAATGATGATCTAATGAAGGGGGGAGCCTACCCCTTATTATGGATCCCATATTATATAATATGCATAACTCTGGTCCTATACTTAAATCTAAACTTTGGGCCAAGACACCAAAGATGAAATTGGTATAGAGTAAGTGTTATTGGATCACTTTGTATCTCTTCTCAGTGTGACTGCATTTTGTAAGTCTTTTCTTTTTTTTCCGCTGTTGTTTGTTTAATTGGTTTATTAAGGATAGTGACCAAACATGGCTTATTAGAGTTATGGGGACACAGTCTCTGACCATTAATAACTGAGGTAATGGATAAATACCCCAGCATTCCCACGTATATGCCAAGTCCCATCCTGGATAAAAGAACAACCTCAAGTGGAGATTCAGGAGTCTATATGCACAGATAATGGCCTCCAAGGAGTTAAGGATTGTTTGCTGCAGGGAAAGGGATGTGGAAAATATTTGGCAGATACTAAGGAGAATGAGTGAGAATTTACACCTTGCCCAAAATGTTTGAATGTCCAGCACATGTGTGACAAGATCCAAACATCTCCACATGTGAGCCCCTCCATGAATCAACATTAAAACAACCTCCACATCTGAGTTTGAGGGCTTCAACACCTGTGGATGTCTCAGAGTTTCAAGCTGATAATGTCCCATCATCTCACCATTGAATAGCTCAGCATGTTAGTTCAGATGTCACATCAGGATCTGAACACAATGTCCCATCATCTCACCAAGTGAATGACTCAGCATATTAGCCTACATGTCGCATCAGCATCTGAATTTGTGATGCTTTAACATCTCAACATGCTAATGTGTCAACAGGCAAGATTCACATTCAACAGGTTTGGGAGTGTATCAATGCCTCAGTAGCTAAATCCATCTTGGAATGATGCAACACCATCTGAACCAAACGTCTCAACATAGCAGCCTGAGCACATCTTTATTACAGCACATTATTTATTGAGGGGAAACATCTTCTTACTCATCCATTTCCTCAAAACTTTATTGGAATGCTAATTGTTGGAGGGTTCTGCTCTTTTGTAGATGGCAGGGCTGGCCCAGCTCTGTAACAGTTCAACAGCACTGAACTTATATGGAAATCAGGATGCTGGCTCTCTCAGATGCTTCCAAATCCTTCAAAGACAACCTTGGTACCCATGCACTTTCCTAAAACTGGCTTTGAACTTACCCCCATGATCCCTAACAAAATAACTGCAGATAACGAAGTCACAGATTGAGAACACTGTTTGTCAAATGCCTGTCAAGTGACAGCTGATTATAATGAAAAGACTCCAGAAAGTGAGTAGCCCAGGGAATATGGGTGTGTCCACTGGGGAAGGGGAGGAGGCTTCCCAGTGCATGGTCAGAGCGTGGATCAGGCTCTAGACTTCACTTGCCAAATCATGTGAATACACACTTGAAATTTGTGCATTTTATTTTGTGGTTTTAATTATATTTCAACAAGCAGATATTATAAACAAATGATGAATGTCCTGCGATATTTAGGGAGAAGTATATAGATTATGACTGCAATATATTTTTCAAGTTTTATATTGGGAGTAGGGGGCACATGTATGGGACTCATGTGTGGAGGTCAACGGACAACCTTGTGGAGTTCCACTTTTAAAGGGGCTTGGTGGGGGGCTGGAGAGATGGCTCAGAGGTTAACAGTGCTGGCTGTTCATCCAGAGGTCCTGAGTTCAATTCCCAGCAACCACATAATAAATAAATAAATATTTAAAAAAAAAAACAAACGGGTTTCAGGGAAAGAACTCAGGTTGCCAAGATTTCAAAGCAGGCTTCCTTACCTGCTGAGCCATCTCAATGGCCCCTGTAATACAATTTTAAAATGTGTTTTAAAATAATAGGTTTATTGATGGGTACATGGATGAAGATGTGATAAAACAAGTACTTTACAATTTTGTCGTAAAATCTAAGAGATGGTAGAACTTAGCTAAATGTGAAAATTACTCTAATAAAGTATTCCAGAAAAAAATTGTAGGCTGAAAAAAAACCAGCAAGTCTAGCCATTAGGAGTCGCTCTGCCAATGTCACAGACTAATACTATTACCCAGTTGTATCTTACTTTCATACTTGATACTCATTAATATCAGAGGCTATTTTTAGAATTCTTAAATTCTAGTTCATGTGTATTTAAGACAGGGAAAATGTGTAATTACTTTTGGAAATTTTCCATTAAAAAATCTTTGCACTAAAAAAGAGGTTGATTCTTAATTAAAGGAAGGTAAGCTTTATATACCTGGAAAATCCCCTTTAACTGAAGCCTTGTAGAAATGTCATGTTAATTAGCATTTCTGCTTTGTGGGTTGTCATATCCCCTTAACCTTCACTTGGCACAGAGCTTTTTTAATTATGTATCATTTCAGGGGTTCAGAGAAAGGACCTTTCAGTTAGAGTCATCTTTTGAATTATACCTTGACTGCTTGCTGGTAAGGGACCAAAAAGATTCTTAACTTGTTTAAGCTCAACACTTTCCAGTGACAAGTGGAAATGATGACACTCAAGACAGGTTTGCCTTTGATCCCATGATTCTAGGAAAGTGAAGCAGGAAGATCAAGAATTCAAATTCAGCCCGGGCTACACAGTGAGTCCCTGTCTCAAAAACCAGAACTACAAATCCCTCAACAAACTTGATGTGACTACAGTGAAAGCAATTAACCATTTGAGCTTCACACATGTCACCCAAAGAAACTTAGGCTGGAACTGTCACTTCCATTGGTCTGAGGTCATAGAGTAGCACCCACAGATGTCTCCCTAATTCTGAGCACTCTAAGTGGGCCACCATTTTCCTCAATGGCACCCCTTCCCTTCCTACCTGGAGCCAAAAACAAATGAGAAGGTGGAGATGCAGGCTAAGGAGTGGGCCTGCAGGGCAAGAATAGCCTTTCAAATGCTCATGTGTCCATTCATTGTTCCCTGTCTTTGGTGGAAACTGTAGAATTTCTTACCCACAATCAAAGATAAGCTGTGTTTATTACTTACCAGATTGACTCTGCCTTTGACCTGACAGTATTTAGATAGCTTTATTCCAGATATCTAAGGTTATGTTTATTTTTCCTTTATAAAAACAGCTCTCTGTGGAGTTCAGGCTGTCACTGAACTCATTCATGTTCCTCCTTCCTCTACTTCTAGAGTGCTGGCACTGGAAATGTATAGCATCATACCTGACCATAAGACCTCAGTTCTAGTGAAGGCTTGCACATCTCCTTGGGGTCATCATCAAGTACTGATAGTACACCTTATTTACAGTGTGAATGGATAAGAGAACTGTCCACTAGAGCATCTTGCTAGCTTTTTGAGTTTTGAGTGCTCTGTTGATTTGAAAGGGAGAGTCCTGGAGCCTGGCCAGCTTGTGTCTGGCTGGGGATGCCCATTCAGGGTGCTTTGTGGCATGTCAGAACCCATGGAAGGAACAAAGTAGACTGGGACCAACCCCAGGAGAGAAGCTGAGGCCAAAGAACACATACCCTCATGTGGCTTATTGTTTTTAGAGCATGCTAGAGAATTACAACAGACTGCTTGGAGCCTTAACAATCGCTTGTTTTGTATTGGATGCTAAAAAAAAAAAAAAAAAAAAAAAAAAAAGCAAAAGGCTTTTTTTTTTGTATGTTACACATATGCCAGGAAAAATAGTTCCTGGTGAATGAAAACAATTCAAGGGTCAGTTTGTAACTTTAGAAGGCCCTTTGGGTCCAGTTTTGAAGATGCCATTTTCTCTGGAATAATGAGGTTTAGTGTCCTGAGGGAGACAGATTCCATATTAGGTGGGTAGGCTTGAAGGCAAATGGTTTGTGTCTTTAGGGAGAAGTCACCTGAGTCTTAGGGGAATGCTTTAAGGTGCAGTAAAGGTCTTGCCTCCTCTGGCCTATAGGGATATGGGTTCCTGGACAACTTTTGTACAAAAGTTAATGGGGAACAGATCTCTGGCATGATATGCCAACTCTAATGTCCATACATGGCCCTAGACTTCCTTAGGTGCAGTTTGCTTTTAAATCATGTGTTGCCTCAGCATCTCCAGGGCTGGCCTGTGAAACTCACCCAGACCCTGGTTTTCTTTGGGCTGTGCTGTTACATGCAGGGCCAAGAACCTGCCAATCAGCAGCTGCAAGGGTGTGCAGCAGCAGAGACCTGGAAAGGGAGAAGCAAACAGCCCAACTTGTAAGAAGTTAACCAGGGCTGCGGTGTACAGCCTCCCTGAAGACCACAGAGAGGAGATCTCAGGGGCTGTGTGTACATAGTGTGTTTAGAATGGCACACTCAGCATGGCTTCTTCATGGAGCCATAGCACTGGGCTGGGTGATGACAGATACATCCCAAGAAGCCTGCTTACTTGGCTCTGGGCACAGATTTGGTCCCACTGACCACTTCAACTTGACTTCCTCCCCTCAGACCAACTTCTAGGAACATTGGGGGTATTCTAGGAACACTTCTAGAACTTGTTCCCCTCCTAGGAACATTGGCAGTGTGTCTCAGAGAATGACCCAGTGACCCCATCACTAGCTTCCTGTAGGAGCATGTGGGAAATATAGATTCTTAGGACCCATCCCAGTCTACCAAACGGGGAATTCTGGGAGCAGCATGGGAGGCTGAGTTTTCATTTTCCCCTAAGAGGAGCCTGATCAGCATTCCCAGTTCAAATCCCCAGCTGTGGCAAAACCACAATAACTTTTGCAAAAAATCCGAACAGATGGCCAGGTAGGAAGGGCCTCCATTGTTGGGTGATCCTTTAGTCTCTTCCATTCTGTAATTCACTCTAGCTGCAATTAGGTTTCTATAAGGGAAGTCTCTGGAGATATGTGAGGCAAGGATCTTCTGGAATGGTATTTATAACTTTTAAATTTCTATCTAGAAACTCATAGTTAATAAATTAGATGATATGGATCAGTACTCTAGTACTTTGTTACATAGGAGTTAGCAACTGTCAAGATTCAGTTTGCCTCCAAGGCTATTTCTGTAATTGCTGACGGTGGGAGGTGGCACCATGACTACCCTCCACCCCTTTCCTCTAAGGCTCCAGTAGCAACATGCATGCATTTTCTGGTTTGGAACCCTGACTTGTGAAAAATGAAGACCTTTTTTTTTCTTCCTGACTTTTCTCTGACACGTGGGTCCAGGTATTGCTTATTATCTGGTTTTTCTCCTTGCCTCCAGGCTAGGACTATATTTAAGCCAATTCAAACTTTGCGAGTCTTAAAAATAGCTCTCCCCTTGCTAACGTCTTTTGGGTTTGGCAGGGGCTTCATTGGAACAGGAAGTCCATCTTCCTACCTTCCCAACCCCTGTGATTAACCCACCCCATGCCCTAAGCATTTCGAAGCTGTTCAAATATTATTTGACAAAGCCTTCTCCCTTTGGTGGTTGGTGGTCAGTGTGAGTATGGGGTCCTGATTCCCCTGATCTATTGTGAAGATCCTGATTTTTCAATGGCAAAAATAAAAAGATTAACTTTTTTGAAAGCAAACAGTCCTCTGTACCTATGATGAATGTCAAGTTCATCTTTGAGTCACTGCTCTGAAAGTCACTCTCATCTCTGGAACTGAGAGTGACTGTGATGATTTAAACCCTTCCTGTCCATGGCGTAAGTAAGCTGGTAATTATCTCCAAAGAGAATTACTTTCATACAGAGAGGAGGCCCCACAATAAATATATATATATATATATATATATATATATATATATATATATATATATATGGGTTCTGGATCCTCCAACAGCTTTCCATTTACTCTTTTTTTTTACTTACTTATGTACTTGTTTATTTTTAGAACCCGACCACTGTTCCCATTCTTCCTCTCTTCCAGTACCAGTCCCCCATCTCCTTTCTGCCTCCCCATTTACCCTTAAGCTTATTTGAAGATTTTTCCTGTCCTTAAAAACAAAATAGAACAAAATTTCAATAATTTAACCCAGTATCCATTGAATAAGCACCCCCAACCCACATGTCTCTATTCATGAAAAGTTGAAAAATAAGAAGCAAATGTATGAGCCCCTGAGCATTTTGGTAGATTTAAATTGACTTGTTTAATAATCCAGGATAACATAGGGGCTAGTGTTGCAGCACCATGTTGGAGTGAGTTTTACCTTGTTGAGAAACAAAGAGTGGGACATCTCAGACTGTTGGTGTTCAGCAGATGAAAGAAAGGATCAAAGTCATCCATCTCCATCCACCTTTCAAAGCTGTACATGTCCTGGAACTTACTACCAGCATGGTCATATGGAAACTACATTCTGATAAGTCACTGGGTGGCTCAAACCCAGGCTTCCTTTACTTTGACATATGTACCCTTTGGTTAGCTCCAACATCCAATGACACAAATATTCTTTGTCCCGCTTAGTGTTAATGCCACTTGCCACTGTGTCTATTGTACACTTGACACATGGACAGTGTGACTAAAAGACTACATTTTGAAATTTATATAATTAGTATTGACCTTTTAAATAATCACCTGTAGCTAGTGTCTACCATGTTGGGCAGCTGGAAGGAAGGAAATGGCATGAGCTGAGCAGAGCCTGTTCCTTTGCAACCTGATGATTCCACTAGACCAAGGCCACAGGAGCAAATTGGCTTTTTAAAGAGAAGTTGTTTCTAAACTCTAAATCTGGAGGCTGAGAGGAGAAAAGGCAGCTGTATCCTATACCAATGGAGACAACCAAGGCCTTAAGTTTTCATCCTGGTGAACAGAGCCTCTCCTTGGCTAGGAAAGGGTGGAGTGAGTCTGTGTCTCATCGGATGCCCAGGCTTTCAATTAGCTTTGCACACTCACTTCTGGTTTTCCCACCCTGCTAAGCCACCCCTCCTGCCTCATTTGAGAAGTGACAGAAAAAGGAAAGAGAACTAAGTGATGTTACCCTTGTTGACCAGAGTCATGAGATGAGTGGCAGGGAATTTTTTGAAACATCCCAGACAAAGGCTGGAAGATCTCAGGTGGTGTCTGGTACCATTTGCAGTTAGTGTGGGAGCCATGTTTATCTGAGAAAGCAGTTCTGTTTGGTAATGTTCCTTGGCAATGATTGGCTAATTGCCACTGTTGATGTCTGCTGTATATTTTAATCTATGAGATTCAATGAAACATCATTACATGTGTTTGTTTGTTTGTTTGTTTGTTGAGATTCTAAGGATTGAGCCTAAAGCTCCTTACATCCTAGGCAAGTACTCTGCTGCAGGGCTATACCCCCAGCACACCCCTTTTATCCTTTTTATCTTGAAGCAGTCTTTCTAAGTTTCCTGGATTGGCCTTGAGCTGGTTCTTCAGTAGACAGGTTTTGACCTTGTGTTCATTCTGCCTCAGCCTCCTTAGTAGCTGAGATTACACACATGAACCACCAGTCCTTGTTCATAGAGAAGCACATTTCCCCCATAGAACATATAAACATGCTATTGGAAAGCTACAATGTGCAGTCTTTCTAACATTCCCATTTTTGAGAATATCACCAGAATACTATATTGACACAGTTTCCACTCCTCCCTATTCCCCCTCCAAGTCTTCTCATGCCCCCAACTCCACTTCAACCTTGTGACTTTTTTTGATTATTAGTGTTATACACTCACACACACACACACACACACACACACACACACACACACACACACACACACGAAAATACAACCTATAACCTGCTCTGTCCATTTAATGTTGCTCATATGTATATTGCATAGGGACATGCAATATTAGAATAAATGGCAGAAAAATAGTTCTCAAAGTGTTAATTCCTGGGTGGAGAATAGAAATAGGAGTGAATGTGTGTATAAAGATCAACTGCTGTCATCGTGGCAGGAAGTCCGAAAAACTTGTTACAGGGATTTGGGGTTGCTTTGATGCTGAGAACAATAATGGCTGACATACCCATGCAGGACAGTCCAGCAATTGATGATGATTAATGGGGCAAGGTATAGCCAAAGTGAAAAACAGGACTGACAAAGTCAATAAGCAAACCAGGGTCAGAAGATTCCATGTTCTTGCATCCATATCATCTTTCTTTCTTTGAGCTTGGTTTCCTATCACACCTCTTGGCTTGGGCCCTTGGAGTGGTCTCAGTCCCTTGTAACTTCTCTACCTGGTACTAGCTTTGAAGCCTGCTGTGGGCCCTCTATTTACATTGTTAGTGTTCCCTCCCACAATATCTGCTGAACCCAGCTAAGGTTCTGGCATTGAATCTGTTTCCTGGGTCCTCACAGGAGCCATTTCCATTCCCCCCACAGTCCCTAGCTCCTGTAGGCTTCACTTTTTTCTATGTAACAAATAGCCATGGCAGCCATTTTATCCAGTATAAATTGGTATAGCAAATGATGTCTTAATTAAAGACAGGCATTCAAGAACAGTTAAATCCATTCTGAAACGAAAATGAAACCTATGGTCCCTTGGTTTACAGGAGAATTTTATAGTTCTGGTATGTTGAAAAGGCAGGGGGGTTGATTTGATTTAAAGGGGCTGTCACTGGCAAAATGTGAGATAATTGTAATATAAAACTAAAGACATTAACAGAGCATTATAATCCAGAGCATTACAAACAGAATCTATGAGTATTCATTAGAAGGAATGGGAGGGAAAGAGGAAATGAGGCAATGTGAGTAGAGAAAAAGATAGTATTTGAATAATAATATTTATCAGGCATTATGATGATACAGCATATGTAGTTTTCTATTACTCTAACAAAACTTTTGTGTTAAGAGGTTTCTGTCCCACCTGGTCCCACAGCCCTTTAGTCCCAAATAAACACAAAGAGGCTTATATTAATTATAAACTGTTTGGCTGATAGCTCAGGCTATTGGCTAACTCTCTCTTAATTATTAACCTATTTTTATTAATATGTGTATCTCCACCTGGTCTTGGCTTACTGGTGATGCCCTGGTCTCTTGCATCCTTCACGCTGCCTACTACCTTTCTCTATCCCTATTTGGATTTCCCACCTGGTTAAATCTTGCCTGTCCATTGACTGAAACACCTTTATTCATCAACCAATAACAGAAACATATATTCACAGAATACAGAAGGACACCACCTATCATCTCCTCTTTTCTGTCTAAATAAAAAGGTTTTAACATAGTAAAACCATATATAACCAAACAGTTATCAAGCAAGAACTACAGTTAATAATATTTAGTCCATTAACATTTGGCAAAATTTAAAGAAAATATTCTATCATCTAGCCTATCTTTGTGAGTCTAAAGTTTTACATGTAACTTATCTTTTACCATAACTAAGGAAAATCATAACCAAAGCTATCTGTCTTCAACTCCATCAAAAACCTCACAAGGATAATTTATAAACTCTAGAATTGACAGAGACATGTTGCTGCCTGGACAGTCACCTGAAGTTTCTCTGTAATGTTGTGGCAACCTTCTTTAGCCTATAGGTCCAGAATATCTGGCAGACTTTTTGATGAAGCAGGACCCTTTAAGTGCCATCATTCTCCCTTGACAAGTTCAGCAGTCAGTTTTCATTGTAACCTGCTTGTCCAGTTTGGATAGTGTGCTGTCAGGCAGTCCAGTAATGAATAATTTCTTGTCCAAATGGCTATTCCTGCCATTTTAAAGTCAAACTCCATATGAGTTTCTTTAATGATTAACTTATAAAGAGAAAGATTGGCTTTTTTTCCACAGCACTAATGGTTCTGAGCCCTTGTCAGGTTGATTCATTGCTTGAGGCCTCTGATAGGCATGGAAGATAGCAATGGTTGGGAGTGTGTGTTAGAACAAACTGTACACCTTATGCTCAGGAAGCAAAAATTGAAAAGACTGCCTTCCCAGGTCTCCCTTCAAACACACCCCAAAGACACACCCTAAAGACCATCCACTAAATCTTACATCTTAATGCCTTAAATGATGCATTTCTCAATAGCACCACCCAAGGGACCAAGACTTCCACACATGGACCTTTGGGAACATTCAAGGTCCAAGAGGTATCTATCAGGTGACAACTCAGTGGGTGATAGGCTACATAGTGGTAGTGGTTCCATAGAATTATAACAAATTTGAAAGACATTTGCTGTTGCTGACATTTATATTCATCATAAGAGCTAGTGTAAGCACTCACATGTTTGCAGTGATGAAAATATGGACTCCCTAATTGCCAGAAAAATGAAAGCACTGCACACATAGAGAGTATAACACTTGGTGATAATAAATGACTGCTAATGGCTTTATTTACGGATTCAAACTAACTTTTAAACCATGGTCTTTCTATTTATAAAACAGCATGCCATGGTCTCTGGCAGGAGCCACATATATCTTATCTTTACTTTGTTTCTTGGTTGCATCATTTTCTGTTATGCTTGATTTAACCTGTGTGATTTTATCATGGCTCTAGAATAGTCTCTAGAATAGTCTCTCTCTCTCTCTCTCTCTCTCTCTCTCTCTCTCTCTCTCCATATATATATATATATATATATATATATATATATATATATATATATGAACCTATTGCTCCTAAGTTATTATATATGTGTATGTCTTTGTATATGTATGTAGCTATATACCATACATCCTAAGTATTTAGTTATGAATTATCTAGGTTTCTTTAAGTGCCTCTGATGCTTGTACAATAAATTAGTTAGGCCTTCCTTCCTTTCCTTCCTCCCTCCAAACCTTTTTGGGCTAGAAAGTGAACTCTGGGTCTCATGCATATTAAGCAAGCACCCTACCACTGATCTACACCTCAGCCCTTAAGGATATGCTTATCGGAATATATTCCTGTCATAGAGCAATACAGAACTGTAATTATTTCAAACAAACACTGTAAATGAATCCTAAACCTAGTGCTAACAACTTGGTAAACAGGACATTAGCATATTCTCAAAGTGGATCCCACAGAATAGTTAGTGATTACAAAGGGAAACATGATTGCTTCACAGCCTGGCAAACTCCCACCTCTTGTGAGTGTTTGTTGTTGAAATCTTCAGTGAAGGCAGACATAGGAATGTGCTGTCTGATGAAGTGTGAGAAATGTACCTGGGACACCATGACACTACTTCTGGGATCTTCTGCCTAACATGTGTAGCATGAGAATAATCACAAGCAGTCACCAGGCAAGTCCAGACTGAGTCATTCTAATAAATTTCCAGCTTGTAGTCTTCCAAAATGAGGAGGGTGTGAAAGGCAACACAAGAGTAAGAAACTGTCCCTGATTAGAGACAATGGGACAGTTAAGGAGGTGATGGGACAGTTAAGGAGGTGATGTGACAGTTAATGAGTGATGAAACAGTTAAGTACGTGTGGCTGGTGGAATCCTGACCCATAAATTACCATTTTTTCTTCCAACAGTCATTAGTGTCCTAATGAGAGAATTGGGGGAGATCTGAAGTTAGATAAATAGTAATACTATTCCTGTTCGTTTCCATGTTTTGACAAGTTTGTGTTAGTTATGGAAAGGAATGGCCTCGTTCCTAGGAAATGCACTAAAATGTTTGGACATTCAAGGGCATGGTATCTGACCGACTGGAAGGGACACAAGGAACCCAGCTGGGTGGGGAAATGCTCTTTAGCTTTATGGGTTATGGTTTACAAAGAAATTCACATTGGACAAATTTCATTAAATTTACAGTGCAAAGCTACATGTTTTCCTGTAGGCAAACTATACCTCAATGAAAAATTAAATCAGAATAAAAATAAGTACTCGAATGATTGATTCCAAAATAGCCTAATGTGTAGGTCATTACAATGGGTGTGTAAATCTCTCACAGTGGCTACTTCAAAATTTCAGTGAAGTCTCTCATTAGAACATACTACTTTTAAAAAGTAATTTACTTTTGTCTTATGTGTTATTTCCCTTTCGTGACTGATGGAGCATCATAAATATTTGACAATTGATAGGTGATCATTGTGATTGGCATTTTTATATAGTGTGTTGCATTTGAGATCTAGCAGATGGGAAAGACATTTGTGTTGACTGGGAGGAACAAAGGGTGACCCTAAAGGTGACTTTCTGGGAACACTTAACCTCTGTGGAAGGATTTTCTGCCTTGAGAAATGTCCCTGCCATGGTGGAGCAGCAACCAGAAGGGGTGCAAGACTGCACAGCTCTGGGAGACAGAACTGGCCAAGCCACTGACAGGGCTTTCCTTGTAAGGCGTGTCTATCAGCTTCCTGCCTTGTCAAAATTTGGAGATATTATTTGTGGTTTTTCAAATTACACTCCATGCCAGGATATTGTAAGTCCTTGGCCTACAAATCAGTTGGAGTAAGACTCTGCAACTAGCCCAGCTCAGCAGGGGGAAAGATGTACAAATATGTCAAGTCTTGGAAGCAAAGAGTAGAAGTCAGGTCAGGGAAGCAGAGACAGGCTTTTCTCTGGCAACATGAGGCTGAACCTTAGCTCACAAAGCTCAAGCAATGAAACATGCATCTCACACCAAACCAGCACCAGACTCTTGGCATCTTAGAAAGTCATAGTGCTGGTTCTACCCTTCAGCATTTGCTTGGGGCAGGCACGATTCTAACCCTTATTTACAGATGGTAAAGCAGAGGCTATTTTACATTGAATCTGAAATGTTCTCAAAAGGCTCATGATAGGAATACTTGCTTCCAATCTGCTACAACTCTTTTGAGAGATTCTGGGAACTTGGCGGCAGGTACAGTCTACCTTTATAAGATACTGGGAGGCTAAAGATGCAACTTAGTTGGTAGAGTCCTTGCCTAGCATTTGCAAAAATCTGGGTTTGATCACCAGTACAACACAAGGTGGATGCCATATACCTATACTGCTGTATGTGGTACTGTGTACCTCTAATGCTAGCACTGGAGAGAATTTCAAAGTCATCCTTGATTCCATAGTGAGTCCAAGGCCAGCCTGCGCTTTTATGAGACCTTTACTGAGACACACACACACACACACACACACACACACACACACACACACACAGAGAGAGAGAGAGAGAGAGAGAGAGAGAGAGAGAGAGAGAGAGAGAGAGAGAGAGAGAGAGAGAGAGCACAAGCTGGGGTATGAGGTGTCTCCTTAATGGTGTCATTCTGTCATTTTCTCTGCTTCTAGTCTGCTGTAATTGAACAGCTATTCTTCCACTGGCATGATGTTCAGCCTATACACATGGGGCCAACCAATCATAGGCTGAGCTCCGAAAGACTATGCACCAAAACAAACCTATATTCTTTCAAGTTGTTTCTGTCAGCTGTTTTGGTCACCGTGGTATAACTGTCATGAATGTCGAGGCTCAGGGATAGCAATGCACTGGAACCTGGACTTTCCCCCTTTCCCAGGGCCTATCCCATTGTGGATTCTCTCAGAAGCAGACTTGAGATTTGAGGCTAGGTCATCTATATGGTAGATGAACCAGAGGGAGGAAGGAAGTTCTAGAAGCCCCTGGGCTGACATGTACCATGCTGGTTTACTGTGGTTATTGTGGCAACTGTCTTTAGTCCTTGGCCAAAGGCTGTGGGTCAGTGGGATGAGGATGTGGATTTTTTGCTCTTCTGCCCTTTACACATCTGGGCAGAGATGCCAATGCTGAGGAAGCTCTGAAAGAGCAAAGGCAGAGGAGGAGGAGCAACAGTATACCACAGGGTCCACCATGTTGCCTTTTGCATGCTGGACTAAGTGGAATAGAACAAGAGTCCTGAGCATAAAATGAACATTGTGGAATGGACTTCAGGCTTGTCTTTGGAATAGATATGCACTGATGTGTGAAGCAGTGTCTAGGCAGAGTCAAAAAGGTACTGAGAGAGCGGACAGGCATTGTCTGACTAGTTGTGAGAAAAAGAGCATAACTGAACCAGGTGACTAGCATTAATCACAAATGAACCCCATCCTCCAGAACCCATTTATAGAGGAGCCCCCTGCAATGTTCTCCACCTTTAGCTGTCACTACCACGACTTCGACTCGCCCTCCTACCTTCCTTCCATTCCTTCCACCTCCCCTTCCTTCTCTTCCCTTCCATTCCTTTCCCTTCCTCCTCCTTTGTCCTGCCCCTGCTGGGAAGGAAGATAGGTAGGAAGATCCAGCCATGTTGGATCAAGTTCTTGAGCCCCTTCCTGTTCAGTCCTTATGCGCTTCTAACTCAGAGTAAGACACACAGTAGTGAGGCTGGAGGAGACAGGAAGTGCTGTGAACAAGGGAACCATACTGAGGCACAGGGAGAGAGCAGAGATGCCATCCACCTGAGGAATGTTCTTAGAGAAAAGTTAAAAACTGAACACAGGTGGTGGTGGTAGTGGTGGTGGCATGTGTCTTAGTGCTATATGGCATAGGTCCTGTATGTCATTCTCGTGTGTGTGTGTGTGTGTGTGTGTGTGTGTGTGTGTGTGTGTGTGTGTGTGTGTGTTTTAAACCAAAAGGGGTAAACATGACAAAACAGAGGAATGAATCAAAACAGCCATCACCTGGCCAAAGCTTGGAGAAGCTTCCAGCCTCTCTACCAACCATCTCTCTGGAAGGAGAATTCTGGGACTAAGCTTGTTCTATGAGCTCCACTGGCCTCAGTGGCAAAGAGAGGCAGCTAGAGCAGGAAGTGGGGCCAATTCCAGAGAGAAGCTTGAAAACGTGCAAGGCAAAGCTTCCCCTCCACCTGCTCAGGGCCAAGCCAAGGACACAGAATAACCACTAAATCCTATTGCTCCAGCGGGCAGAAGTTGAGATTTCATCAGATGGCATCAGAGGGCAAATATTTGTGCCTGTCTATGGAAAGTTCTGATTCACCATTTCCTGTGGCAGCCTGGGGCTGGATGAGACCGCAGGGAAAATGAGCTACACAGAGAGGGAACATGCTTAGGCTGGGTGGTCAGGGTCAGGGGTGGGTAGCACCAGTACACGTATACACCTTAGACTTTGTGATTTTGGGGGGCCCTTTTATAAAAGGGATGTTACTCTGGCTTTTCTGGATCCCGGGGTTCAGGGCCTGTAAACTGGCTCTATGCCCTCACCTTATTTCGTCTTTCTATGAGGATGCTTTCAGGCCTGGTTTTGGTTTGTTGCTGTACCTCGGGAGACTCTGACTTAGACGACCCAGTTTCTCCCTTGGCATACCCAAAGGAAACCAGACCTTTACTGGAATGTTCTGGTCCTGCTGGCCAACATCAGTCCCACTGCCACCTCCTCTGCAAAGACGGGGCCCTACTGGGGCTGAGCACATCTTTCACCTGGTTGGGAAACAGAATGGACATTGCTGCTCTGTGACAAATTAAAGACCCATGTTGACTTCTGGTGTCAAAAGTTCAGACAATGAAAGATGAAATGAAGAGTGGATGTGGAAAGATGTAAAGGGAGGAGTGGGAGAAATAAAAAGAGGACTCCCAATTTTAGAGAAGAATTGGGCAGGCCCCAGTGGGGAGGCCCTGATAGAGACTCTTGGTCATTACATTCCTGTCTAGTCCTCCACATGACTTTGAAAAATCACTCCAAATTTCAAAATGTGATCATTTCATTGGAAGAACAAAAGCAATTAATTTAAAAATTTTTTTAAAAGAACAAAATCATATAGTGACATCCAAAACCTCCAAAGAAGGCAAACAACAATGAGTACCAAAGCCAGTGGTCCAGAAAGGACATGGGCTGGTGTGCTGCCAGCAGTGAACAGGTTACCGAACTACTCAGAGTGCCCAGGGGTCTACACTTCCATCTCCTCCGGGTGCCATGGGAACATCTCAGACTTCTCTACGGGACTGTCTTTCTGTCCTTCATTGGGTGCCAAACTCAGTAAGCGCATACTGACATCTGGGGGTGGGGGCATCAGTTTTACTTAAGGTTTTTTTGGGGGAATAGTTATCTCTTATGCTAAAACTAACGTGGATATATCATACTTCTTGGGTAAAATGAGCTTTGATTTTAAAGATACTGTTAAGTGGTGACTCTAAACAATAGATTCCACACGTGTTAAAACAGTAGTATCCAATCTGTGGCCAGGACTACCTAGATATAACACTTAAGAGAGCATCTTTTTTATTTCTAGATATGAGAGCAGCCTGTGTACCACTTACATCTCTATATCAGATCCTTTACATATTGATGTCTGTTCTAGGTATTGCTTTAGAATACGATGGTGGTTCCCAACTTCTGGGGGTGGGGGTGTCTTGCGAATAAACTGATTATTGTGGCTGTACATTTGAACTTAAAATTTTCACAGTACTTGAGAACATTCAAGTTACCCTATAGATCTCCAGGTCCCATGTCCTAGGTTAGAAAGGTATTGTCTAGACAGATGTGAGGCTGGAAGATAAAGTGGAGAAAGACCTTTATCTCCTGCTAGGTGCCATATTTTTGGAAATAGTGGACTTCTGAATGTAGCCGTGTCTGCCGAAGTCATTTTCAAACCACACAGTATGAAGCTGTGTGAGGTGGTGAAGGCAGTGTGTGCAGAAGGAGTACTGTCTATCTAGAAACCCAAGACCCTTCATGGGCTTAGTCATAGCTTCTTTTAGAATCTCCTTGGATGGGGTTGATTCTTAGCTTAAATAATTATTCATCCATATTTTTGGCCCCTGCCTATTGGAATCAGATTTTCACACCATAGTTTTCTAAGGAAGTATGGACACTTGGATGCTAAAATGCCTTTGCTTAAGGACCTAGTAAGGAAGGGGCCTCAGAAGCTATCTACTGTGAAACATGGCCATAGAGGATTACAAGTTCAAGGCCATCGTGGGCTGCATAGTTTCTTGTCCTGGGCTACACAGCTTTTTGTCCTGTGCTAAACTGAGCTACACAGTGAGCTATTTTATGTTTATGGGTATGTATACACACACACACACACACACACACACACACACACACCACCTCAACCTAAAAAAGTATATAGTGACACTTTAGTCCTGTAGGCTGAGAGTAAAGCAAAGACTCTCAGTCATGCTTCAAAACCAACAAAGTCTCCTGTTTATCTGCTTACCTAACCCCAAGACAGGATTCAAATATCACTCTGGAGTGGACTGAAAGAGAACAGGATGGACTGTTGATCCTCATGCTCAAGTGCCTTGTCTTTCTGGTCACACATGAGTAAACATAACCCTGTTAGAGTGACACATTTTCTCTGAGCTGGTACTCTGATAAAGCAGGGTGAATTCACTCGAGCTCTTCAAAAGGTAGTCTGAGCATGAGCTGGTACTTAGCTCTTTGAAAATTATGCCAAGTACCTCCTTACTCTATTCTCAGTCAAGTGGAATCCTGAATGGTGAATGAGCCTTCTCTTAATGCCATGTTGTAAAACACAGAAGGCCAATGCCTGCATCTAATCTCCCCTAGAGTCCCTGGTGGGCTCCCAGTACCCTGCAGGTTTGAGCAGTTATCAAGATTACCATGCTTTCTCATTTGCACAGTGGGTTTAGGACATCATCTGACTTAATTCTGTCCACATTCACATGCAGGACTTGATATAGGAGATTCTTGGCCTGGCTGGGTTCCGCAGCTCTTGTGCCCCAAATAAACACATAGATACTATGTTGATTATAAAACTGTTGGCCGGTGACTTGGACTTCTTTACTTGCTAGCTCTATCTTAATTATTAACACATAACTACTAATCTATGTATTGCCATGTGGTCTCCGTTTACCAGAGAATGCCCAGTGCATCCTCGCTTCCTGGGCTCACATGGCAACTCTGTCTGCCTACATTTTCCAGAATTCTCCTAGTCCTGTCTATCTCCTCTCTGGCCAGTAAGTGTTTTATTCATCAACCAAAAAGAGAAACATATATACAGAAGACATCTCCATCAAGGACTGGCACTATTTTCTAGATGACACCATAGGAGTGTCTTCCAGAAGGTAAGAAATATGGCTGTCAAAGCTCTGTTCAATGAGCAGACATCAGACTCAAGAGTTACCACTGTCCTGTGAATTTCCTTCAACCACACCTTACTTCAGGGCAACAGCAGTCCTTTGCCTGAAGGCTTCCTCTGGCCACCTATATTAGTTACTTTTATATTGCTATGAAGAGACATCATGAAGAAAGAGTTTATTGGAGGCTGGCTTACTGCTTCAGAGCATGCTCCAGCAAGAGAACAACCCATGTCATTCCTGTGGTGCAAGAGTGTGCAGTGAATTAGGTGGAGAGAGAAAACCAGAGGGGCCTGAAGTTACCTTGCAAGCTTACCAGCCAGCCCCTCAGAAGCTACGCTCCTTTCCCATAAAGAGAAGTTACCTAACATAGAGGCAGGGTTGGCAGAGACCAGAGAGACTATCCAGCGTCAGAGCTTCTGGACTGGGAAGAAGATTGCACCAAGATAGGTTACAGAGTTCATGATGTTGTTACATTTGTTTGGCAGACAGCCTTGGTATGTGAGGGGAGGAAACACCATGTCCAGCTCTGTGACAGCCATTGTAAATCATGGGAAGTATGTGTGGCCACCTCCTTGAGGAGGCTTGGAAACCAGGAATCAGGGTTGCATTTATCTGCAGCCACCTTGGCTTGGACCTCTGGCTAACAGGATATGGGAGGGACAATTGGGGTGTCCATCATAGGATGGAGCTCTGCATTCTTTGGGCATGCTTGCAAATCACTGAAGCCTAACAAAGCCCCAATGTTTTAGAGTACCTTTTCCACTTTGCTGAGGCAAGCCATAATTGCCATGTCAGCACTGAACGACTTTTAAAATGAGGCCAGACCTCTGAAGTTATCACCTCTTCCTAGAAAGCTCTTTTGAGTGTGTAGAAAGAGATTGAAATGAAGAGAAGATCTTGAATACGGTCTGCCCTTCTTTATTCATATCTGATAATCAAAACCCAATCAATTTTCTCTCCCACAAATGTGTATTTATGAGTATGAAAATGAATACACACAGCTGTGTGTAGATATGTGCAGACAAACACAAGTGGTCACGTGTGTGTGTGTGTGTGTGTGTGTGTGTGTGTGTGTGTGTGTGTGTTCACTTAAGTATACATTATAACATATGCAAGGGTGAGAGGAAGGAATGTCAAGAAACCTTGTGGAGGACATTGCTTATTATTTTTCCTTACGATACTATTCTGTTACTGAAACTGCCAATTTGAGGACACTGTTTTAGGCTCTAAGTGGCCATTTTCAGTAAGAAACCCGAAAGAGAAAGGGCAAATGGAGGGCTCTCTGTCTTTCAAGATTGCCCCTTGGTTAGTGTTCTGGTGAATATTATTAGAACATAAAGACTAGCTTCACGGATCAACTGAGACCTATAAATGAGACCCCAGAGTCTTCTACAGATTGCCTCTGCTTTGTTCCCCATGTGTCCCTGGGGTGGGCATTCATGGCAGCTTATGTAGGTTTTCTGGGAGGCTAATTCCAAGTCATTTTCGTCTCTACCATGAGCAAGCCAAGAGAAAAAGATATTCCAGGAGCCAGAGTGTTCCAAGCATTCTGAAAGGTCATTGCCACTTCTTCTTTGGATACTTGGATGTCAACCCTGTCCCTTTAATACAGCTACGAGCTGACTCCATTTGCTGGAGATAAAACTTCCCTCTTGGTCCAGGAGTGTTCACGGCTGAGTTGGCCCCTGACAGAGGACCCTGTGTTCCTAATTATTTCTGGATGAAAAGTCCTGCAGGCAAGTGGAGATTCAGGGCAAGGATGGCCAGGTGGAGCCATCACCAGTGTGCAGTGAATTGTAGAAATGGAGAGATAATTAAATTAAGAGAGGCAGGTGCAAGCATTGAGAAATAACCATGGGTGTTAATTATACAGTCCAGCCTCATGGTCTAGTGTTAGCAAAGGAAATGCCACAGGCCTGTCCATCACGTGGCTTGTGAAAAGCTTGGAGAAACACATTCATGGTCTCTAGAGGATTTGCCAGGGCAGCCTACTTGGGATTCTAGTGACACAGGAATTATTTATTAGTGGCACTGTGCTGCACATTTCCCTCTGAGCCAAGATGGCCATTTTTTTTTTTTTTGTGTGTGTGTGTGTGTGTGTGTGTGTGTGTAGATGATGTGGGGGATTAACTTCAATCACATAGAAGTTTGAATGGAGTGCAGATGTTTGGATGTGTTTTCTTTCTTTTTTTGTTTTTTGGTTTTTCGAGACGGGGTTTCTCTGTGTAGCTTTGGAGCCTATCCTGGCACTCGCTCTGGAGACCAGGCTGGCCTCGAACTCACAGAGATCCGCCTGCCTCTGCCTCCCGAGTGCTGGGATTAAAGGTGTGTGCCACCAACGCCCAGCTTGAATGTGTTTTCAATTTAGGCACCTCTGCAAGTATTTCTTCTCTTTTTTACTTGAAATGATTTTATGGGCCAGGGGACATGCACCCTTGTTCTAAAAAGGTAGAGATAGATGGCAGAATTTCTGCACAAGTGTAGAGCATAACAATCAAAAGGAATGGGTGCTAAGAGCTTCAGTAGCACATGGCTGGATTACAAATACAGTCAACTGAGGGGAAGCACAATGTCTTAGAATCTATTGTGTGTGTTTCCATTTTAGTGCATCCCATAATAGGTTAAACTAAACTGTGGTGGGTTGGGAATATAGCTAATTGCTAGAGTACTTGCTTAACATGCATGAAGCTCTAGGTTTTACTCACAGGAGGACATGAACTGGTGTGAAGGTGTATACTTGTAGTACTAACATTAGGGCAGGGTAGATTAGGAGAACCAGGAGGATCTGTGTTGGCTACACAAAGTTGGAGGCCAACCTGGGTTATAGGAGACTGTCTCAAACAGACAAACAAACAATCTAAGCCACAGTGATAGGTGTCCAGTCTTCACCAGGTACACAGGAATGTCACAAGGTGGTGGGAATGGTCTCTGTTTCTTGGATGACTGTGGTGAGGATGTAAAGATTTTAAAAATTTGTCTAATGTGCCCTTTGATGTCTTTGCACTTTCTTCCTGGTAAATAATGCCACTCTAAAAGGAATGTGGAAAACCCTTCAGTGCTTTGACTTCACATGGGTTTTGGATTCTGGTCAGTTTATCTCAACACATACTGAGGATAAGTTTTGGTGGCCCAGCATTTCCCAGTACTGAGTTATTCTGAAAAATCTTTCATTAATGTAAAATAAAATCAGAGACTATGGATGGCAAACTGAAGCCTTTGCCCAGATTCATCCACCTGCATTTTTTCTATGTAAAGTCATCTTGGGGCACAGCCATACTTGAACGTTTCTGTGTCTTTACTGTCATTGCTCTCTTGTCCCAGTGGCAGTCAGGTAGCTTGGCCCTGAGCCCCATTGGACCACAAGTCTGAAGGATTTACTCTCTGTCCCTTTACAGAAGAACATTGTGAATGTGGTAGTGAATAACCACTTCTGTTTGGAGGTTCTCACTTCACTGTTTGTAGGTGGAGTTTTCTGATAGAGAATGTGCCTAAGGAAGAGAACTTTCTAGAAAATACAAGATAGGACAGCTCAGAAGTGTGCTCACTCTTTGAGATCAGTTGTTCAACTCATAGAGTTTGCTAGACACACATGGTACCAAGGCCCTGCACTGCTTGGCCTATATAAAATCTAAATAAAAGTTTTCTGGGTCATCTTTTTTAGAAGAGGAGAAATAGATCTGGCCTGGAAGCTATGCGAGACCAAGGCTAGACTCCCTTTTTAAGCTTAGAACTATTGGCTGGGAATTACCCCTTCACAGAAAATAAAGCCAAGCTAATTGATGGCAATGAAGGTGGATGTGGTCTGGTTAAGCATCGTCAACACAGTTGGCAGTGTTTGTTCAGTAAATGAAGGAACAAATTGAACCAATATGAAAGCTCCGGTTTGAATTTGGGGCTAAATGAGTCATTTAGCTGAAGATTTTCTGTAGTGTTACTTCCCTTAATAAGGCTTAACCTCCACCCCCCACGCCCATCCTTGACCTTCCACCTGACATGAGTGCTCATGTCAAGGCAGGAAGTCCCTGGAGCATTTGGGAATGAGACATACAAGTCCCAGAGTTCCAACTTTCTTCATTTGACAAATACTTAGTTTCTTCATCTCTCTGCTTTCTCTTTAAAGAATTTGATCTCAGGCAAGAAGGATCAATACTTATGTAATGAAAAAGGCAAAAGTTGGTAAGTAGTACCCAAAGATAGAGAGGTATGCACTTACTCTCAAACAAAACACCACATTAAATGGAGGGAGCTGACTATGACTGCATCTTTACACACACCTTGCAGAGCCTAGATTTGTTTTTATTATAAAATATTTTTATTGATTTTCCTGTTTAAAGATATTTACACTTGTAACACTTAGAAAGTAAAGCCTATAGTTTTATAAGCACAGGAAGAGAGCTGCTATCAATGAAAACTGTGCATTTTCACAGGCAGTTATTTAATCACCTTGCTTGCTCTGAACAGAATTGGTCAATTGGCCTGGCTATGTGTGTAGCTATGACCAGAATGTGAAGATGCCCATTTGTGCCACAGATTTCCACCCACTCACATCAACACCCTCCTCACATAGTTTTACTAGTGGCACATTTGGAGTCAGGCATCAGCTTGGCTGCATCATTACCTTTTTAAATAAATGTATGTGCTATTCTAGCTAAAGCATCTTTACAGAGCCTAGATTTTTTAACTTAATTATATTTATTTTAATTAGAAACAAGATTGTTTTACATGCCAATCCCAGCTCCCTCTTCTTCCCCTCCTCCCCTACCATCTCCCCCCGTCCCCCCAACTAAAACCCTACCTATCACATACCCTTTCTGCTCCCCAGGGAGGGTGAGGCCTTCCATAGGGGGTCAGTAGAGTCTGTCATATCCTTTGGGATAGGGCCTAGGCCCACCCCTGTGTGTCTTTCAGAGCCTAGATTTTTAATATGGCTGATTTGGAACCACTCTAGGTTACAGTGGCTGTGAGCAGGTAAGTTGTTGCTCCCTGAGACATGACAGGAATATGATGAAGACTCACAATTGTGTTCAGTGCAGCACAAGGATTGCTGATTTGATCATCTGGTTGGCTATTTTATCTGTTCCATGTGCTTACAACCCCTGGGACATCTGACCCTGCACTAGAAGCTTGCACTGCCTGAGGAACAACCCCACATGTGCCTGGTTCATGGGCCTCTTTTAGGGTGGGACTGAAGTAGGAAAGTCTTTGGCAGTATGTGGCAGTCATCATCTTTCTAAGTGTGATGTTGAATCCATGATCAATGAGGAGCCAGTTTCTGCTTTTCTAAGGTGACATGACTTGGTGAGTCCCAGCTCAGCAGTTGTTGGTGAACGTGAACTGGAGTGTGTTGTTATTTGTGTTGGTGAAGGTATCTCTGTGGGCCCTTGGGTAGGAATTGGGGTTGGCCGAGTTACCAACCACCAACAGTTACCTTTGTCTTCTGGGAGACTGTCAGGAACTTCCAAAATGCTCCACAGACCACACTGCTCTCTGCTTCTCCTGCAAATAATGTAAGAAATAATTAAATCCCTACAAAACCTCCCCATCATTCCTTAGGCCACTGAACCTGACAACAATAACAACAGCAACCCATATACCATAATTAGATTTCCCCCCTTATACTTTCAGCTCTGGATTTGGGACTGAGAGAGAATATGATTTTTTAATACTTGTTTCAAATATGTATGAAGTATTTTATAGGTATTTTCATAGAATTGCTAATAAGCCCATGAGTAAGAATGCTGTATTCCCATCACAATCTGCTGAATATTCTCTGTGCATTTGTTCATTCATCTATTAGGCCATGAGCTCATCTTTATGAAGCATATCTCCATATGTGAAGTTTGCTACTTATTGCAGGGAAGTAACAGGAAGCATAAACAAACTTATTCCTTGCAGCTTAGTAAAGAAAGCAGATGATTATATCATAATGTGCAAATCTGTGCTTGCAAGTTTAGAAAAACATTGGAAAAGATATGGATTGATTAACGGATCTGTGGAAGAGGAAGGTCTTTTAGACAAAAATGACACTGGGACTGGAATCTAAAGAAATCCTTACCAGCTTAATGTTGAAGGAAGCTGAGCAATGTCCATGCCACACCCAGGTGTTCAGAATAAAAACATAGCAGTGGTGTTGCCAGGTTGCCTTCTGAAAAGATGAAGAAGTTGCCTAATCTCAATTGTTTGATGCTTATAAAAAATAACTCACTTGCTTTTACTGTTCAGACTCTTTTCCTCTGGTCATTAGTCCTTTCCCCATACTCAGATCATGCCCTGTGCAACAACAGGCTTCTAGAATGTGCATTTCCACCCTTAGTCTCCCACCACATTTGCAGCCCTGGGAGGTGGGCAATTGGGAAAAGTCATAGCATATTCACGTGTAGTGAGTCACAAATTGCTGACAGTTTTACCAAGATGTTGACATACTAAGAATGCCTCCTGGTTCCCAGCCAAGAACTGACACGTGGCAGATGTGCACATGGATGTCAGGAGCAGTGTTCATGGCAGAGAACACCATCCCTGGAATGGAGAGCAGATGCTGTTAATGCTACTGAAGGGACATTTCAGCTACGGATGTGTTCCTTTCAAATTCTGCTTCAGTGTGTCAACCCTGACACTTATTTCTGTGTCCCATGCTTAAGAACATACCTGCCTCTCCAGTCACCATGAGGCTGTATAAATACAGAGTTTTGTCACCCTTGAATTTTATCTAAAAGGAGATGCAATGATACTGTGACTCACTAACTTTCTTGAGATGGCTCTTCTGGGGACCTTTACCTAGTGAATGAATGACTTCAGTCCTAACTTATGCTGAGGCAGATGGGAGAAAGCAGAAATCAAAGCATTAGGGACAAAGACAGAAGAGTGAAAGTGGGTGCCTGTCACTTTATCCGAGTTGCTTACTACTCTACCTGGAAAGGAGTCTACTTTTGCTAAAAAGTTAGTAGTTATTATAGCAGATTCCCTGGACGCATAGCAGACACAGTAGAGCATGTATCTCAGGTCCTGAGAGCCTTCATACACACTGTTCTCATAACTCTTCACACTTCATTCCTTTCCCCTTTCAAAGCAACACCAGAAGTTCCAGAATACATTGAAACCATATGACCGAATTGCATCAACATGAAGAGAGGGAGACAGCAGGTCTGAGGTGCATCATCTTTCATTGCCCATCTACTCCCACCTAGAAAGTGATTTGTGAAGCACACACAGCCTGTGAGTGCTGGGGGCCATGGATTTGAAGCTGGTGCACCCTTGCTAGGGGTGAAGCAGCAGTGTGCTCTGGTCTTGCCATGTATTCACTCCAATCTAGTCTGACTGCCTGGTGTCTCTGTGGTGAAGCCTACAAAATTATGAGCATTCAACTCTGTACAATTGACACTGACTTGGCTGCCAAAACATATTTTCTCTCTGTTTCTGACTGAATAGAAGAAGAAGGATGCTCTCTTTGCAAAGTGACTCCAGCCTGATTCTCAAAGCACAAGTGGTCAAGTCACCAAGTCTGATTGGAATGGATTCATTTATCCTTTCTAGTCGTCCTGATCAACACCCTCCCCAGAGGCTAGGCTATAAATGGGAGGTAATCATAATGATATGTATATTTTCCTGTGCTGCCCGACTAAGCCAGTCCATTTTCTATAGATATCACTTCAGATAGATGCTGTTCCACTGTGGGTCTTAGGAGTTTTCAACTGAACCCAGTGCTTCCAGAAGAGGAATCTGGTAGTTTTGTGGATGCCCTTGAGTCGCCAGCAAAGATTGGGATGGGGCAGGGTGTCCTGTTCTCTGTTTTTTACATGTTTTCATTAGAATTGAAGCCTTTTACTCCTTCCTTTTTGAGTAAGAGTTGGATAACTCATTTATCTTGTGTAATGATATAACCAAATAATACCTTAGAGATAATAATCCATGCACATTTGCTAATGCTCTGTGTTCACCCACCATCAGGCTTTGGGTTGTCGTGTTACATGTTCATTTTGTTTGACACTTTCATTGTTCTGGGCTTCACTACAGCAAAATTTGGTATATTTTCATGGCTGTCCCATGTGCCAACTGGCTCTGCAGATGGAAATCTAGAGGACTATTTGAGTTCTGACCTGTTTCACCTCCCAAAGCTGATGCTTTCCTCAGCCATCAGCTGTTGACTGCATAGGAACTCAGTGCTTACCTAGGTAATATTTCACTTTCAGTGTCTTCCCCTTTGGACTCAAACTAAGGGTTCTACTGGGATTGGGAATTTCTGGAATTGCTTTACTCCAACAGCAAGTTTAGTATACATGGATTTCTTTATATTACACACTACTTTTTTGAAAAAATTGCTGAGTGAGGGTCTTTTTGTGTAGCACAGGCTAGGAGTTCAGACTTGTGTCTCCACAAATGGCTCATCTGATTTTAATTTTTAAGGGTACTCCATACTGTACTCCACAGTGGCTAGACTAACCTACATTGCTGCTGTGTTAAGGGATGTCCACTTCTCTGTGTCTTTTTCTAACACTTATATTCCATCTTCAAGTAATAATTACTCTAATAGGTATAAGATGATATGTCATTGTATTTTCATTTGAATTTCTCCAATAATTAGATTTTCTTATATACTTATTAGCCATTTGTCTTCTCCTCAGGGATATATGTTCAGGGTTCTTGTCCATCTTTAAGTCAGGTTATCTTGTTATTGAATTGCTCAAATTCCTTACATGTTTTCAGTATTAACTTCTTAAGCAAATATTGTCTTTTATTCTATTTTCTTCATAGTGTTGATTGTTTCATTTGTTGCATTGGTGGTTTGTAGTTTGAAGTAATCTGTGTGTCTATTACTTTTGTTGTTTATATTTTGGAGGTTATTGCTAAAAAATAGTTGCCTAGACCAATATCAAGGAACTTTTCCCCATATATGCTTCTGATAACTATAGTTTTAAGTCCAAGTATTACATTTTCATCTGACTTTGAAAGTGGTACATGATGAGGATCCAGTCTGAATCTTCACCATATGGATATCAATAATGTTTCCAACACCATTCTTGGAAAGACTGCCCTTTTTCTCTTCTATGCTCTTGACAACTACATTGAAGTCCAATTTACTGTACATGCCAGCACTTATTTCTGGATCTAATATCTTGTTAATGGTCTATTGGTCTATCTTTAGCTCAGTACCTATTTCTTATTACTGGCTTCTTTGGTATATATTGAAATCAGGTATTGTGATACCTCTAGCTTTCCTGTTATTGTTCATGATGGCTTTTAGGATTTTTAATACTTTCATGCTAATTTAAGGGGTTATATTTTTTCTGTTTCTCTGAAAAATTCCACTGTAATTTTGTTAATAATTTCATCAGCTCTTTGATTGTTTTGGCTAGTGCGAGCGTTTCAACAAAATCGATTCTTACAAGAAATTGGGAATATATTTCTGTTTACCCAATTCTATTTAGTGTCGAAGTTTTCACATACTGGTATGTTTTCCATTTTTTCTTGTTTTATATTTCCAGTTTTACTTTGATTGTAAAAGATACTTGGTATTATTTTAGTCTCCTTGAATTTGTTAAGACTTTTGTGGCCTAGCCTGTGATCTTTTATTGAGAACTTTTATATGTGCTTAAAATAACTCTGCATTTTACTCTGGGTATAGTTGTACATGCCTTTAATCCCAGTACTCAAGAAGCACAGGCAGGCAGATCTCTGATGTTCAAGGCCACCCTAATCTACAAAGTGGGTTCCTGGACAGTCAGGGCTACACAGAGAAATCCTGCCGATAGATAGATAGATAGATAGATAGATAGATAGATAGATAGATGTGTATTCTGTTGATGTTGGAGTGTTCTGTATCACACTAGGTGATTTTTGGTCTGTAGTATTGTTTGAGCTTGATGTCTCCATACTGGTTTTCTGTATTAATGATCTATCTGTTGTTAAATGTAGGCTATGCAAGTCCCCATACTTATATTGTACTGTGACTATTTTGCCCCTAGCTCTGATAATGTGTCATATATATTTAAATGCTTCTTATTGGATATATGTATGTATGTATGAATGTATGTACTGTAGAATCTTGATGAGTCAACTCTTACCATGAGATAATGGCTTTCTTCATCCCTTATGATACTCCCTAACTTAAGATCAACTTTGTCTGAGTCATATCCATCTTGTTCTCTCCTAATTGCTATTCCCTTGGAATATCTTTTCGTTATCCTCTATTTTAGCCTATGCATGTCATTAACGTTAGCATAAATCTCTTATGGCATTTTTTAATAAAGAAAGAGGTCATCAGTTTGATTTGTGGGTGTGGGAGACATGGGAGGGACTGAAGGGAGGAAAGGAAAAGGTGAAATGTTATACATATATTTTAATTAAAGTTAAAATGTAGAGGCAAAAGTCCATCCAGTCTATCTGTTGATTTGCAAATCCAGTAATCCACATTTAACTAATCATTGCTAAATATCAATGTATTGCTTTCCATTGTGGTAGTGGTTTCTGTTTCATATATCCCTCCCTACTTTCTCCCTTATCTTTCTTAGTGATTTGGTGGCTTTTATAATGATATGCATTGGTTCCTTTCTCTTAATGGTTTCTGGTTACCATGAAACTTACTCAAAACATATTGTGGATATTCAATCTAATTTGACCACAATATACCACTGACTACATTTTTAAAAATCCCTTTTTCATGTATCCTTCTCTTATATGTATTACCAATGTAGTTGTTTGCATCTTTAATGTGTCATGTATCTACCACCAAGTAATTTCATGTTTTTCTATTTTTTTAAAATATAGTTGTATTTTAACATTTTTCCATGTTTGGAGTTAACCCAGGGATTTGGCCATGCCAAGCAAGCACTTTACTACTGAGCCACTCCCTCAACCCCTGTCACCTAACTTTAATAATAGACTTAAAAGTGATTTATATACTGCCATCATAACATTGGAGCCTTCTCATCTGATTTCAACTTTTAAGTTGAGCTTTGTCTTTGTCTTTTTATATGTTCTCCAATTCTCTCTGTCCATTCACTTCAGTTTTAAGAATTACCTTTAAAACTTCTAGTGTTAATAAACTTCTACCATCATTGTTTGCCTTCGAAAGTCTTTCTCATTCACTTTTGAATGACAGTTTTACTAGAGAAAAGCATTTGTGGCTGGTGAATGTCTTATTTCAATATTGTTAAATATTTTTGCCTGTAATTCCCTGGCGTTCAAAGTTCCTACTGAAAGTTTGATGGCAGTCTTAAAGAAGTCCCCTTGTGTATACAATTTGCTTTTTTCTTGCCATTTTCAAAATTCTTTTTGTTGTTGCCTTTTGAGAATCTTATAACCTGTATCAGGAACCATGTCTTTATATTTAATCTTCTTTGTGACTCTTTGGGTTTTGTGGATTTAAATGGGCTTTCTTTTTACAGATTTTAGAAACTTTCATTGCTGTTTCTTTACATGATATTTTAGTCACTCTGTCTTTCTCTAGGCCTTCTGGAACTTATGGAATGTTCTTATTGGTTTGCTTGATAGTGTCTGTTGGTTATCATAGGCTTTTTAAAATCCCTTTTCTTTTTGTTTCTCTAACTGTAAAATTTTAGTCAACCCATCTTCCAGTTCACCAATTCTAGCTATTGCTTGATCAATTCAGCTGCTAAAACACCCTATAGAACTTTTAAGTTCAATCATTGTAATTTTTACTATCTTTGTGTGGGGGAGGTGTGTGTTATAGGAACACTATTTTTTATTTAAATAACATTTTTTCATTTATTTTACATACCAACCAGTTCCCCTCTCTTCTCCTTCTGTCTCCTCTTTCCCATCTGCTCTCTTCCCCATTACTTCCCCATCCATTTCCATTCAGAAAGAGACAGACCTCCCATAGGCTTGCACAAGGCATGGAACATCAAGTTGAGGCAGGACTGAGCTCTTCCCCTTATGGCAAGGCGAGGCCGGGTAATCCAGCATGGGGAACAGATTAGCAAAGTCCAGCTAAGTACCAGGGAGAGGTCATGCTCTCACTGTTAGAAGCCTTACTAAGAGACCAAGCTATATGTTTGTTACACACATGCGGAGGGCCTAGGTTGATCCCATTCAAACTCCCTGAGCTCCCAGGGGCTCAGGTCAGATGTCTCTGTGTATTCCCCCATCATGACTTCCCTGGCTGGTACAGTCCCTCTGCCCTTTCTTCAGCAAGACTCTGGGATCTCAGGGTAGGCTTGTCTGTGGGTCCCTGCCTCTGCTCCCATCAGTTACTGGATAGAGTATCTCTGATGACAATCTGCTTACAGTAGATGGCCAGTTCAGGCACCTTCTCCACCATTGCTCGGAGTCTTAGTTGGGTTCGTCTTTGTGGATTCCTGGGCGCTTCTCTGTCACCAGGTTTCTCCTTAACCCCAAAATAGCCCCCCTCTATCAATACATCTCTTTTATTACTCTCCCACTCCATCCTGTCTCCCACCAGTCTCTTACACCCAGCCTGCCCAACTCCCACCCCCAATTTATCCAGGAGATCTTTTCTACTCCTTCTTCCCAGGGAAATCAATCCTTGCATCCCTCTTTGGGCCCTCCTTGTTATTTAGCCTTTCTGGGGCTGTGGGTTATAGGTTGGTTATCCTATACATTACTCCTAATAACTACCTATGAGGGAATACATACCATGTTTGTCTTTCTGCGTCTGTGTTACCTCACTCAGAATGATTTTTTTCTAGATATATCCATTTGCCTGCACCACTAAGTAGTACTCCATTGTGTAAATGTACTTTACACAATTTTCTTTATCCATTCTTCAGTTGAGGGGCATCTAGGTTGTTTCCAGATTCTTGGTATTAACAATAATGCTGCTAGGAACATAGTTGAGCAAGTGTCCTTGTGGTGTGATTGTGCATCCTTTGGGTATATGCTTAAAACTTGTATAGCTGGATCTTGAAGTAGATTGATTTCCAATCTTCTAAGAAACCACCATACTGATTTCCATATAATTTTTACGAGTGTTTCACTTGGTTCTTTTATTTCTCAAGCCTCTTTGTTGAACTTATCATTTTCTTTGTGTTTTATTTTACTTTTTATTTTTACTTTTATATTTTTATCCAGTCTCCTGTTTTTTGTTTTATTTTGTTGTTGTCTTGAGACATCACAAGTTCTAGGCCAGCTAGGGCCACATAGTAAGATCTCCATGCCATGTATCAATACCTGCACATTAGAAGAAGCCAGCTCCTATCCTAATCTTTATAGACTAACATTGATAAGGTAAGCCCTTTACCAATCAACTAACTTAAATATTCTGGGTCTGGGCATGGTCGCACACACTTTTAATTCTAGCACTCAAGCAGCTGAGGCAGGAAGATCTCTGTGAGTTCAAGGTGAACCTGGTCTGCATAGTGGGTTCTAGGACAGCCAGGGCTATAGAAAGACCCTCTCAATGATAATAATAAACAATAACTGTTCTACAAGTACTAACTGGTATTAATAATAAAAACTCAGAGTCAGATATTAGAGTTAAAGCTGAAGATCAGGGAAGCAAAGCAGCCAGTCACTAGAGAGTTCTTAAGTTCTACTAATGCTCAGACCAAAGGGACGATCCTGTCCTCAGATTGCATTCTCAGAATGCTTAGACTGTACTGTTCCTCAGACTGCATTGCTCCTCAAACTGCATCTCTCACTTGTCTCCTCCTGCCTTATATTCCTCTTCCTGCCATTCCATATCACTCCTGTCTCTATCTTCTTAGTGCTGGGATTAAAGGTGTGTCACTCCAAGTACTAGGATCACCTTTGTGTGAGCTCTGTTTCGTGAAACCCAGGGTGGCCTTGATCTAACAGAGATCCTTCTGCCTGTGTCTCCTGAGTGCTGGGATTAAAGGTGTGTACCACCACTGCCTGGTATCTATGCCTAACTAGTGTGGCTAGCTTTGCACTCTGATCTAAAGGCAAGCTTTATTTGTTAGATCATAAACAAAATATCACCACAAATAACAATAATATTAAATAAAGATTCTAGGAAGAACATTTGACAGGGTTATAGAAAGCTTCCTTTTTTCTGAAATCATTGGGTATGCCAAGCATGGAAGATAGTCCTATGATAATAGCCTGGAGTCTGAGAATAGAGAGACTGGGCCTAAAGGCAGGTTTGCTATATCTATTGCAGCTGGGAGGCCAGGCTAGATATTAGGGGCATGGGGAATAGTCTAGAACTTGTGTCTGCAGGGGATATTGAGGTCCATTTGTAGTGCCATAGGAGTGTGGGTGGAGTGTGTGGAGTGTGTGGAAGCTTGGAGGCCCTCTATTGGTGTGATTTTTGGAATTTTGGGTTGTAGAAACTCATCTCTGACTCTACAGTGGGTGATATTGAAGACTGACTTTGTAGGGGTGACCCAGTAGTGGGGCTGGTTTGAATA
Organism: Cricetulus griseus; assembly: GCF_003668045.3. Lineage (NCBI taxonomy): Eukaryota > Metazoa > Chordata > Mammalia > Rodentia > Cricetidae > Cricetulus > Cricetulus griseus. Next base: position 33,689,317 of record NC_048599.1, on the reverse strand, counting down.
CTTGAATCTTGGAGTGAATGAGGCTTAGCCATTGGTAGAACATGTCTGAAGCTTAAGACTTGCAAAGCCATCCTAGGGACTGGCCTGTTGCTGGGGTCTACAGTAAAGTGAAGTGCTTGATACAGTCTTCTTACCCCAGGTTGAGACGATCACTACCTTACACTGCTTGGATTTTGGTGGAGGTTAACTCAGTCAAATTGAACCTATCTTTCTAATCCTCGTAAGTGAGTCTGTCTGATTCTGCACTGTGGGTGTTATAGTCTGTCATCTGTATTTCTCAGCTCTCACAAAGCTATTTTTCTTCCCAGATTGTTATTTCTGTGAGGGGATCAGCACTGCTAGTGTGATTACAGTGCTCTACTGATGACAAGCCCCAGTGTCTCATAGATTTATTTGTTCATTTTCTGCATCTTCTTCTACAAGCTCTGTGGCAAATCTAGGAATTTATTTTGTTTATTGTTGTATTTCTAGCCAAAGGTAGAGTCTGAAAATTTAATCAATAGAAAATACTGTACTTAATTATAATTTGTCCTACACATCTTTCCCTTTGAGCTCTTATTACATGCTCTAAGTTCTTCAACCTCTGCTCTAAAACTACAGGCTTCCTTTTCTGTCATTATTTTGTTATGAGTATTTTCAGTTAAACTGAGAGCACTTCATCAATATTCATGTAGCTACTACCTAGGTCTTACTAGTGGCATTTGCTAGACTTGCCTCGTTGCCTATTTCTCCACTTATCTAAATTGCAGAATGCCCTTTAAATTAAAAGTGGGAGTAGGAATGAAGGTAGGAAGCTTAAAACCTTGCCGAGGTCATCCCAATATGATTGTCCTAATCTGAGGTCTGTAACCCCTGCAGCCAACCTCAGAAAGAAAGTCTATCTGAGAAGGGGGACAGTAAATGTGCCAAGCAACTCTCCTGGGATCTCCCCTTGTCTGCCTTTGTAACTAATGAGAATTGGTAATCACTGGGGTCATAATCACTGGTTGGGCTTCTCCCCCAGGCCTGGGTCCTGCATATTTGCTTGGAGAAGTCCTACCCTAATAAAACTGTCATATACATGCAGGAGAGGATGTGTCCATGGTATATTGTTGTCACTCTTCACCTAACATATAACCCCAGGCTGTCTTGTTTAATTGATCTGAGGGAGGCTCCCCTCCCCCTGCCAAGACTTGAGCATCCTAGGTCAGACTCTGAATGTGTTTTCTTTTTAGATCCCACACTAGCTTCAGGCTATGGTGTATATATAGTCAGGGGTCTCCAGAGGAATAGAATCAATAGAATATATACAACTATAAGAGGGGATTTATTAGGCTGTCTCTTGTGATTAAAGGCTGAAGCATCTTACAATGGCTGCCTGCAAGCAGGAAAGCCTGGTAAGCTAGGAGGAGCTACTCATTCAAGAATCTGGGAATCTCAAAATGAAACAGACCAAAGATGAAGCCATAATTAGAGACTGAAGGCCTGGGAGCCCCCCAAAGAGTTACTGGTACAAACTCAGAATGAATCTGGAATCTGAGGTACACAGGTAACACCACACCAGCACAGAGACTCACTCAGCAGGGTCATGCACACAAGAGAGAGCTTCCCTCTTCTACTGCCGTTTTGCTCCGCCTTGGCAAAGCCTGTTGGGTAGTGCTGCCCACACTCGTGGGAGAACTTTCACACTCAGTTTACTAAACCACACACAAATCTTCTCTGGAAGCACTTTCATAAGCATACCCCAAAGCATGTTCTAGACAGCTCTTGATCCCTTTAATGTTGACAACCAGCATAAACCATCACAATGAGGCTCCTTGGTGACTAATGGATTGGAGAATCATTGGTGAGTCAACAAGTCTCCCTAGCCCTGAGTCCAGACCTGTGTTACTGAAGACTGTTGACGGACTCTGTAGTCTGAGAAAAAATGTCTTGCATTCTTCCCAGGGTGTTGGATCTTGCAGCTTGGGTTTTTATGTGCATAAATATAAAGTCATAACCAATTCTTCTTGGAGTGGAGACATCATCCAGCCGCACAAGCATCCATCAGTAGTCTGAAAACAGATATCAGTTTCCAAATCAGAACCTTGGGGATGGTGACCTGCAGTGTATGCAGTAGTCAGCCCACCAGGATTCTAGATTCTAGATTCCTCTCCAAATGTGAGGAACAATGGGCCAAGCCACAGTACATTTGGCTATTCTACCAGAGAGAGCTGACCTTGGTCTTTGGGAAAGGTATTGCTGGCTACCAAGAAGACTTTTCCAGGCTCTGTGACTAGAGGCATGTCTCAGAAAAATACAAAAGTCTTTATTTTGTTATTTCTTTTGTTGTTTTGTGTCTGCTAAGAATCACTCCATTCTCCAACACCTACATCTGAGGCTAAGTGTGAGGACATACTGAGAACAACTGCATCTGCTGTATGGATCATGGGTCATCTGGCGTGTGGTGGCATTGCACTGCTAATGCATGGAGAAGGGAATAGATGTTTTAGCTACTGGTGAGTGTGTCCAGTCTGTCTTCCTTGGAACATTTGAACTCTATGAGTCCAGAGCTGGGGCATCTCACCATTTGTCTTTGTGTAGCCCTAACTCAGAGTTACATAACAAATATCCTTAAAAAAATAAAGGAAAAGTCCAAAGAACTTAGATGTCTAGAGGTCAGAAAGGGGCTTTTGGGGGATAAATAAGCAACAGGCACACCTAGTAGCCTCTAGTGTCAGGTCTTTAAGTTACCTGCATGTTGGGCAAGTAGAAAGGTGGCCATAGAGGGAACACAGTAACTTACAAGGCTTCGGTTTGCCATAAATGCCCTTCAAGCATTTAACACTGAATTCCATCATTTCCCATTACCTTCCTTGAGAGTAGAGGCTGTATGATCTCTGCCCCCTCCCTGATGTACAAAGTTTTGGAGAGGACTTTATGATGAGAAACATTCAAACGAGGCACCCAGTTTTTCAGTCATGACTGAGTATCTCTGTGACTTTGCTGATCAAAAGCTGTCTTAATGAAGTCGCATCCAAAAATCCCTGGTACCCACAGTTATGATCATGTGGAGTATTTTCAGGGCTATTGAAATTGGTGGTCATCTCTGTCTTCTGGGGAAAAGACCCTCTTTAAATTATCCTTGAATGCAATCCTTAAGTCAGAGCACACGTTTCTCAACCATTTGTCCTTAATGTACAACTGTGCCATGCATCTTCATTTCAAATCACAAATGTTGAGTGTGGTATCATGGTAGAATGCCTGCCTAGTATACATAAAGCCCTGTACCACCAAGGAAAAAATATATAACTCTAAAATGTGAATGTTCAATCTCCAGTACCACCAAGAAAAAATATATAATTTTTGCATATGAATGCCCCAGTATATAAATCATCAGAGAAACACTGCCACTGTGACATATGATCACATAATAGTAATTAAGTAGACAACCCCTCTCAAGGGAAGAAGTGTTTGTCATGCACAGGGAAGATCTCTTCCTTGATTACTCAGGATATGTGGATCTTTTGATGAGAACCAAACTATGCCATACTTCCCGTTTATCTCTTATTTCTGATCACATTAGTCATATTTGAACAAAGAATAGTTTTTCTTTGATGAAGTAATTCAGTCATAATATGCCCAATAAATCTTGATTGTTAAGTGAATTTTCATTGAATTATAAGAATTATACATGGTCCCTATCCAATGCTTATAAGAAATTTATAATAAGAAAATATAAAAAGACCATTAATATCCAAAGTTAGCATACTCGTTGGTGAAGGATGAAAAGTTGATTTTTTGTCTAAAGCAAGGAACATGATCAGGATGCCATTTGTATTCAGCATAGCCTTAAAAGGCCTAGTAGAGCAATCAGACAGTTATTTTTAAATCCAAATTTGGATGAAGTGATAAAATTATTCTGTGAAAGATATGATCCTATATTTAAAAAACCTAAGATTACATATATAAACACATATAATCAACACACAAAAATCAATTCTATAAACCATTAATATATAATATGAAAAGGAATCTAAGAAAGCAATTATATTTAAATATTATCCAAGTTATTGCTGAAAGAAAATTTCTAAGGCATAAATAGAATATTGCTAAGATGATAGCCCTATTCAAAGTAGTGTTTTGATTTCTTGCAGTCTCTATCAAAGTCATAGTATTTCTCCCATAAATAGAAAAACATGTCCTAAAATTCATGTAGAATCGTAAAAGCATCCCAAAAAGCTATAGCAATCATGACAAAAGTGAAGTTTTTACACTGACTGGTTTCAAAATTTACCAAAGCCAGAGGGGTCCAGAGAACATGGCAGGGCTATAAAGACTGACATGTGCTTAGTGGACCCAAACAGGAAGTCCAGATACAGCCTCACACATAAGAAGAAATGGTTTCCAAGAAAGTGCCAAGACCATTCAAAAGGAAAAGGACAGTAGTCAACAAATAATGTCACGGGAAACTTGTGTACACATAAAAGAATGAAATATTTGCACCATTTAAAAAAATACTAGCTCAAAATTGATCATGTGCCAGGGTTCAAGGTCTAAAACTATAGAGAGGAACTTTGTGTGGCAGTGTATGCCTGTACTTCTGGGTCTCCATAGGCAGAAGTAGAAGAATAATGAGCTAAAGGGCTGCTTAAGGATGTCCTGTCTCAAAGCAACAAACATCAACAAACACAAAGCACAAGACTTTTAAAACAAAACACTGAAAGTTTATGACATTGGATTGTTGATTTAGCAGTGATTTCTCAGATATAAGGCCAAAATACAGGCAACTGAAGTCAAAAGAGATAACTTGAATCATATCAAAGTTAAAAGCCTCCATTAATGACATTACAAGTAGGGTAAAAAGAGAATGGAAGAAAATATTTCAAATTTATCTGATAAAAACTTAAATCTAGAATATAGAAAGCACTTCTAAAATACACAGTTTATAAACAAACCATAATAACTCAATGCAAAGTGGGCAAAGGACTTAGATTGACATTTCTCTAAAGATGGTCTACAAGTTGCCAGCAACTGCATAAACAGATGCTTAATGTCAAAAGTTTCTGAGAAAGTCCTGATCACTCAATCACCCCATACTAGGGTCATGGCTGATCTATCACAAAAAAGAAAAGAAAAGAAAAAATGAAAATGAAAATTACTGGGAAGTCTGTAGATGAATTGGAACACATGTAATGGGGTAAGAGGTGTACAATGTTTTCACTGTTGAAATTTCTCTAAAATCCAAAATGAAATTGCCATATTATCAGCAACTATACTTCGAGGCATATTCCTAAAGTCCCTAAAGCAGGGACTCTAACTGATGCCTGTATTCTCACATCCATAGTGATATTTTCACACTAGCCAAAGGTAGAGGCATTTAGCATCTGTATTCAAGGAGGTTCTGATACATGCAGCCATGTTTATGAACTTTGGAAAATAAGCCGGTTATGAAAAGGAAAACACTATATGATTTCTCTTAGAAGAGACACCTTGTGTGGCTCTGCTCATAAGGACAGGAAACTGAACACTGGATGCCAGGAGCTCAAAGGAAGAATCATGAAGAATCACAATTTTATGGACCTAGAGTTTCAGTTCTGAGAGGTGAAAGCGTCTGGAAATGTGTTGCACAATGTGAATGAAGTTAACCCTACTGAAGTGTACACTTACAAGTGGTTGTGATTGAAAATTTTATGTAATGCATTTTACCACATTTTTTAAATCAGCCATTATCTGTTTAGTGACAGATCTATACCAAAATATTTGGTATAAAGTCTCTTAGATTTCTCCTTCCTGTGTATATGTGTTTGCAAGTGTTCACATAGGCACATGCATGAGCACACATGCACATACACAGACACGCCAGCACAATGCTGATTGCTGGTTTTATGGTGTTAGAGACACAGAATAGTCCAGATTGTGTGACCTGGGCTCTGCTTACACGATCAAACAATTGCAAAGAAACCTAGCTTCACCACAGTGACTAAAGGATAAAAATGGAGAACTACCAGATCAGAACAGGTTTATTTCACATAGGAGGAGGTGTCTGTGTTATGTTAATATATTAGTGGGAGTTCTACAGATGGAGAAAGGGAGTCACATTCCAAGAAGTAGAAAATATGTGAAAAGGATGCGGAAGCATCAAAGTTGTGATGCATTTGGAGAATGTTTTCAAAAATTTTGGAGCATTAGAGTGTGGTAAGGGGTGGCAAGGCATGAACTTATAGTTTTGGGGGCAATTTGGGGTCTATCTATTAAAAACAAAAATGTCCCACCTACTAACTTCCCAAATGATATGCTGGTTTTAAAGAGTGAGGGTGCTGTTTGGGTGGCAATGGCAGCCTTAGTGGTCATCAGTAATCAGTAGTCACTGAAGAAGTTGCACAGTGAGCCCTGAAGATAATTGTTTATAGCTTTGACAAGGGAAATTCCAAATATCTTGGCTCCTGCAGGGATTATATTTCCTACACATGTGGAAATTGCCTATTAGTAATATAGTCTTCATGTTGCTTTTTAAAATAGCCTAAGGAGTGAGGCCATAGAAGCTACCATTACTTACCATTCAGGACAGATCTGTCCAGGAGAAAGAATACAAGACATGTAATACGTTTACAAATTTTCTTTCTTTAAAAAAAAGATATATTATTTATTTATCTATATTTATTTATTTTACATTCCAGCTGCAGTTTCCCCTTCTTCCTCACCTCCAGGTCTCTTCTCCTTACCTCCCCCTCTGTTCTGACCCCTCAGTCCTTCCTCTTCCATTTCTGTTCAGGAAAGGTAAGGTCTCCCATGGATCAACAAAGCATGGCATATCAAGTTGCAGTAAGACTAAGCACCTCTCCATGGATTAAGGCTGGTCAAGCCAACCCAGAATGAGGAATAGTGTCCCAAAAGCCAGTAAAAAGAGTTGGAGATAGCTCCTGTTGCCACAGTTAAGAGTTCCACAAGAGGACCAAGATACATACCTGTAACACATATGCAGAGCCATAGCCAAACATTATACATTTTCTAACATCTGCCTTGAATAAAATAAAAAACAACATATGAAATGACCTAAAGAGAATATTTGATCTCTCCCATTATTAAAATTGTTTCATTTCAACATGAAACTAATATAAAATTTATTAATGATGTTTTAAGTCCTCTGTTGATCTCTGGTTTTTAAACTCCAGTGTGTGTTTTGCACATCCAGCTATCTCAAGACAGACTGCCAGCATCGTGAGTATCATGGGCTGCAGTGGCTACTTACACATCATTAATACAGTATGCAGCAGATACTTCAAGACAGTCTTAAGAGCCATGCCTTGTGCATAACATTGGTTGGAATAAAATATGCTCAGCCTTTCCTCATAGGTACAACTCTAATTACTTCCCTGCCTCTTAGGAGGAGTTAAGCTGAGGGACTATAATCTTAACTGACCCTTTGGTTTTCCAGAATCCTTTATAGCATCTAAAAATCATTCAGTCATGTTAAATCGTAGAAGTGTTGTCAGGAAGAAACTTGTCAGGGACATGCATGCAGGCTCTTAGCACCTCTACTTGCCAACCTTGACAATGGATTTTTTTTTCTTTTGCACTTTCATTCTGGTCAATAAAATGAATTCCTCTACCGAATATGTACACCTGGCTAAGTATTAATACAGGTGGGACTGAATTTAGAAGATAATGAACTGAAGAGTACAAGAGAAAGTGGCCATTATCATGGTAGACTTTAGAAACACATACACAGGTGTAATACATGCTAGTAAACATTTGCATCTTTCTATACATTTCAACCCAACCTGTAGAATCAACTCTTTAGGTCTCAATTTGAGCACAATTTAGTTGTACCTTTCATATTTTCCATCCTCCGACATCTGACCTATTTTTAATCTATGGATTTGGAACCTTTAAACTGTACATTTACTTTTGTCTCATTACCCAATCTTCTCCTATAAGCCATATGTTTTTATTTTTTCAAAATAAGATTTGTATTCATCATAACCAGGTAGACTCTTGCCAACAGTATGATATAAGCTCTGAGGTGGCATATCAAAGCCAAACCCTCCAATCAAGATAACAGACTGACTGGAAACTACAGCATTTGGAAAACAAACTAGACATGAGCCTATGAGTTTAGCAGGGTTTACAAACATTGAGGGAGAATAGAATCCTAAAACCATTTTTAGGCAAGCATTTGTTGTTTCCAAAAGCTTTTTTCCCTGTGCCTTGCTGCTTTTTACCTTAAAAAATGTTATTCTTTCAAGTGGTTATAAAGGGAAATATCATGCCTTTTCTTTACAGTGAAAATTAAGATGATAAAGGAGGCAAGATAAAGGTTGTAAAGTTAAAGGTTAGCAAATTAAGGTGGGCTCTTTCATCTGTTATATAATTGGAAGCTTCCAGTAAATAGCCTACTTTGGAACTGTCACCATGATATTGAAAGGGCTCAGAATTCTTTATGTCACATGAGAACCAGCTAGGGCAGGGATAGTACACTGTAGCTTTGCTCCCTGGGGATGCAGGGCAGCAACAGGAAGTCAAATCACAGAAGGAAGTGAGATGTTCAAAGGAAGTAAGAATCATGGTTGTTCTCCCCCAAGGAGCAAGGGAAAGAGGTGTGTGTGTGTGTGTGTGTGTGTGTGTGTGTGTGTGTGTGTGTGTGTGTGTGTGTATGTATGTAGAATTACACCATATTTGTTATATTCTGTTTTATTAAATTCTAGGTGTTTCATGATTCTTCTGTTTTGGCCTCTTTCAAATCTTTGGGTTTTTTTTTTTTTTTTTTTTTTTTTTTTTTGATGTTTGGAGCCTTCTCTGCCCTCCCCCAATAATCATTTTCTTTTGGCTTATGATGAAGCATATAAAACTTATTGTTTATTTGCCTCATCATTTAATTTAATTTAAAGGAACTGAATCTTTTATTATTAAAAAAGCCTATTTGGATTTTGATTTGGCTTGTTTTGAATGTATAAATAGGTTTAGAGAGAACATACAGCAACCTAATTCTGAGCCTTCTGACACTAAGTATGGCACAACTCTCCACTGCGTAGGTGTTTAGCATCTCTCAGCAGTATTTTGTAATTTTCAGTGTACAGATTTTGTATACCTTTTATCAGACTTATCCCTCATTATAAAGTTTTAGTGCTAAATATATTGCTTTTAAACTATTTTCTTTTAGTTTTGACATTTTAATTTTGTTTTGGTTGTTTGTTGATAGGATGAAGACACAATAGATTTTGTATATTTATTTTGTATTCTGTAACCTTGTAAAACTCATGTTACTTCTAATACAATTTCATTTGCTGCATTAGGTTTTCTATACAGAGGTCCATAATGTCTGTAAACAATAAGTGTTGTTTTTTTTACTTTGTCCTTCTAACTATATTTATTATTTTGTTTTCTGTATTATATATATGTATATATATGTATATACTTCCTACATATTATTCCAATTTTATTTTTTTCTTGCCTACTGCACTAGCTTTAGTAGAAATAATAGATAACCTTGTCTTGCCTATTCTTTTTGAGAAACTGGTACAGTCTTATCTCTTTAATAAGATATAAGCTGTAGGAATTTTTGTAGATATCATTTATCAAGTGAGGGAGTTCCCCTCTATTCCTAGGTTATTGAGAATTTTTTATTGAAAATGAATATTGATTTCATCAGGTATTTTATTAGTCTCATAAAACAATTGTGTATCTTCTGTTTGTTTATAGTTTGTTAATATTGTCTAACAGCTGGATATATGGCAAATGTGTAAACCTCTGCCTTGGTTTTTCAACTTTCAGTCTGTTTCACACGACTGGTGTGAGAGTGTGGAGGCTGATGGGTGTGAAGCACTTAGAACATTCCAGTCATAATAGTATATGCCCTCCTTCTCTTAGGTCTCAGGTCCAAAAGAGACAATGACCTAATTGCTTTTCCAGAGATTGTCACACAGTTGTCTGAAGTCCATTGAGGTGCCACAGAGGACTTTAGATTCTGTCATCTCTCAGAGTATTCTCCACACTGAAAAAAGACTGCATCTCAAGCTTTCCTGAAGTGGCAGGGGAACCCAGACACTCAAACAAATGTTTTATGGGTCAAGAAGCTTGTTGTATCTGATGGTATACTGCTAGGTAGGACATACCATAGGACGTCCACTTGGATAGCTGATGGAAACTAATCCAAAGCCTAAGCTTTGAAGAATCTTCAGAACCTTGGAAATCATCTACGTTTGTCCCTTCATTAGGCAATGGGAAGGTGAAGTGTCTTTTCCCACGGTTTCCCAGTACAGGTAGATTAGAACCTGTTTGAGGGAATCATAGTGTAATTGGGGCACTGGACAGAGCCTCTTACCCTTACCACTTCAGAGCATCACCATCCACGTCCTGGCCCACAGAAGTTGCACTTTTTTCATTCATGGGTATTAATTGTACATATTTATGGTTACAGCTTGCTATTTCCATCCATGCATACAGGACTGCCCTCCTCTGAGGTCTTTCTGTGACTAACAAAGCTTACTATGCCTGTCCAGTGGATGTGAGAAAATACCATGGGGTCCAGGAATTACCCTCCATGAATGCCTCTGGGGTTTGGTATATACCCCAGCTCCCTTCTTCTGAGTCACATGGAGTTAGGCCTTGCATGTGCATGGCAGAACTGGTTTCCTGGCACATTTTTCATTGATGGCCTTCACTTTACTTTCTTGTCCTCCAGTTTCCTGGAAGTATTTCTTAGTCTCAGCCTCCATAGTACATTGTTTGCCTTTAAATCTTTGTTTTGGTGTCTGCTTCTTGGAGAACTAAAGCTAAGACAGAGGCTATATGGGAACAAGTTACAACCCTTAGCAGCAGCAGAAATCCCTTTTTAATGTACTGTTATGAAAGAGGAAAGAAAGAATTACTGCTCTAAAGCTCTAATCTAAAGATTAGACAGAAACCTTGAAAGAAATGATCACAAAATAATCAAATCCGTGATGATCTCAGCCAGAATAGGCAACAAATGAAGAAGGCTCAGTACAGGAAAGCAGATTTTCTAGGTTTTTCCTATCCCCAGCCATCCCCCATCATTGTTGTGTGACTGTGAGAGATGAATGTAGATGCAAGAGCCTTGGCTCAACTACCCAAACTTGGTTTCCCAAAGAACCTACTCAGGGGCCTTAGAACCTACTCAGTTGGTTCCCTGTCATGCAGGAAGCCCTAGGTTGATCTCCAGCACAGTATAAAACCAGGCATAATGATGCATACCTATCACCCTAGCACTCATGAGGTGGCGGCAAAAGGAAGAAAAGTTCAAGGCTGGCCTGGGTTACATGTGACCCTGTCTCAAAAATTTACAAAAAGGAACTAGACATGGTCTCAGAAGGATAGACATGTCGTAAGTCAAGCAAACATTTACTGTGAACTCCACATAGTCAGCACACCTGAAAAAGGAGACTGCATCCTCAAAAAGAAGTCAGGTGGGGCAGCCCAGTGATGGAGAGACTGTAGTGAGAGGACTTACCTTGACTGCAAGCTTTTGTCAGCAAAGAACATGAAAATGACAATGACAGATAGGACATATAAATGTGTTGGGAAGAAGGAAAAATCAGAGAACTTGGTTTGTTTAAACAATTTAAATTGTTTAAACAATTTAAAAATCTTTCTATTTCTACCTTTCTAGAAAAAAAAGATCAATGGTGACTATTTGGTTGTAAAAAAAAAAGTTGCAATTATGGTGTTAGAAAAGAGAAAAATCTAATTTGGAATGATGCGGATGACCCAAACATGGACTTACAGAGCTGAGGAGGACCCAGAACAGTATCCATGTGTCGTGGTAGAAATGATCTATGCTGTGTGGACAGGATGGTAATATCTACAGCCATGGGAGACTCTTGAGCACGAAAAGAAGGACAAGTGTGAATGCACTGAATTTTTATTTTATTTAATTTTAATCACTGTAAGTACACTTAATACATGTGGCTTGAAGACTCTCAAACTATGCAACCCAGAATGTGTCCCAGGGTCATCTGAGATGCTTCAAAGGAGCCATTGGACTGGCATTGTGAGATATATATGACAAAGAGTGAGCTCTGTCAAAGTCAAAGAGCCAGCATTGTTTTTTATCCTTTCTAAGATAAATGAGTCACTAGAAACTGTAGGCTTCTCTGACCTCAAAAGATGTGTGGGACAGAGTCCTCATAGCAATCTTGGGCAACACATATGCAATATATTTTATTCATTGTCCCCATCTCTTAACACCTGTGTTTGCCCATGTGGTGTGTGTGTGTGTGTGTGTGTGCGCGCACGTGCGTGCGTGCGTGCGTGCGTGCGTGCGTGCGTGCGTGCGTGCGTGCGTGCGTGCGTGTGTGTGTGTGTGTGTGTGTGTGTATGTTACCGGATACAGAGCCTAGGGAATGTCATGTGCTGCTATTTACCCACACTCCACTGTTGAGTTATACCTTCAGCCTTTTGTTTTGTCTTTTAATTTTAATTTTGAGGTAGAGATCTCAGAAAGCATCCAACTTTGGTCTCACGCCCACCATATAGTCCA